>NC_133623.1:58316335-58631902 GCF_048593235.1 Sminthopsis crassicaudata
GTTGATGGAATTGTGAATTGATCCAACCATTTTGGAAAGCAATATGGCACTGTGCCCAAAGGGCTAGCGAACTGTGTATACCCTTTGATCCAGCAGTGTCACTACTGGGTCTGTATCCCAAAGATATTATAAAAGGGGGAAATGGACCCACATGTGCAAAACTATTTGTAGCAGCTCTTTTTGTAGTGACAAGAAACTGGAAACTGAGTGGATGGCCATCATTTGGAGAATGGCTGAATAAATTATGGTATATGAATGTTACAGGATATTATTGTTCTATAAGAAATGATCAGCACGGTGATTTTAGAGGGAGACAGACTTATATGAACTGATGGTTAGTGAAGCAAGTAGAAGTTCAATTCTGACGGATAGGGCTCTTCTCTACAATGAGGTGATTCAGGCCAATTCCAATAGACTTGTGCTGGAGAGAGTCCTCTGCATCCAGAGACAGGACTATGGAGACTGAGTGTGGATACAACATAGTATTTTCACCTTTTTGTTGTTTTTGTTTGCTTTTTGTTTTCTTTTTCATTTTTTTGCTCTTTTTGCTCGGATTTTTCATGTAGCACGATAAATGTGGAGCTATGTCTAGAAGAATTGTACATGTTTAAGATATATTGGATTACTTGCTGTGTAGGGGAGAATGTCAGGGAAAGGAGGGAGAAAAATTCTGGAACATAAGGTTTTGCAAGGATGGATGTTGAAAGCTATCTTTGTATGTATTTTGAAAAGAAAAAGCTATTTTGTTTTGTTTTGTTTATTTGATTTTATTTGATTTTATTATTTCATTTTGCTGAGGCAATTGGGGTCACAAGCTAGGAAGTATTAAGTGTCCAAGGCTAGATTTGAATTCAGGTCCTTCTGACTTCAGGGCTGGTGTTCTATCCACTGTGCCAACTAGCTGCCCCAAAAACTATTGTTAAAAAAAGAAAAAGAAAATTAAGAGTCAAAGGTAAGACAGCAGAGCTTTTTAGGAATGGTACACAGGGCAAATGCCTGAATGTGGGAGAATGCAAGAAGGCCAATGTAGCTGTATCATTGACTTTGTGGAGGTCTTGTGTAGTAGGGGGCATTGAAACAGAACCTTGAAGGGATATAGGAAGCTCAAAGGGCTGGAGAGAGGGAAGGTGGCCCAGGCACAAGGGGGTGGGGGAAGAGCTTCTTGACACAAGAACAGTTGTGCCTTAGGAATTTCCAATTGGCAGCTGTACAGAGGATGAATAAATCAGCTCTTCGAGAACAGCTAGTTCAAACCCTGTACTTCAATTTTTTTGAAATTTAATTTTTATTCTGAACTTTCCAAACACCAAATCAAATGAGCATTTCCATATACATGGTAGAACAGACAAAATGATTGTATTTGAAACTCCCAATCTCTATTCAGTATAGCTTGCTTTCTCTTTGTAAACACATAATAAATTCACCATGTACCTTTCAAAGCTGCCCTGCTTGTCTGTGATTGTTTCTGGCCTGGATTGTTTTCTCCCGTTCTCCTCTATGCATTTTTCAAAAGATGCTTCAGTGACCACCGCTTCTTTCTGTCGTTTTCTTTTGTTTTTGCTTTTTTGCTGCTCCATCCTTATCCCTCCTCACTCTCCCACCCACCCTGCCCCTCAGAATGGAAAAAAAGGAAGATCAAACCCTCATAATAAATACGTGCAATCAAGCAAAACACATTCTCACGCTGACCATGTCTGAAAGTGTTTATCTCGTTCTGCATCCAGGAATCCATAGCCTCTCTCAAAAGGCATTTGCTCTTGGTTACACAGTGAGTCGCAGAGCTGGAACTTGGAGCAGGTATTCTGGATTCCCAAGGTGGTGGTCTTTACACTACACTTGCTCAGGGAGATGAAGTTTGATTGTGATAACTTGCTGGCCTTTTCTCTCACACTGTGCTCATCGCATTTCTTGACAATTGACTACTTAGCTGTAATCCCTTTCTTCTCTCTTATGAACCAGAATATGTCCTCCATAATTCCTTAGGTTCGTTACTTGCCCTATTATCTCCCTTAACCATTAAAATGTTTTGTAAGTAGACTAGAGCAAGTAGATTTTTATTCCAGGGCAGCAAAATTTAAAGGCCTTTGAAGCCATTATCCAAAGTCTTGCTTCCTTACTTCCCTTACCACATGCCCTTCTCAACAGTAGCCAGTTTGTCAGCAGTGTAGAATTAGCTTCTGTGATTGGTGGCCTCTTTTTCCCTAAGCACAAAGGTTCATCGTTATGGCTCTTTCTATCCTCTGTCCATCCAAACCAGAGCTGACCTGAGAAATCCATTCATTCATCACCATAGTAGATAATAGCTATATATCTTTACCTCCCCATGAGATAGATTTCCATCTCATTAGAGACCTTTAGTGCCTTACAACAGACTTGATATTCTAATGGGGGCATTTCAGGCACTGAATAAATAGAGATGGTGGAAAAAGCACTGGAATGTCTGTTCAAATGGGTTTGTAATCCGACACTTCCTAACGAGGTAGCTCTAGGAAAGTCACTTCTGTGTTTGAGTTTGTTTCATCCTCCCATCCATCCCTTCTTGGCCTTCCATACATGGCTCTGGTAAGGATAGTGTTTTGTAGATCACATAGAATTATTGAACGAAAGGAAAAAGAGTAAGAGTGCAAAGAGCCTGAATGCGAAGTCCAAGGACCCGAGTTCAAATTTCGCCCCTGATGCTTACCCCTTGTGCAAACTTGGACAGATCACTTGGTCCCTCTAGTTTCTTTTTTTCTGTAAAGTGAAAGGGTTGGACTAAATAGAAACTGAGTTATTTTCTAGCTCTAGATATGAAATGTTTACTGTATTCTAAGAACTCTACCAAGTGCTGGAGTTATAAAAGTAAGCTAGAGATTTATACCTAAATGAACTTAATGGAGAGCATAAAAGAAAACTGAAAAGGAGATTTGCATGGGGTATATGGGAGAGGTAGCAAAGATAAGGCAAAAGCTCAACGATGAGACTCCTGGGTAGTTCTAGGGAAGGAGCCCAGGTTCCTTTGGTGTGGAAGTGGAGAAAGATGATGGTCAAAGTCAAGAATGGATGGCCTAGAAATGGTTAGAATGAGTTCCCGTCCTGTAGCACTTGAAGGTTGACAACTTACTTTCCTCCTAACAGTCTGCTGAGGAGCTCAGAAGAGAGAAGCAAGCTGGCTAAAAAGAAGTGAAATTTGAATCTAGGGCTTTTGACACCCAAGTCACCTCCATGTTGCTGCAGTGGAAACGTGCTAGACCAGTGTATTTTTGGTTTTTTGGGGTTTTTTTCTCATTCATTGCCTGCCTGTGGGGTGGGTTAAGATCCAAACCCATGATATACCTCCCTCCCTCCTCAGTGGAGGAGCCTCCCAGCTGAGCATTGCTAGGAGAACCCCGATGGTGCTGTGGATATCAATGCAGTTCCATTTGTACATCTACAGGAAACCCAGTTTTCAGGGCAGAGCAGACTTCCTGGTTCCTTCTGGCTTTGGGCCATCCCATTAACTGTCAGCTGTGTATTGCTCTAAGCCACACATATGCTCTGTTGTGTTTTATCTGGTAAAGGCCCAGCTTGGTTTTATTAATCTTCATCAGGCCTGTGGAGGAGCTGGGATCCAACTCACCCACAAGGGGGAGAGAAGGAGAAACAGTGTTTTCAGTCCAGACCTGTGGGGCATTCACAGCGGCTCCATTTTCACAGATTGTTCAATGCCCCTTCCATCTGAAAGAATCTAGTATTAGTTATCAGTTCAGCACAGTGTAATGGAAAGAGTATTGGAACAGGATGGGTCAGAGGAGTTGGTTTACTTTCCAAGTTCTATGACTGCATAGTTTGCGTGACCTTAGATAATTCCCTTGGCTTTTCTGGCTATAGTTTCCTCTGTGAAATGAGGGGATTGGATTCGGGGAAGTTTAAGGGCTCCTCTTATAGAATCTTTATGTTTTTTTAAGTCATAAGAATTTTTTCAATAGTATTTTATTTTTCCAAATATACATAAGACTAGTTTTCAACATTCGTTGTTGTAAAACTTTGTGTTCCAATTTTTTCTCTCTCCCTCTGTTACCTTCCCCCTCCTGAAGACGGCAAGCAATCTGATATAGGCTAAATATATGCAGTTATTTTAAACATAATTCCATATTTGTCATGTTGTAGAAGAAAAGTCATGAGAGGGAAAAACAAAACAAGCAAACAAACAAGAACAACAAAATGGTGAAAATAGTATGCTGCAATACACGTTCAGATCCCATAGTTCTCTCTCTGGATGTGGACCGCTCTTTCTATCCCATGTCTATTGGAATTCTTCTAGACTCTTTAACAGAGCATCACAGGCATCAAGTGTGTGCTTTCTTACTCTCTCTCTCTCTCGTTTCCCTCTCCCCCCTTCTCCTTTCTCTTTGTCTCTCTCTTTTCTTCTTTCTCTTCTCTCCTTTTGTCTGTCTCTTTTTTTCTCTCTGTCTCTCTTTCTGTGTCTTGGTCTCTGTGTTTCTCTCTATCTCTGTGTCTCTTTCTGTGTCTCTATGTCTCTCTCTTTCTCTCTCTCCCTGTCTCTGTCTCTCTCTATATGTGTGAATGTAGTGAAAACAGAGCGATGAGAAGGGGAGCGATTCATTCAAAATTATAGAGAATGCCTGGCAAGACAACCAAGTATAACCAGCCTTATCCATAGGCCACATTTGTACCTAAAGGGTGCAATAAGTTGCCTCTTTGGCTTCCAAATATCTTCCTTCTTAGCCTTGCTCACTGCCTGAAAATCCCTTTCCTTTGGATTAAGGGATAGAGGAACTTGGCTGAAAAGGCAAGTATTATCTTAGAGTCAGCCATGGAATTCTGATCTTAATTTTGCCACTCCCTAACTGTGTGACCTTGGGGAAGTCATTGGTCCTGCTTAGGCCTCAAGTTTGCTGATATGTAAACTGGAGACAATTTATCTCTCAGGATTGTCCTAAGAATGAGATGAAAGGTGCAAAGCAACTCCTAATCCACAAGTGGTCATTTTGACTTTGCTTGAAGACCTTTAGTATGGAGGGCACTCCATTCCCAAGCCACCTCTCCATATCTGTTTGTTAGATTTTTCTGTTATCACATCTCACTCAATGCAATTCAGCAGAGGTCATGTAGAACAAAGGGGCAAGCTTGTGGCCAGTGAGCCATACTTTCCGGTATTAGAACCAGATCAAAATGGCATTGGGAAATAATTTAACAAAAGAAATAACAAGATGAAGAAACCGAGATTGTGTTAATATGTGGTTTTCTAAGTCAGTATGCAGCTGGCAAGAATCGTTATGGATGACGAATATGGAAATATGTTTAGAAGAATCGCACACATTTAACCTATATCGGATTGCTTGTTGGCTTGGGGAAGGGGGAGAATGGGAGGAGAGGGATAAAAATTTGGAACACGAAATCTTACAAAAATGAATGTTAAAAACGATCTTTTCATGGGTTTGGAAAATAAAAAAAAAACATTTGAAAAAAAAAAAGAAAAGTGGTAGGGAAAAAAAAAAAAAAGAATCCTTATGTACAATTAAGAGCTCTGGTTCTATCTGTGTTTGACACCACAGATCTAGTCCAAGTCTTGTACTTTACAGAGGAGGAAACTGAGACCCAGGCAGTCAAAGTCACCTGGCCAAGGTCTTCCCTAGAGGATCTGAGATCTAGATCTGGCCCAGGACTCAGAGGCCATTAATCCAATCTCCTCATTTTACAAAAGAGATAATTGAGATCTGGAGAGAAGAAGGGACTTGCTCAAGATCACTCAGATTGTGTCGGTGTTATCACTGGAACCCAGGTCCTTCCAGTGTACCAATCTCTCTCCTTGTGTACCAAGTCCTGCTGTGTACAGGACACTATACTCATCATGGAATCTATATTAACTCACATAGGATGACTTCCCAGCTTTTAAGAAGCTCCCAACCTAGTTGAAGGGATGAAGGACAAACACAGATAATGGGGATATAGGATAAATCAAACCAACAAACATTGATTAAGTATCTAAAAAAGGGCCAGAGATGGCATTGCATAATAATTTCTTCAGACAGATGAGTGGCCAGCAAGGAGGCTTGGAGATAGAGTTCTGGAGCTGTGTTTGGATCCCTAGGTTTGAATCTTACCCGGCATGTGATCATGGGTAATTCACTTAACTTCTTGGGGACTCAGTTTCTTCATCTTTAAAATGGAGCTAATAATATTTGCAATAGTTTCCTCACAGTTTTTCTTTTTGTTTATTTGGCCAGGAAAGTAGTTTGTATACCTTAAACAAATAGAAATTATTTGTATGTGAGGTTCAAGGGGAAAGCACATTACCAATGGGGGTTTGGTAGAGCCTGGAATTGGGGCTACATGAACTAACTAAAATAGGAATACAGAGGAAGCTTTTCAGATGGATCTGTAGCCATAGGAGCCGCAGTGCTCTTCCTGACCTGGGCCTCATCACGACAAAGGACGATGGGGTCATGGAGCAATCCTACCCATTAGGGGAAGCTAAGTCAAGCCAGGCATTGGGCAGCCACTGGGGAGCCATCTAGCTGCTTCTTCCTGAGCACATTTTTCACAAAGGGAGCCAAAGACAGATGTCAGCGTCCATAGAAATCTCAAGAACATGTCACTGAAGGAAGGAAATTGTAATCACTGTAATTTAGAGAGGGTCTAATTAACACATTTGTTAGATAACTAAGGGGACTTTACAATTACAGCCTAATTAATGAATAATATTCTGTGTATTCATCTAGAGGATGGGACCAATGCTCTAGTTGTTTTGTTTTGTTTTGTTTTTTTTAAAGATCTGAATGGTTCTGGCTTTATCTTTGTCCTCTCTCTCTCTCTCTCTCTCTCTCTCTCTCTCTCTCACATCATCATCTCTCTCTCATCTCTGCTTCTCTCTCATCTCTTTCTCTCTCTCATCATCTCTCTCATCTCTTTCTCATCTCTGCCTCTCTCTCATCTCTGCCTCTCTCTCATCTCTTTCTCTCTCTCATCTCTGCCTCTCTCTCATCTCTCTCTCTCATCATCATCTCTCTCATATCTCTCTCTCATCTCTCTCTCATCATCATCTCTCTCATCTCTGCCTCTCTCCCATCTCTTTCTCTCTCCCATCTCTTTCTCTCTCCCATCTCTTTCTCTCTCCCATCTCTTTCTCTCTCTCATCTCTGCCTCTCTCTCATCTCTCTCTCATCATCATCTCTCTCATCTCTGCCTCTCTCCCATCTCTTTCTCTCTCTCATCTCTGCCTCTCTCTCATCTCTCTCTCTCATCATCATCTCTCTCATATCTCTCTCTCATCTCTCTCTCTCTCTCATCATCAACTCTCTCATCTCTGCCTCTCTCTCATCTCTTTCTCTCTCTCATCTCTCTCTCTCTCTCATCATCTCTCTCATCTCTCTCTCATCTCTGCCTCTCTCTTATCTCTGTCTCTCTCATCTCTGTCTCATCTCTTTCTCTCTCTCATCTCTGTCTCTCTCTCATCTCTTTCTCTCTCTATCATCTCTTTGTATCTCTCATCTCTCTCTCTCATCCCTCTCTCTCATCTCTGCCTCTCTCTCATCTCTGCCTCTCTCTCATCTCTGCCTCTCTCTCATCTCTGCCTCTCTCTCATCTCTGCCTCTCTCTCATCTCTGTCTCTCTCTCATCTCTGTCTCTCCCTCATCTCTTTCTCTCTCTATCATCTCTTTGTATCTCTCATCTCTCTCTCTCATCCCTCTCTCTCATCATCTCTCTCATCTCTGCCTCTCTCTCATCTCTGCCTCTCTCTCATCTCTGCCTCTCTCTCATCTCTGTCTCTCTCTCATCTCTGTCTCTCCCTCATCTCTTTTTCTCTCTATCATCTCTTTGTATCTCTCATCTCTCTCTCTCATCTCTCTCTCTCTCATCTCTTTCTCTCATCTCTCTCTCTTTCTTTAAATTTCTCTCTCTCTCCCTTTTTCTCTCTCCCTACTCCCCTTCACCATTGCAGAACCAATTCAATACAATTCAGTGCAATTCAAGGAACATTTATTAAATTCCTGCTGTGTACAGATCTCTTTGTTGAGTTCTGGATATGCGAGGACAAATAAGATAGAGTCCTTGTTCTCAAGAACCTCAAAGCTTATGAGAGGCGATCAAGCCACAGACACCTAGAACACAAATCGGAGGAGGAGATCTAGACTCTTGGAGCCTCAATTTCCTTTCCTGTAAAATCTTTGTACTACCTCCATATGAATATTGATTTTAATTTCTGGGTTACTATGGACAAAGTATTATGATATGTCTTGATGAGAGAGATTTTTTCTCATGAAAAGACTAAAAGGATTATTTTCCAAAGCAGTTTGCAGCTCCCAATGGCTTCTTTAATGTCTTTCTTTAGGCCTAAAATTCATCTCTCCGTGATGTCTGAATGAAAACTGTGTGGTACAAAGAGCAGTATTTCTGGAGTCAAAATCCAAGATTCAAATCCTGCCCTTGCTACTTATTAACTGTATAATCTCATTTAAGTCCCTACTTTCCTGGACCTTGTTTCCTTCTCTGTCAGATGAGAGGGTTGATAGCCTCTGAAATCCCTAGGAGGTCTGGATTTAAGATACTGCGTGTGTCCTTAGGCAGGTCTGGGCTTCCTTGCTCAGTTCACTGTTACCAGCTTAGGAGATAAGAAGACCACAAGCTATAAAGTCATCTACTAAAAAGCGGTTTCCTCAACTACACAAACCTATGGTCCCAAATTTTGACCCTGAAATTAAGGATTGTAATAGTATCTATCTCCCAAGTTATAGGGCAGCTGGGTGGTGCAGTGGATAGAGCTCCAGTCCAGGAGTTAACAAGATTTATCTTCTTGAGTTGAAATCTAGATTCCGACATCTACTAGCTGTGTGGTCCTGAGCAAGTCACTTAACTCTGCCTCAATTTCCTCATCTACAGAATGAGTTGTAAAAGAACATGGCAAACCATTCCAGTATCTTTGATAAGAAAACCCCAAATGGGATCACATAGAGTCAGACATAGTGGAAAATGACTGTACCAGCCAAGATTATGGTGAGGATCAGATGAGAAAATACTTGTAAAGTGCTTAACACACTACCTGGCACATAGGCACTTAATAAATGCTTTTTCTCTTCTTGAGGGCCATGTTTTCTATGGTTTGAAGAATCAGTGGCTTTTTAACCATAGCTTTCTCATCACGAAGCAGTGTAAGCAAATATCAGCACTGGGCCATAGTAAGGCTAGACTGGAACCCCAGCTCATGTGAATTATAAAGGGAAAGGAACTAGAAGGCCAGGGTGCTCAAAAGAGGTATGCCCCAAACTTATACATAGGGCTTCCAGGCAAGGTTTCTTCAGGTTCATAGATCGTGAACCCCCACTGGTGTGTTTGGTTTTTTCAGTTAGTCAAAAGTCATATTTCATTTGCTCAAAAAGCATTGTAAGAAAAAGGACATTTCCTCCGTATACCCAGAATACTTTGTCTTATAAATACATACAACATCAGTGAGAAGGGTAGATATAGAAGCATTTGTTAAAAGGCACAGAAGTATTTAGCGGGTCTGGCCAAGGAACAGGTATGAAGCATTAAAATACTGGCTTGGAGGGGTTCACACATAATAAACATGTGCAGTAATCTCTGTACAGAGAACACATTAGGGAATATGTGTGGTGAAGGGACATACGTGTTAATAGATTATTAGCACATGCGGCCCAGCCATGTATGTAGAGAGGCTTCTGATGCTGCAGGACCACCAGATTATCTTCGTATTGCTCTCACTAATGTCCAGCTGCTTTTGTAGTCCCTGCTAGATGGGCAACTTCTTCCTGGCATGTGGGTGTGGTGTGCGGTCTCTGCCCAGTCCAGCTTGGTTGGATGGAAACATGAAAATGGGCCAATGACAATCTGAAAGTATTTTGATTTGAGACTTTGGAAAAAAGAAACAACTTGTCTTCCCTGTGTAGAATAGCCCCATTATGGTTGGGATTACGGATAAAATTTGAGCGGTGTTGTTCCAGAGGGCAAATAAGGCACAACGGATTTGAGAAGCTAGGATGTTTGGCCTGAGAAGGTATAGAGCAAAGTCAGCAACAGCAGGCTGGCATGGCAAGGTACCCACAGCTATACCTTAATAAGACTGCGTTAGCCATCACTCCCTCCTTCCATCACTTTGCCTGAGGATGCAAGGAGGGATGTATAGCTATATATCTATATATCTATCTATATCTATCTATCTATCTATCTATCTATCTATCTATCTATCTATCTATCTATCTATCTATATCTATCTACATCTATATCTATATATATCTATATCTATATATCTATATATCTGTATCTATCTATATATCTATCTATATCTATATCTATCTGTATCTATCTATATATCTATATATCTATATCTATCTACATCTATCTATCTATATCTATCTATCTATATCTATATCTATCTATATATCTATATATATATCTGTATCTATCTATATATCTATATCTATCTACATCTATCTATCTATATCTATCTACATCTATCTATCTATATCTATCTATCTATATCTATATATCTATATCTATATCTATATATGAGTGTCTACTGTAGATAACATTTATTTACTACTTTAATTTTTGCAAACTACCATGTACATAATCTCATTTGATCCTCAAAACAACTGGGTAGGGGGTTAGGTTATTGCTTATGGCAGAATGTGAGCCCCATGAGGGCAGACACTGTATTAATTTTGTCTTTGTATCACCAGGATATACCCCGGTGCCTGATGCATTGGGGGAGTTTAGTTGCTATTTGTTGATTGATGAATTGACAATCCTGAGCTCGTTGGGTAGCAGGGGAAGCCTGAGCTAAATAATGCTGGTAGGTAGGTATGTGGTTGCTCTGAGGTGCCCTCTGTCTTTCACTCTGAGGAAGAAGGCTAGAGGGAGAAAGTAGTCCCTTCTCTACATGTTGCCGCTGTCTCTTCCAAGTACCATATGCCAGCAGAACATTTTGGGCTCAAGAATGATTTATTGTACATTGATGTCCAGGATGCTCAACATTTTGAGTAACCTATCTTGCTGGCCTCCATCCGCAGACATGTGTTCTCCTTATACACATTGGAGTAATCTCCTGAACTTTGCCCTTTGACTACGGTGTATCTTGGCAGCCTCTCCAGCAAGAAGTCCCTCAGCCGAAAGGTACCTTCTTGAAAAAGGGTTGCCATTCCATAATTGTAATGAACTGCTTCTCCATTCTGATTTCACTGGGGACATTTTTGTTCAAAGATAAATTTGGCCATGTTGGTTTATCAGATATGGGGAGATGAGCTTAGGGAAAAAAGCAAGCATTTATAGAGCACCTACTGTGTGCTAGTCACTATGCTAAATGCTTTTTAACAGATATTTTATCCTCACAACAATTCTAAGAGGCAGGTGCTAATATTAGTCCCATTTTGTAGTTGCAGAAACTGAGGCAAGGAGAGGTTATAAGACTGCCCTAGCATCACATAGGTAAGAAGTTTCTGAACCCTTTTTTGGAACTCAGGTCTTGACTCCAGGCCCAGTGCTCTATGCATTGCTCTGCCAGGTACTTTTATATTCAGCATGATATAATACTAATGTTCACACCTACCTTATTTGCATAGCTCCTCCTCTGTTAGATATATCATGTACTTGTACAAGCATGTATGCACACACACACGGAAAATTGTACATAGCAGAGACTCCAACCTACAAGGATAATACCAATGAGAAGCTATTTCTCCTGAGTACTATTGGATTGTTCCTCAATCTTCAACAAAAATGGCCGGAAGAAATGAAGAAAGAAAAAAGAAGAAAAGAAGTCTTAAAGAATTAAAAACCAGACCAAACCAAACTAAAAATCTCCTCCCTTCAAAAGGCAGATCAATAATGGTACCATCTTTCATCTAATGTTTCTGGTCTCTTTATTCTCCCCAGAGAAGCCTGATATTCCCCTCTGTAGCTCCAGAGGCAACTTGTTCCCCATAATTCCATCTTTAATTTGAGCCCATCAGACTCCTGTAAAGAACCCTAGTCTATCAGGAGGAGATAAATGATAGCAGTAGTATGACTACTCCTCATGGATGATATTCCCATAACACTTAGATGTTTGCAAAGCCCTCTATTTATATGCACTATCTCAGAGGCAGGATATAAATGGTAGCCAACAGGGATTTGGTGAGTGTTAAAATTTCTTGATTTTTTTCCACTAAGAATGGAACAGTCTTCCCTGATCGAAGGTTATCTTCTTGATCATAGGTATTGTTTCATTTAAGCATCCAGCACAGGGCATGGGCTTTAGTAAATGTGTGGATATTAATGGGCTGTGGGCTGTATGGGGTGCTTAGGGAAGGCTAGCACCTCTGGTGTGAAGACTTGCCAAGTCCTTTTCAGCACTGGTCATCCACCTTTGGTGTATACCTTTCACCCAACTCTTATGTGTGGCTCCAAGAAGCTGAAGCATAGGTAGTGACCACATCCCAGCAAAACCACGTCAACAAATGGGCATCAACTAATGTGAGGGTGGCCAACAAGCTTCAAACTTGTTGGTGAGTTAGGGGGATAGCTACCCTAAGCACGGTAAGTCTTCTCCTTGCAGAATGGGTAGATGAGAAGACTTTGTTCCAATGGTCATAAAGGAGTCTAAAGCAGATGCTCCAGCTTAGAGTTGGGTTAGATTGAAGATGCCAAGGTCACTCAATGCATTCTGGGCCATCGCCGGTCATCTTGGCTTTTGTCTTGCAACTGGACTTCAATGACCCCTGGAATGACTTTGTGTAGTTTTGCCTCCCTTAAATGTGACTCACGTGAATTGAAACATGGACCTCTGAAAATGAAGGACAGACAACAACAATATCAATGGATTCCTTCATTGAGCAACATTGTCTGATTTTGTCAGTTATAGATACATATACATGCATGGCTGACATCAAGGGAGTAGAATATGGAGTAGAAATGATTTAGGAGTCAGAGGACTTGTGTTCAAATACTACCTGATGCTTACTGTCTGTGTGAACTTGGACAGATTACTCAATGCCTCAATTGCTTTTTTTCTATAAAATGAAGAGGGGGGATACACTAGATGGCCTCTGAGGTCCCTTCCACCTCTGGAGGTGGGATTTATGCATCACAAATGCAGCTTGGGCTTCTTCTCTGCCTTAGTGAACAGTCTTTATGAGTTGCTGTGGCTGCCCTGCCAATGATAACTTTCTCTGTACTGATCTTTGGATGTCACATGGCCAGGCCCGCTTTTCGAGACTTTCCAGATGCCTAGTACCTCTTGGAGGCTGGTCTCTGAGATTTAACAGAGCTCTCTCTCACCCCCACAACACCAGGAGGAAGGCACTAGTAGCATTAGTATTAGCGATGATGGCATTGGTCCCTATTGAATGCTTAATTCGAACCAGTTTATCAGATGAGCCATCTGGGAGCTCGGTACCTTTCAAGGATGGGGCACAGAAAGGAGAAAGGAGAGGGAAAGCTCCCTCTTGGGGTACTGATGAAATACTTATGGTAAGATCTGTGGTCTCAATCTGCACTTCTAGGAACAGTGGATCCACACTTTGTAGTATGCTGAACGGTTTCACCCAAAGGACATACACTAGTCTCTGAAAAATATGAATAGATGAGGATTAAAATAGAAATGTCCTGGCCCAAAGTATTCAATTAAGTGGCCCCTGTTAGGGTGCTGATGCCGAGTGAGGATGAGTATCGGGGAACAACCAGCGTCTTGTGCTTTGAGATGGAGGGTGGAACTGGTGGAAGGTGAGCAGTGTCCTGCATGCTAACTCATTCATTTATAGCCCTTGCTTCCTGGCCATTCCGGGCCCTGGGGCCAGCTTTCATTTTGCCACTCGGAAAATGAGGATCTGGCCCTCAATCGAACCATTCAAAGAGGCTCCGTGAGCGGCAACAGGAGTCTGAGGCGAGCCACTAAAGTGTGAATGCTGAATGCCTGCATTGTCTAACTTCTCTGGGAGGCAGTTCCTTCAGCCAAGAGAAATGATGAGGCTGCAGCCTGTGTGGGTGCCCACTTGGAGAACAGGAAGAAAAAGCTCTCCACAGCAAATCATTCCTCATGGGCGGGGTTGAAGCCCTCTCTTCCCTTCAAAACTGCATCATGGGCTGATTTGTTTCCCCCCTCCCCTTCCTTTTTTGGATCAATTAAATGGCACCTGTTGTCAGGATCCCTCTCTTACCACAAATAGAGAATTCTCTACAGCAGTTATATCCTGGGTGACTTCATAGACAAAAATGGTTTTTCCTCATAGATGGAGAGCTAGAAGCTAGACCTAGAGGCCATCTACTCTGTCCTCTCCATGCAGCATTTTACATGGAAGGAAACCAAGACCCAGGAATGAGAAATGACTTTCCAAGATCACCCATGGAATGAGAGAGCTAGACTGGGAAGAGTTCAATCCAAATAGAGATGGAGATCGGAGGGAAGTGAAGTGACTTCTTGTCAAAGCCAGATCTGCTCTCCACATCCAGTGTTCCTTCTGCTTAAACCACACTGATTCCTTTGTAACTTCTAAGAAGACGAGAAGCCCATTTGAAGAACTCGATCTTCGAGGCTGGGGTGAAAACCAAATTCTCATTCTTTCCACTCCCTATTGTTATCTTATTAGAATTGAGTCAACAAAGACAGAAAAACCTTATACTAACCAAAGGAAGCCAGTGAGATAGATGGGTGACATAAGGATAATTGGATGGATTTTACAGATGAAGAAACTGAGTCACGGAGAAATGAAATGACTTGCTGCAAATGACACAGCCACTTGATACAAAGCCATGACTCGAACTCAGTTCTTTTGACTCTTAACCAAGTGTTATTCCCAATACGCCATCCTATCTTATGAAGCATTTCCGCATGAATTATAGACCAAGGAATTGCCCAGGGCCCTGCTTCATCTCCACTAAGAAGGCAACCTCCTGGATTTCATAAAAAGAGGCCCAGCAAACCTCCTGCAGAGCTAATCAAAAAGGGCACAAGGACCCATCTCCAGAATCCCATTTGACACGTGTCCATGTAAATAAAAGTTAATCATTTCACATTTGGCCCTTGGCTCGTAAGGGATGTAATTTGGGATTAAAAATAAACACACTGGAACATACATCCTGATCAGAAACATTCATATGCACAGCTGGAAACAGACACTGCAATCTGAAAGTATAATTAAGATTTACCATCTCTATTTATAGACGCCAAGCGTAGCAAATTCATTGTCTTTAAATGAGAAGGCTAAGAAAGGAGTTGCTTATGTTTTGGGGGGGGCATATTAGTTGTGAGAAAGGTGGCCACCAGGTCCTGAAGAGAAAAGGTACCCAAGGAAAGGCAAGACTAATGTAACACAAGGTGTGTGCCTGTGAGTATGGATCTATGTACGTGTTCTCCAAATAGATGCACAACATATAGTGACAACTTGCTCCCACATGCGCACCCAAGAAAAGAAATGTAATCGTAGGAAAGCTAGGAAAGCCCCAAAGCACATAGAAGGGAATGATTCCTATCTTCTAGGGAGAGGATTATTCCCCTTGAGATAAACAGGAAAAGTCTGCCACTGCTGAAAGGTTGACTAGTCAGTCAACAAGCATATGGTAAGGCCTTTTGATGTGCTAGGAACTGTGCTAAGCTAGGGTAGAAACAGAGGGGTCTGTATGGTTAACAAAACCAGCCCTCAAATGGAATCTAGGAGACCTTCATGTGTGGGATTCACAATATAGATGGGGTCCTTTTTCTCCAACAAGACCAGCCCAGTTCTTGGAATTTCTCAGGCATAATTCTTTCCTAGTCCTTAAGGGAAAAAGGCCTTTGATACAGATTGGCCAATCGCAGCTGTTAGTAGGAAAAGCCTTGCCAATAAATACATCAGAACTTGGAACGAGTGCTGGGAGGAACTGGAATTTTTCATGTTCTTCTTTTGTGTCAGAATTAAAGATGATCAGAAAAAGTTAATTTAAATGAGTTACTGAATCAATTTATTTTTTTTAAATGGGAGAATCACTGACTTGTAGAACTGGAGAGTTGGAAGGGATCTGGGATCCATCTAAAAAAGGAATTTCCATTCTAACACACCCAATAAATAGTCTTCCAGCCTCAGCTTGGAGACCTCCACGGAGGCTGAATACATTACTTCCTAAGGCAACCTATTCTACTTTGGGGAAGTTCAAATAATTAAAAAGTTTGCCCTGAGTCCCAAGACTAACTGTGTCTCTGCAGCATTATCCCATTGCTCATCCCATTGCTCCTGGTTCTGACACCCTGGAACCTAATGGGGCAAGTCTGTTCTTCTTCAGCAAGACAGCTTTTCAGGTACTTGAACGCAGATATCATGTCTTCTTCTCCTAGCTAAATAGCTATAGTTTCTTCACCTGAAGTCCATGTGACATGGAAAAAAGTCCTTCCCCATCTTGGATGCTCTCCTTTGGACACTTATCTATGTCCTGAAATAGTGGATCTAGATCTCAACACGATCTTCCGAATGTGGGTGTTTTCACTGAGCCGTATTGATATTGTAATCCACTATACATCCCTGGATCTTTTCTTAACAACTTCTGTCTCTCCCTCTCCCATCTTCTATGTATAAAGTTGATTTTTGGATCCCAAGGGTAAGACTTACATTAATCCCTCATGAATTTAATCTAGGAGAGCTCCATCCAATGGGATAGGTTATCAAGATTTTTATGGATTGTGATTCTATCATTCCTTGGTTAGCTATCCCTCCCAGTTTACGATCATCCCCAACTTTGATTAGTATAAAATCAACTCCTTTCTCCAAATGATTGATAAAAAGTTTTAACAGCACAGCAAAAAACCAAATGATTCCTGAAGCACTCTACTGGGGAGAGACCTTTTGTCAAGTTGACGCTGAGCCATTGATGTTGACTTTTTGAATCCAGTCATTCTACCAGTTCTGAGACTATCTAATTCAGTCAATCAGTAGGTACTTTTTAAGTGCTTACTATGTGCCAGGTAATGAGGATACAAAGAAAGGCAAAGGATGATTCTCATCTCAAGAACTCTGTCTAGTAGTAGAAATGGCAATTATGTTTATACAAGCTATGTGAAGGTTTCATTGGAAACAATCAATGGAAAAAGCATTAGAAATCGAGGGGGATTGGAGAAAGCTTCCTGTAGAAGGAAGAATTTTAGCTGGGATTTGAAGGAAATCAGGGAAGCCAAGAGGAAAAGATGAAGAGAAAAAGCATTCCAAGTATAGGGCATAGCCAGTGAAAATATCCAGAGTATTTACAATATTATACAGTATAATGTTTTATATATACATATATTACAATGTAATGTAAATATTATATTTATATAATAACATATGTAAGTCTTTTATTTGTATTTACTTATGTAAATATATCTCTATTTACATTTAAAATATTATTTAATATTAAGTTATAGATATTAATAATTATATTATTGACTAGCTCTTATGTTAATGTCTCTCCAAATTTTCCATGAGAAAAAGAAGAGCTATAAAAAATACTTTGCTAGAAACCAAATAAGCTATATCTAAATAGCATTCTCTTGATCTACTAGTTAAATTAAAACTTTCAAAAAAGGAAATGAGGTTATCATTGTATGACCTATTCTTGATGAAGCCTTGCTGATTCTTTGAAATTACCTTTTCTTTTGTAATAAAGTCTCTAACCATCTTTTTAATGATCCATTTTAGAATTTTTCCAGGAATCAAAGTCAAACTCGCTAACCTATACAGAGTATCCCCAAAGTCTTATTACAATTGTAAGCTATAATACAGGAGAGAGAAATAACAAACTATTCTAGTTCCTTGGCCAAGAAAACCTCAAGTGGTGTCATGAAGAGTCAGAGCCAACTAAAAAACAACTAAAAAGCAGAAACAAAAATAGTTTAAGGAGTTTAAATATTAATAAATATTAAACTTTGATAAATTTAAAATGGCTCTAAGACTTTGAGGAAATTCTGTGTAGTTTGAAGATTGTATTCTCTTCCAATTTATAGAATCCAGATATTTTCTCTTTTCTAGACCTGCAGTCCTCTCTTACTTTCTACACATATCTCTGCTTGTTACCCAGACTTTATAGCTAACATTTCCTATAGGACTTAAGGGATGTAATTCATCTGGGTGAGATAGCTTGGGTTCATTGGGGGTAACTCAGTATTCTCTTCTTCTCTTCCTGTCTCATTCTTCCATTTTTCTTCTATTGTTTCTAGTAAAACGTGATTATCCTCAGAATTGAGCAGCTCTGCTTTCCCTTTATCATTTATCATAGAATTCACCCCAAAGAGTGGCCCCATGTCTCCTTAGAGTCTTATCTTTTCACAAATATGGGATGAGAGACTCCCTTCTCCTTTCATTTTGGTTGATGCTATCCTTAGCTCCTGTCATCAATTTCCACTCATTCTGAATTCCAGCATCCTTAACATTATTTTTTTCAGAAATCTGGCACACTTTTATGTTCATCTTCTGGTACCTACCCTTGCTTCCGTCTTCTGGAAATTTTTTTAAAAGACCCAAAAGCTGAATTCCATGTGCATCCATATCAATCTCTGTAGACAAATCTTAATTGTTTCCCTTTTTATCTTCAGAATTTCATTCTTGAGAGTTTCACATACTTCCTGGGCTGACTTCCCCTCTAAAATTAGTTTGCAGGATCCCTACTTATCCTTTCACCAAATCACTTTAAAAAGACTTTCCAAAAATCCATAGTGCCTGCCAGGATATGCTTGATTTTTCTTTACTTCACAAGTAACAAAATCTAGTAGATAGTGGTCACTTTCCCATTAGAGACTCCCATCATTTCCACCCTAGCAGCTAGTTCTTCCCCATTAGTGACACTCGAAACCAATTTAAAATTGTCCCTCACTGGTTTTTACTACCTTTTGATCATCATCAAGACTAGTCAAGAAGTCATTGACCATTTTGCTTTTGGGAGACAAAGCAAACTTTAGCTGATATTTGGCCATCAGAAATCCCTCAACTCTATTATCACATGCCTCTGTAGCAGTCCTTTATCTGTTTTCTGACTTGCTCATCTATTTCTTCTTTCTGTCTAATTGGTCTGTTGAATACTTTGCTGAAAAAAAAATTGCTTCTGTTTCTCTCTCTTTTGATCTTCACCTAAATGCTATCATGCTTCCATTTGGCTCTTGAGTTTCCTCAAATGATTATCTGCCTTATTATAGCATATTACCTTGTATTATAATACAATCCCAGTCCCACCTTATTTCAGCTTTCTTCTTTCTTTTGAATAAGATGGAACCTTATAAACCTATATCCTAATCACAGGTTCCATCCCATCAAGATTCAGTGATATCTCTGAGGTCAAGTTTGCCTCTTTCTGTCAGGATTTAGTGTTTCTTTTGCTCGTTGCTTAAAATTTGGGCATTTTTATGAATATTTTAGGGGATGAGTTTTACCATTGGCTTCTTTCTTGGATTTTGTTTCCTGGGAAATTTCAATATATCTTGACTATTATTTTTCCTTTCTTGTAGCTACTCTGTGTGGTATCTAGCATAAGCAATTTTCTCTCTAATTTTCTTTAAAACCTTTTTCATGAAATTCATAAGGTACTTGTATTAGTACATTTGTACCAATCTTTATAAGGTATACTCCATCCTTGGTTAGGAGACTATCATTCTCCTATTTTAAGCATTGATCTAAATCTTGAGCTCAGGCGCCATTTTTGAAACCAGTTGTTCTCTTCCCAAGTCAGTTGTCTCTTCTGTATTCCTTGCCTTCAGGAAAGAATGGATAAGCCGATATCAAATTAGTAATATTTGTAAAGCATTTTGAAAACTTCAAAGTTCAACATAAATGCTACTATTTGTCATTGTGCTTATTGTATGAAGTTCTTCTCTAGACCAGCTTCTCTATAAGGAAAATTTTTTTCTCCCCCCACTGCAGCACTGTTTCCATTTCTCTTTAGGAATACTTCCTTGTCCCTGATCACCTGCAGTGTGGAAAGACCCTTGAGTCTCTAAGTCTCTTCACTGTTTTCTGAGCAGAAATCCAAGCTACCCTTGGAACATGGGTGTAGGTCAGTAGGATGTGGCAGAAATTCAAACCTCACACACTCAATGTAAATCACTGGAAAATTAACTTTCCTTCCATTCCAGGGGAGATTTTTAGCTTTAAGAAATCCCCATCTTTGTGTTCACACCTCCCTCCTCCCTTCTACTCCTCTGAAGCACGTTTTCACTTCTTAGTAATTTAATAGCTACACTCCTGTTTCTCAACTTCACAGCAAAATTCCCATATGCTTCTCCTCCCTGGAACCAACACTATTTGTTGTTGTTATTATTGAGTTGTTTCAGTCACATCTAAATTTCTGTAACTCCATTTGGGATTTTCTTAACAGAGATCCTGCAGTGATTTGCCATTTTTTTTTCTCTAGCTTATTTGACAGATTAGGAAACTGAGGTAAACAGGATTAAGTGACTTATCCAGGATCACACAGCTTGCCAGCATCTGAGGCTGGATCTGAACTCCAGTCTTTCTTACTCAGCCTGTTACTCTATTCACTGAATCACCACCTAGCTGCTCCATTTGGCCTTCCCTCTCATTCATACCAGTACTTTTGCTTAAGGCAGACCAAGTAAATTTGTTTCCCTTTGTCTTGACTTGTCAACTTGCCTTTACCTTCTCATTAAATCCTTTTCATTGAGTCCTCTTTAGGGTCTTGTTAGACTACTTTAAGCTTGCCATTTTCCTAGAAACTGGAAGAACATTCTCCAATTTTTCCTCAATTTATCCCAAACTTCTACTCTCTAAATTCAATCTCAGGCTTTTGTGGTACATCTAAAACTCTACAAATCATTCTGACAACTTTCCACTCATTCATATTCAGCTTCAATTCTTCTCTCTTTCTCCTGTGCAAAAGCTGTGTAGCTGAGCTGCTTGATCAGATATTGGGATTAGGACTTTGGCACATCCCTGGAGAAGACAGGCGGCTCTGGGTTTTCTTGATTATTGAGGATCTTTTGTTTCGTGGATTTTATTATGTGCATATGTGTGTGTGTGTGTGTGTGTGTGTGTGCTTTGTCGGTTAGTCTAGCCTTGTAGACAACGCTCTACAGTCACTCCATAAAAGTGAGAGAGAAAAAATTCAATTACTGAGCTATATCAGAAAGGCGAGATTAGAACGCTTTGGTCGGTTTCTGCTTTGACAATGGATTTCCAAAGAGCCTTTTAGCACTATCACAATTCCTTTTCCAAGGCTGGCTCATGATTTTTGTGTTCTCTGTTAAAGAAAGTGGCTGTATTTAAGTTTCTAGAAAAGATAATGCATTTTCGTCCCCCATCTTTGAGGGTACATGGTTTCTTGGTTTCAGTTCAGGGATACAGAGGAAAGAGTTGTGACTTAGAGGAGCTAGGCTTAAATCTTGCCTCTGATACTTCTTACCTGTGTCATCTTGGACAAATCATATCATTTTATTGGACCTCGGTTTCCTTATCCGTAAAAACTCCGTTTGAATGCATGTTTCCTTTTCTTTTTTTATTTCATTAAAAAACAGAATAAGAAAAAAAAAGAAAAGGAATACAAAATGAAACAAAAGAGAGCTTTGTCACATGCCCATATATATATAATATATATATAATATGTTATGTTATAATATATATTATGTATATTATATATCATAATGCATTATGTATATTATATATGTTATGTTATAATATATATTATAATATATTATGTATAATATATATGTATAATACCCTCCCTGATGTTTGCTTGGGTATATGACAATTACCAGTTCAATAATTTATACATATTAGTAGAAGAAATTATATTCATTATATTTCATTACTACCTTGTAAATTGTTCTTGTGTTTTCTCTGCTTTGTATCTTTTCTACTTTACTCTTTTTTTCCCCTTTCATTCCTCCCCACCTCCCTTGAGAGGGATACTCAGTTTTCTTTTCTGTAAAATGAGTGTTGACCTAGATAGGACTGAGGACTCTGTCAGCTCCATATCTCTGATTCTAGGACCCTCTAATTCTATTCCATGGTAATAGCTAGCCTATCTATGTGTGTCACTTTGAGCTTTGCAAAGCTCTTTGCATCAATTATTTTATCTTCTCTTCACAACAATCCTGTGAGGTAGATACTATTATCATGCCAATTTTAGAAATGAGAAAACTGAGGCAAACAGAGATTAAGCAACTCCTCCCAGGGTCACACAGATAAGTATCCAAGACAGGATTTGAACTCAGGTGATCATGAGTTCGGCACTCTGAATTGTACCAGCTAGTTACCATTCAGAAATGAAATGAATTTCCTGAGAAGGTGAGTTCCTTGTCATTGCAAATATTCAAGTGGAGGATGAATGACCATTTGTGGGAGCTGTTAGAGTCATTGTTTCAGAAGAAAGTTGTACTGAATTCTCAGGCCTCTTCCCATTCTGATAAAATAATAGATTCTTGGAAATAAGCTACAAGATGGTATTTTTGGATTGCTATAAGTTTGAAACATCAATCAAATCAAGAAGCATTTATTATGGACCTACCATACAGCAGACATTATGCTAGGGATTATTCATACAAAGACAAAAGCAAATCAGCCTAAGCATGACCATGAAGTGGGGCTTCTATCCATTGCTTCCCCTTTCTGCTTTCTGAGGCTGCCCAGAAGAAGCCTCCTTAAAGAGAGGTAGGGGCTTGAAGATAGCATTCGTGTCCCCTATAAACCTCCTCTTTCCCAGGCTAAATATTCCAAGCTTATTGGTCTTGCTTCTGGAACAGGAGCAGTGAGCACATCAGATTAAGGTTCTGAGCCACTTGAAAAATCTTCTGATTATGTGGTGATCAGTCTTAAGAGCCAGAGAGAAAGCTGAGTGGGGTGGGATTTGCATAGAAAGAGATAGCATTTCCTCTGTTTGCATCTGGCAGTAATCTTATTTGTGATCCACCGTCCAAATTTGGGAAGAGAAAGCTAAGAATTGGTAACAGGAAAGAAAAATCAAATATGGCTACATTACATAATGGAAATTAGAAGGCCAAAAAAGCTTTCCTCTAAAGGTAATAAATACACAGATTGCTTTCTCTTTAAATGCATGTGTGCTCTTATAAAGGAGGTAAACTGTTTCCTTATGCTTATTTTGTGTTTTTAAAGCGGCCATGTTGTAATGGGTGAATTGATGGCAGTGATATCCAGACTCATGTCATTTGGAAGTATTTACCCTTTGATCTTAAATGGGAATGAAGAAGAGCTGACTTTAATGGCAAGGCACTTCTGGACATAGCTACAATCCCTTTTGAACCCTAGGAAGCCACAACATCATCATTGCTTCTTTCTAATACAGAGTGGAAATTGTCAAAGTCTAGTTCTGGGACCTTTTTCAAAAATTATTACTTTATCTTTTTTTTTAACTTAATGCTCATCAACAAATAGAAATATTCAATCTAAAAAGCACAAGAAAAGATTACATAAGCAATTGTGGACTTCTGTTGTTTGCAAAAGGTATATATTAAATTTTACATGGTAGTAACATTCTGGTAGTAACAGAATTGCCCCATTTGTGTCCTTTTATAAGCTGCTTTTGTTTTTTGTTTCTTTTATTGATTTTTTTTCTTTATTTATTGAAAACCCTTTTTTCCCCCAGTATTTTGACTGCTCAGGTGGCAGATCTAACACCACCAGAAAGCAGTTCCGATCTGTTTCCTATAGAGTCGTATCTGAGAGGTCATATGGCAGTGCACAGAGCATAGAATGGGTTACCAGCCAGGGAAGCCGGTCCCCACCTTCATTTTTGTCACTTGCTTGGTATGAAATCTAGAAAAAGTTGTTTTGCTGTTCTTGGTCTCGGTTTCTTCACCTGTACAAATGAGAGCATAATCTTTATCAGTCTGACCTTGGAAGATTGATGGGAAGACCAAATGAGATAATTAAATATATTCCTAAGTGAAGCTATGATTGATAAATAGTACTTTATAAAAAGCTAGAGAGATGCAAGCTAATTAGCTCGGATCATTGGAGGAAAGCTACAGAGGGAGAAAACAGGAAAAGGAAGAAGGGACCAAGATTTGCAGCTTCTCCCTTCAAAGAGAAGTACCCCAAAGCTTGTGAAATGTAAATAGAATAGAGATTTATTCTCCTGGTTGCTCCCCTGTGTTAGATATTTCTGTCTCCCCCACCCTTCCCACCAATGGCAAGGTAATGGGATGAAGGGAAGATGGCAATGGTCTTAGATTCCGAAGATGTGGCCTTGAGTTGTGGACCTGACAATAACTATGCATCCCCAGGCAACTAGCTTTCTGAGCAGAGGGTCAGCTTTCTCTTTTGTCAAATGGCTATAATGATCCCTGAGCTATTTATCACAGTAGGGCATTGTGGCAAGAACTCTTAAAACTCTCAAACTCTAGGAAATGAAAGTTATTTTAAACTTTTTTTTTTTTATCATTTTCTCTTTAAGGGATGGAACTAAATATTCTATGGAGGCAGTGTAATGCCATGAAAAAAAAAATAACACTTTCCGTGCAATTAGAAGATCTGGGTTTAAATCCTATTTCAGGCACTCATTACCTATGTCACCTTGGATAGGCCCTTATAATTCCCTGAGTCTTGGTTTCTTCAGTTGTAAAATGAAGAAATTGGACTAAATGCATATTAAGGCCCATCCTGGCTCTAGCTCTCTGTTCTTGTGTGGCTTAAGATAAATTGCTTTACCTTCCCAGGCTTCAGATTACTTCTCTGTCAAACCATGATGTTGGACTAGATGGGAACTGAGGGACTATGGATGGGGATGATGATGGTGGTGATGGTGGGGATGATAAACATAGCATTCTTGTATCTGTTTCAGCACTCAACATGTTGCTAGATATGTAGTATTTGAAGAATATCCTAATTTCATGGATGATTTTTTTTTATCAATAGCCATTCATCTATTCATTTGCTCATTCATTTTGTTCATTTATTTATCTGTCTGTCTATTAATTTGTTTTTGGTAGAGAGTTTATTAAGTACTTGGGATGTGCCAAATACTACACTAAGTGCTGGGGTTTTATTCTTGATGCTCTTTTTTCAGTCAGATCCTAGCTCTTCCTTCCAACCCTCTAACCCTAAACCATTCTTTGTCTTAGGCTTTCTGTTGAAAGAAGACAGAGGAATTCTTGTTCTTTTGATATCTGGGTAGTACCTAAGTGAGATGTTAGTATCTGACAAACCAAAAGACCAAATGAAAACTTACAAGATCATTGACTCTAACTTGGCTCATTCTCAACATTCTCAAAAATAATCAGAAATGGCTTTGCTTGGCTTTGCTTCTGCCTTCCTGAATTAGTTTCTTCAGTGAATAGACTCCTGGTCCCAGAATCAGGCAGATGTGAGTGCAAATTCAATTGTGGAACTCCAGTTAAGTCATTTAACTTTAGTTGCCTCAGTTTCTTCTACTGTAAAATGGGGATAATAATGTTAGCTACCTTACTGGATTGTTATCAGGATCAGTTGAGATATTTGCATAAAGCACTAAGTACAGTGCCTGCTACATAGTAGGTGATATATAAATGCTTATTCCCCTCTCTTCTCCTTCCTTTTCCTGAAGACCTATTCGCAAAATCCTAGATCTAGATCCAAAATCCTAGAAGGGACCACACAGGCCATCTCATTTTACAGAGTAGGAAACTGAGGCTTCCCAAGGAGAAAAAGTGCCTAAGGTTCATAATAATTATTATTATCATTGATTCTGATTTCTATTATTGAGATGATTATTAACATATTACTGATATTATTTAATGATTGATAATAATCATTAGGGAAAGGCTTTAAACCCAAATCTTCTGACTCTAGAGCCTCCCATTTTACAAATGAGGAAACTGAGGCATGGAACTGTAAAACAACTTGCTCAAGGTCATACTGTTGCTGGTACAAGAGCTAGGATTCAAACATGGGTTCCTTTGACTCCAGTTCTACTACACCAGATTGCCATGTCCCCAAACCAGCCCCCACATTCAGAATGCCAGAAGAGAAAAGTGGGCTCTGAACTCTAACGCAGGCAAAAATAGAAATGAAAGTGAGCTGGTGGCAAAGATGGGAAAAAACAACAACGCAGATTGCTGAACATCCCGCATTTCTCTCATTTCTTTTGCCCTCCCTGAGTGACGCCATTCCTAATGCCTGCTCGGTGGTGATGAGCAGTTATTACCAGCTCAGTGGATGCTGGGAGGAAATCAGGTCCATAGGCATGAAGACCAAAATTGCTAGATAATAAGAAGGTGAAAAGAAGGTTTGTGGGGGAGTTCAAGAAAATGAGTCTGCTGCTGAGCGGGAGCAAAGGGGAAAGCCACAGTATCTCACAGGGTGTTAAGGGAATAATTAAAAACACCAAGATCGAGAATAACTAGATTTCAGAAATAGACAAAATTGACAGAAACTCAGGCTTACAATGCTAAGAATGACTTAGGAAAATTAAGGAAAATGCTCAAGCTCAGGGGTTTTTGCAAGGCATGCCTTGCTCACTGTTACATGTTTGGGATGAGCCTTTCTCCAGTGGCTTCCTCAATATGTCTTATCCCATGTCTATTCCCCCAGGACTTCTAAGGCCCTGCTCTTCTGGGTGAGAACTCTCTAATCTAACCTAGAGTTTATGGCTAGCATACTTTATGATCCCAAAGCATTTTACTT
The DNA here is from genome assembly GCF_048593235.1 of Sminthopsis crassicaudata. Classification (NCBI taxonomy): domain Eukaryota; kingdom Metazoa; phylum Chordata; class Mammalia; order Dasyuromorphia; family Dasyuridae; genus Sminthopsis; species Sminthopsis crassicaudata. Next base: position 58,342,876 of record NC_133623.1, read on the forward strand.
CCCCTTCCTCATGGGATCAGAATAGTTCCAAGCACGTGACAAATGGGGTTTTGGCCCAGGGTGCTTCCATGTTGTGGGTGTTTTCTTTTCCTGCCCTCAATTTCCATCCTTACAGCTATACTTTATAGTCTCATTTGTCTAGAATTTGAGTGTTTCTAAAAAACTCAGAGAACTTCCCTTGACTTGAAGGGGTTAGGACAAAGTTGGACCGGGGGAAAGGAACACCATACTCTGGGAAGGCTGGCTTGATGTCCCTGTGAGGTTCAAATATTCCCAGCTATCTTCCTTGGATATAGTCTCCCCTATTTATAGCTTTCCTTCCCCCCCAACTCCTCATGAAAAGGGGAATTCCTTGAGACTTTTAGAGACCCTAAAACACTAGAAAATGGGAAGTGTTTTGAACAATTTTATTATCATTTACTTTTTAAGGGCTGGAACTAATTCCTCCTCAGAATCAGCATAATACAGCAAGAAGGAAACTCTGCAATCAGGTTCTAATCCTCATTATCACTGCTGATGTAGTTTGAGCACCAACATGATGTAGTTGATGTAGACACCAGATAATGGCAAGCACCAAAAGTTTGGGTTTGGTCAAGTGAAGGCTTCACAATGGCCGTTCTCTTTGGCAAAATGGTAGATTTATCTACAGGAATGGGTTACAAACAAAATGAAGGGATACAGTAGACAACGGGAATGATAAACATGAAATGAAGTGGAAGAACATATGAAAGATAAGTTCCTCAGTGGAACTCACAATTATCAGTAGAAAGGGAGCACCCCATGAGATTGGGGTACTCCCTTAGCTGGCAGGCTAAATCCTGACAGGGACTTAACCCTCTAAAAGAGTTAGTTAGCTGTAAGGAGGAGAAGTGGGGATGGGAAGCAGAGTGGAGTTAGGGGAGAGACCATGTGGCATCAGGGAGGGGGAAAGATAACAGGAGGAAGACTGTCTGCCATGGTGGACTGATCTAAAGGAGGTTAGCATCCATGGGAGGGACCATAAGTAGATTTTATAGGGAAAATTTAACCTCAGGGACAGGAGTGACAGGACATGGTGAAGTGAGATTCCTTGAGACCTCCACAGAAGAAGGGTTTCAGGGATTTGACATAACTTGGATTTCAGATTGAAGGCCCTCCCCAGAGGGTGAGATCATGGAGCTGAACTGTTCTTTATCAGAGCCTTCTGCCTGCCTGCCTGAGGGATCAATTCTTTATTTCTCTATCTGTTCCACAGACACATCATACAGAATCTCATCAATTGTAACCTTGGGTAAGTCCCTTCCCCTCCCCAGGCCTCAGTTTCCTCCTCTGTAAAATGAGTGGATTTGACTCGATAGTCCCCAAGGGCACTTCCTGCTCTAGACCTGTGAGCCTATTTGTGATCTTTGTGGGACTCTTGTTTTCACTGTCTCCCTGTCCGATTCATTAACATTTATTTGTTAAGTGCCTACCATGTCCAAGCATTATGCTAAGGATACAAATGATCAAAAGAGACAATCTGTACCCTCAAGGAGCTCATCTGGGCATTACACAGAAGGAAGCTAAAAAAAGGGCAGTGTCCACTGAGTTATTCTGCAAGGGGGTAGGGGGAAACAAGGTTCCTTGAGGTGGCAGCCAAATGGAGCTGCTGATAGAAAATGAAGCTGCCAGGAAGATCGTGAGCCCTCTATAAAGGAAGGCTTTGGAAGGAATTTTAATGTTCAGCTCTCCAGCCCTCCAGTGATGCAAGGCAACTAAGGATGAATTGAGAAAGTATCCCATAACATTTTTCTTTGCTCCAGGTGAAAATATTCCTTTTTTACTGGACAGATGATCAATAAGGGGTTTCTGGTGGCAATCTGCCCTGCAAATGCTCCTTTTCTCTCCACTAGGAGTCAGGACCCTCTGCATCTGAACCTCCAGAGATCCATCTCCTTGCCCCCTCCCCATTTTAGCAAATCCAATCAGTTTGGGAACTTTAACCTAGATTAAGCTATCCTGATTGTTGGGTGAGTAGGTGCACATTCCCCTAAACCTCTATAGCTAAGCAGTCTCGGGCGATATTTCACATCCCATTCACCAGGACAACTAAGGCACCATCATGGTGGGTGTCTTGCCATCTGAACTCTGTGTTTATTTATTCTCTCCCTTCTCTGCTTCCCTCAACCTTCTCATCTCTTAGAACATTCATCACATCTATACTACTTTAGCTGGCAGGTTAGATCCTGAAAGGGACTTAGCACCCTAAAAGAGTTAGCTGTATGGAGGAGAAGTGGGGTTGCTCCTCCAAAAGCCATGGCAATTGCCCCCCCCCATTACCTCCATTCACAGTCCTATCACTTACCAGACCAGTGATTAAATGTATTGTAGCTCCCCATTCAAATGTATGCTCCCCCAATACCCAAGGATAGGGGCTGTCTTATTTTTGTCTTTAGATTCACAGCACCTAGAAAACCGTGACTTAATAAATGCTTGGTAATTGATTGTTAGGTAAGGACAATCATAATCGTAATTAAACAGAGACAGACTTCCAGGAGTTAAGTGACTTGCTCAAGGTCACAGATTTATTCCCCAATAGAGTCTAGACTTAAATTTCAATGGAATCCTGAACTCCATTATACAACACCTATAAGCTCCTTGAGGCTCCGGAGGAGTTAGTTTTTTGTCTTTGTATCCGTATTTCCTGATACATAGTAGACATTTCATAAATGGCTGTTGATTCCTTGGATAGAAATCTTAACTTTGTTACTTATGCAATGTGGGCCCAGCTTCTTCATCTTTCTCTGCCTCCGTTTCCTCATTTGGAAAACTGGAGATTGGTCTCAATGGTCTCTAAGACTCCCTTCTCTAGATCTAGGATTCTATGTGCGATCTTGGGTGTGTTCTTTCATTTGCCTAATAGATCTCAGTTTCTTTATTAGTTAAAAAATGAGGGAATGGGGTCTAAGGTCCCGTCCAGCTCTGTATCTAACATCCTTGGACTCTATGGTTGATTAGTTTGGATTTCTCACAAAAAAAAAATGTATTTGCAGTTCACAGAGGTTTTTAATCCCTTAACTCAGAGGAATGATTCTCATAGATTGTTTGTCTGGCAAAGGTAGAATTTAAGGGTGGGGGCTCTTCACGGCTACCACCAGATTGTATCTGGCCAGAGATCATCTAGGGGCTTAATAGTTTTGCTGGCAAAGGCAGCATTGGAGAAATGAGAAGGCCAGACAAGCAGGCAGACCCATGTCCAGGGCAGGCGGTGGGCTATAGCTGGGGAGCGAGGGAGGTGAGTCACGTTTATTTGTTTTCCCACAGAGTGGAACAGTTCCACAGACTTTTTCTCCTGGTGATGGATGGCTCAGCTGGGAAGTTCAGATCTCTCTTTCAAAGCCAACTGCCGTCCGTGCTAACTGGAAGTGATCAGTGGGGTACTCACTTCAAAGTGGCACATTCCAAGGGAGAGTTTTGATCTTCCTGAAAGTAGAAAGGGATTTTGGGCATGTCACTGGAGGGAGAGGAGATCATAGCTGGAGGTGGGAGGGGTGGGATGGTGGGAGAGTTTCAGTGAGAACCAACTTCAAGTAGAAAAAGTCTAGCGGGTCTCCTTGCTAGTTAAGATTTCACTTGAGTATTTGTTTGATTTGGGAAATTCATTTTGCATGATAAGGGAAGAGATCTTTGTAGCCTCCAATAAAGAAAGCCTGTTCTCTTATCTAAGTAATTGGCAGGACAGGAATTTTTCTGAATCTCTGCCTCCTTCCCATTAGAGCCTTGCTAACTGCCATCCTATCTCTGAGGCTTCCTCCTCAAGATTGGCAAGTCCAATCATCTCTCTGAAGCCCACTATCTTTATTTTTGAAATTGGATTAGACAGTTTCTAAGATCTCTCAGATCTAGATCTATGATCTCAAATGACCTACCTAATTTCTGACCATCGCACGAGACTTCCTCAGTGCCCTTCTCAATATACATAATGATTGATTGAGACCTAATTTTCCTTTTTTATATGAATTCTCAGTCCTTGGCTCTCCTCCCAGGGCAGAGAAGCCCTCTTTCCCTTGTGATTTTCCCAGCTGTGGTGCCTTCTCTTATTTCATCTCAGCATTTAACCACCTAGGATGATTTTTGGAGAGGCCTAGAATACCCTTATAGTTTCCTGGATTCACGGACAGGACATTAGAGGTGGAAGAAATTTCAGGGGCCATCTTTATTTCACAAAGGAGAAAACCAAGACCCGGAGAAGCGACATGGCTTGTCACACACAAGGTCACACATAGATTTGCCAATATAAAGTCAGAAGGGGCTGCCAAGGCCATCTAGTCCAACCCCTTCAATATACAGAGGATCAGACCAAGATAGAATATTTATTTTATTAAGGGCTTATTATGTGTCAGGCATTGTGCTAAATAATGAAGATACAAATAAAAGTAAACAAGGCTTATTGTCCTTAAGAAGCATATATGCTAATAGGGGAATGCTAAGGACAGGTCAATTCTTCAAGAGCCTCCACAGCTGTGGATCATAGCATCTGAAGGCGTTGCAGGGCAGCCTTTGTTGACACAGGTGTTGCTTGTGGACTGAATTGAAATAAATTGGAAGCAGAGGGAAAAGGAGACGGTCCGACAACGAAACAGATTCAGTCAGAGAACACAACTGTCTCTCAGTCTCCTTGTAGCATGCTCTCACGAGAGGAGATCCATTCTGGGTTGGATCTCCAGAAGCCACTGTTAGGTGGCTCCTGTTTATTTCAGCAGGGGAAGACAACATGGAAAAGGTTTATGGGGAGAATGGTACCTTCTTAAGGAAAATGCTGGGAGACTTCAGGAAATAACAAAGCCATGGTGATCTGGTTCTTGGCAACAGGCTCACGTCGTATCAGAGCTGATGGAATCGGAGGTAGGGTGGATGCGGTAGGAGAGTGGAGTCATGGTGAGGAGAAAATGGGAATGGAGTAGTGGCCTGCCTGTGGGATCCTAAGGTAGCACAGTTAAAAGAGAACTTGGAGATTATTTAGGTCCAATCTGTCAATTTATAGAAGAGGAAAGTAGTCAGTTCATTTATTTGAAGTACACAGGATGGCTAAAAGGGTGGGTTGCCAATGTGTATTAAGAAAGTTACTCATACAAAGAAATTCATTAGACAGAAGACCTCTGTCATCCAGACATCTCTCTCCAAAAAAAGCAAAGCAGTTAATTGCTTGACTTGAGTTAATGATAATTTTGTCTTTCAAAAGCTATAGGAGCCAATAAAAAAACTTTCTATACTACATCTAGTTCTCAGTTATAAGAGGAAACTGATTTCTAGGGTGCAAATATTGGGGACATTGGGGGTAATGGAGAAGAGAGTGGTTTATTGTCAGTCCGAGACAGATATATATTTCCCCCATATTCAATGTAAGGCTTTAGTGATAGTATAGTCAATAACCCAGGATCCTATAAGACAAGTCAGCAGAGGAGGCATGGAAAACACTCAGCAGTGAGGAGAAAAGATGTGAATTTTCTGAAGATACTGGTACAAATGCACTCACCAACTAATTTACCATTTAAAAAGTTATGTAGTGGGGCAGCTAAATGTGGCAGTGGATAGAGCACCAGCCCTGAAATCAGGAGGACCCGAGTTCAAATGTGACCTCAGACACTTAACACTTCCTAGCTGTGTGACTCTGGGCAAGTCACTTAACCCCAATTGCCTGGGTGGGGGGAGATATGTAGAAACCTGGGAAGACTTATAAGAACTGATGCAAAGTGAAGTGAACAGAACCAAGAGAGAATTGTTCACAGTAACAAATATTGTAATGATATTTAACTACTCGAAGTAATAGAATGATCAAGACAATTCCAAAGGACCCATGAAGAAAAATGCTATCCATATCCACAGAGAGAACTGAAGGACTCTGAATGCAAATTGAGACAGTTTTTCACTTACTTTTTTTTTTTTTGCAACATAGCTAATGTGGAAATATATTTTGCATGATTTCATACATATAATTGAAATTATATTGCTTGCCTTCTCAATTGCCAGATCAGGAACTAGAGGAAAGCAAAGAATTGGGAACTCAGATTTCTTAAATTTAATGGTAAAATAAATATAGTATAATTGTTTTTAAGAAAAAAATATATAGAAGGAAGCAAAATCAGGTAATGGAGGATGTATATAAGAATTTGGGAGGATGTCAGGAGTGCTGAAGCTCAGAATATAGTGAAACTGATGAAAGAAGCTATGGACAACAAAAAGAATGTGATTTCTTTTAGAGCAATATCAAAAGAAAAAGGGAAATTCAAAGAATGCCTACCTAAGGATATGATAACTGACAACAGAGAGAGAGAGGGCAGAGATGATCAATTCTAATTTTTTTTTTTCTGAGGGGAATCGTCTTTGCATTTGAAATGGAAGACAAAAATGGCTAACGGGGAGTTGATACCCAAGTTAACCAAGGAAATAGTAAAAGAGAATCTATCTATGTTTGCCTGGCCCAGAAAATGAAACCTTCAGGTGTTGAAAGAATTGACAACTAGGATTGCTAAATGACTGGCAGTGACATTTGAAAAATCATGGAGTACAGTAGAGAGATAACACAAGACTGGAGAAGGGTAAATGCTGTCTTGGTTTTCAAAACAAGAGAAAAGAACAGAGTTTAGAAACAGATTCCTTGGAAAATTCTAGAATAGATAACTAATGAGGGAGTGAACATTTAGCAAAGGAAATAGGGATTACAAGGAGCTAGCATGATTTCATCAAGAATAAGTCTTGCCTCAAAAAAAAAAAAAAGAAAAAAGAAAAAAAATGGTAGACTATTAACAATCCTTTGAATGACCACTTCAAATCACCAATAATAAGAGAAATGCAAGTCAAAACCACCTTTGATGTTTTTCCTTATACCAGCAAATGAGCAAAGATGGTAAATGATGGAAATTGTCATTATTGAAGAGATTGTGGGGAAAACAGGTACCCTAATGCATTGTTGGTGGAACTGTGAATCAGTATGTTTAAGGAATTATGCAAATAAGGTAATTAAAATGTCCAACTTCTTTGACCTGGAGTTTCTATTACTAGGCTAATATACAGGCTTATAGAAGGACATTAATAAGAAAAAAAGTCACCAGATATACCAAAATATTTATAGCAGCACTTTTTGTGACAGCAAAGATTGGGGAACAAAGTAAATGTTCATCATGTGGAGAATGGCTAAACAAATTGTGGTACATGAATGTAATGGATTATTATAGTGAGAAATGATGAGTATGACAAATATAGAGAAACATGGAAATATCTGCATGAATTGATGCAGAGTAAAGTAAGCAAAGCCAAGAAAATAATATGCACAATGGCCATAACAATGTAAAGGGAATGAATAACATGCAAAACAATCAAAAGTGAATTTTTCAAAATCAAAGTTGTCCTGAAGGAAGATGAGAAATAAGTCCTGTACTATACCTTTGTAAAGGTAGGAAGGCCACAGGGATTGAACTTTGAAAAAACTTCCAGACATATATTCACTGTCTTCATCAGTTATATTGATTTTATTTGGTTTCATTTTTATGTATTTTTTAAATGTTACAGCTCTTTTACAACATGATTAATATAGAAATATGTTTTTATGACTTCATATGTATAAGTGATATACTGTTTGCCTTCTCAGTGGAAAGGGGGGATCTGAGGGAGAGAATTAAGAACATAATTTAAAAAAAATGAATACTAAAATAAATATATTTTTTAAAAGTAAAGAAGAAGGTAGCAAGGCTTTCAGGAAGGTGAAGAGGAATGGTCCTGAGGGAAGCTATGGTCACACACATACACACACACATTAAAAAATCCTTATTTTATTTATTTAAAGCTTTTTATTTTTCTAAACATGGATGGATAATTCTTCCACATTTACCCTTGCAAAACCTTATGTTCCATTTTCCCCCTTCCCCTAGATGGCAAGTAGTTCATTATATGTCAAACATAGTAGAATTGTATGTTAAATCCAATATATGCATACAAATTTATAAAATTGTCTTGTTGCACAAGAAAAATCCAATCAAATCATGAAAAATTAGAAAATAAAATGCAAACAACAACAAAAAAAGTGAAAATGCTATTTTATGATCCATACTCAGTTCCCACAGTCTTCTCTCAGTGTATAGATGGCTCTCTTCATCAATAAACAAATGGAACTGGTCTGAATCATGTCATTGTTAAAGACAGCCACGTCCATCAGAATTGATGACAGTATAATTTTGTTGTTGCTATGTATGATGATCTCCTGGTTCTGTTCATTTCAGTTAGTATCAGTTCCTATAAGTCTCTCCAAGCCTCTCTGAAACCACCCTGCTGATTGTTTCTTAAAGAACAATAATATTTCATAACCTTCATATACCATAACTTATTTAGCCATTCTCCAACTGATGGGCATCCACTCAGCTTCCAGTTTCTTGCCGCTACAAAAAAGGGCTGCCACAACCATTTTTGTATGTGAGTCCCTTTCCCTCCTTTATGATCTCTTTGTGATAAAAGCCCAGTAGAAACCCTGCTGGATCAATGGGTGTGCAGAGTTTGATAACTCTTTGGATATAGTTCCAAATTGTTCTCCAGAATGGTTTGATCTGTTCACAATTCTACCAACAATGTATCAATGTCCCAGTTTTCCCACATTCCCTCCAACATTCATCATTATCTTTTCCTGTCACTTTAGCCAATCTGATAGGTGTGTAGTGGTATATCAGATTTGTCTTAATTTACATTTCTCTGATTGATAGTGATTTAGAGCATCTTTTCATATAACTAAAAATGGTTTCAATTTCTTCATCTGAAAATTGTCTGTTCATTTGACCAGTTTTTTAATCACTTGGAGAATGGCTTAGATTCTTATAGATTAGAGTCAATTCTCTATGTATTTTAGAAATGAGGCCTTTTTTGGATCACTTTGATGTAAAAATGTTTTCCCAGTTTATTGATTCCCTTCAAATCTTGTCTGTATTAGCTTTGTTTGTATAAAAACTTTTAAAATTAATATCAAAATTTTCTATTTTCTGATCAGTAATGATCTCTAGTTCTTCTTTGGTCACAAATTCCTTCTTCCTCCACAGATGTGAGAGGTAAACTATCCTGTGCTCTTCTAATTTCTTTATAACATCACTCTTTATGTCTAGACCATGAATGCATTTTGAGTTTATCTTGGTAGATAGTGTTAAGTGTGGGTCAAAGCCTAGTTTCTGCCATACCAATTTCCAATTTTCCCAGCAATTTTTATCAAATAGTGAGGTCTTATCCCAAAAGCTGTGGTCTTTGTGTGTGTCAAGCACTAGATTACTATAGTCATTGGCTCTTTTGTTCTGTGAACCTAATCTATTCCACTGATCGAGTACACTATTTCTTAGCCAGTACCAAATGGTTTTGATGACCACTGCTTTACAGTTTTAGATCTTCTACCTTCATTTGAATTTTTTCATTAATTCCTTTGAAATTCTTGACTTTTTGTTCTTCCAAATGAATTTTATTATTTTTTTCTTGGTCTGTAAAATAATTTCTTGGTAGTTTGATTGGTATAGCACTAAATAAATAGATTAATTTAGATAGTATTGTCATTTTATTATATTAGCTCAGCTTACCCACAAACACTTGATATTTTTTCAATTGTTTAGATCTGACTTTATCTGTGTAGAAAGTGTTTTGTCGTTGTGTTCATATAGTTCCCGACTTTGCCTTGACAGATAGACTTTCAAATATTTTATATTATCAATATTTATTTTAAATTGAATTTCTCTTTGTATCTCTTGTTGCTGTTGGTAATATATAAAAGTGCTGATGATTTATCTGGGTTTATTTTGTATCCTGCAACTTTGCTAAAGCTGTGGATTGTTTCCAGTAGTTTTGTAGTTGATTCTCTAGGGTTCTCTAAGCATACCTTATATCATTTGCAAAGAGTGATAATTTTGTTTCCTTATCACCCACTCTAATTCCTTTAATCTCTTTTTCTTTTCTTATTGCCAAAGCTAACATTTCTAATACAATATTGAATAGTAATGATAATAATGGGCAACCTTGTTTCACCCTTGAACTTATTGGGAATAGTTCTAACTTGTCCCCATTACATATGATGCTTGCTGATGGATTTAAATAGATGCTATTGATCATTTTAAGCAAAAGTCCATTTATTCCTGTCCTTGCTAGTGTTTTTAATAGGAATGGGTGTTGTGCTTTATCAAATGCATTTTCTGCATCAATTGAGATAATCATATAGTTTTTGTTAGTTTTGTTATTGATATAGTCAATTATGCTAATATTTTTCTTAATTTTGAACCAGCCCTGCATTCCTGATATAAATCCTACTTGATCATGGTGTATTATCCTGGGGATGACTTTCTGTAATCTCAAAAATCCTTATTTAAAAGAAAGAGTAGGTTATAGCCTAGCAAGTTCATGTACTCTATTGACAGCTTTACTACCCTAGCAGATCAGGGAAATACTCTTTGGCTATCATTGACCTAGATTTTAGCTGAGCATTTGATAAAGTATCCCATCTTATTCTTGTGTAAAAGATACAGACTTGTGAACTAGACAGCCATATGATTAAAAGCATTCCAGATTTGTTGACTGACTGGAATCAAAGAACAATATTTAATAAATTAATGTCAATTTGACTCGAGGTCTACAGTGGAATGCTCCAGGGATTTGTACTTTTAAGCATATTTGAACAAATTTAAACATATTTTAAATATATTGCTCACCCAATTTGGGTATGACACAAAGCTGGGAGCAATAGCTAACTCACTAATTGACAGAGTCAGCCAAAAAGTCTTACCATTGGGCTGGATCTGATAAGATGAAATTTTATAGCGATAAAAGTAAAAAGCCCTGTTCATCGACTTAACAAAGCACAGGATGAGGGAAGTATAGATAAATGGGAATTTTGGCTGAAAAATGATATTCGAGTTATAGTGGATGGAAAAGTCAGTGAGCTGGCAATATCAGATGGCAGTAAGAAAAGCTAAAAAAATATGGGACTACATTTGGACTGAGAGGTATAGAATACAGGAATAAAGATATTATAATAATCTCATTGTGTTCTGTACTGTTCTGGAGTTCTTGGTGCCAAGGAGGCAGAATCCACCACTTCCCAAGGCAGCCTATTGTACTTCAGGACACCTCAAATTGTTGAGAAGCTTTTTTTTGATCCAGCCAAAATTTTCCTCTCTAGAATTTCTACCTATTTTTCCTGCTTCTGCTTTCTAAAGCCACTAACAGCAAGTCTAAACTCTCTTCCACATGCCATTCTTTCATACAACAAAATCGCTATCATGTGAATATTTTCTTCTCCAGGTTAAATATCACCAATTCCTTCAACTGACCCTCATGTGGCATAGACCTAAGGTCTTTCCTAATCTTGGTTGTCCTTATCCAACTTATCAAATGTCTTCCTTGGAGATCTTTAAGCAGAGGGTGGATAATCAGTCATCTGATATGTTATAGCAGGATTCCTTTGGGTATAGCTTGGGCTAGATGGAGGCTGATACTCCCTCCAGCTGTAAATTATGACTAAACCACAAGGATGGAATCTATCACTTCAAACTGGCTCTGACTTCCAGAATTCAACTTGTGAATGTATGTGATCTCAGAAGAGGATTTGATAATTCCAAGAAATGAGCTAGAAGATCAAGCCCCAGAAATGTGTTATCCAACATATTCTATTTTTTTTAAATGAATAGCAATTAAAAGTGCTGAGTTTTTTTTTTTTTTTTTCTGAAATAGATTTATTGGCCAAATTGTGATTACTCTTAAAGAATATTTTAAGAATTCAAGATGGTTATCATCTGGAATAGGACCCTTTTGTAACTTAAGATAGTTCCCTGCTCTTTTCTACCTTTTTGAGGTGCTTCTTAGTTAATTCTTTTATTTATTCATTTTTGTTTTTCCTCAATTTTCTTTTTCTCAATTACATGTAACATTTTTAAACATTAATAAAAAAAGAGTTCCAAATTTACTTTCTCCCTCCCCCTTCCCCTTAAGAAAGCAAGCAATTTAATATAGGTTATGCATATTTTCTTGGATCATTAGCACAGAATATCTAAGTCGTTCACAGTTGATCATCCTTATGATATCGCTGTTGCTTGTATATAATGTTCCTTTGATTCTATTCACTTCATATGAGTCTTTTAAGATTTTTCCTAAACCACCTTCTTGTCATTTCTTACAGCAATGTATTCCTTTGCAATCATATGTCACAACTTGCTCAGATATTCCCCAGTTGTTGAGCACTCCCTCATTTTCCAATTAAGCCTATTTTTTTTTAATTTAAACTACAGTTTATATATTGTGACTCCATTAGTAGATTAGCTTTTATTCTCAGGGAGAAAATATATTTTCTAGAATGTCTTACTGGAATGCATTGTCAAGTTAATAATAATTACAAATTACAATTATAATGGCTAACAATAACATAGTTATCTAAGGTTTGCAAGGGGCTTCTATTATCCTTGGTGATCTTCACAACAATTGATGAGGATGAAGTTGAAGAGCTTATGAGATGGGTGGGATGATCAGTAAAGTTTACAAATAACAATACTTGAACTTTCATTTTTTCTTCTTTTGTAATTCTACTATTTTATGGTTGTAGGGTCACCAGCTACCTTGAATATCAAAATATGTTTCTTGCTTAGGTGGTTTCTCTCCCACAAAATGCACTCCCCCCTCACTGCCCCAGAATTACTTTTGGCTGCACAATTGGATGCCCTTACATCTGGCCACTTTCTCTCCCTGAAACCTCAGTTTCCTCCTCAGTAAAACGATTGAGTTAGATTAGGTGCCAACTGAAGTTCCTTTCAGCTCTAAATTTAGGATTCAATTATTCTAGGAATTCATTTCCAGCTTGCAGACTTTTGTACATTCTGCCTCTGTCTCTGTCTCTGTCTCTGTCTGTCTCTGTCTCTCTCTGTTTCTGTCTCTGTCTCTCTTTTTGCTTTCCCTCCCCCATCAGTTTTTCTGTCTTCTGTCTTTGCTGGAGTACTGATGCCAAGTTATTTCATTAATGGAAAGGAGAGGTTAATGCTGACCTGCTTTAATGCCTTCTTCCTACAGTGGATGGTAGAATACAGAGGGCTCCAGCCTAGCTTTCTAGTCTTATTACGTATTTCTCTCTTTCTCTTTAGTATAGCCAAAATGGCTACTTTGCTGTTCCTCATACACAACATTCCACTGGATGCCTTGAAATGACCTCTTAGAATCCCTGGCTTCCTTCAAAGTTCAATTCAAATGCTACCTCCTATATGAGGCCTTTCCCACTTCCTCTATTTGCTACTTCAAGTATTCTTAACCTCGTTTGAGCCTTGAATCTACTCTGTCAATCTGATAAAATCTGTTGACTCTTTCTCAGGAAAAAAAATTGTTGAAGTATCTTTTTTTTTTTATTAAAGCTTTTTATTTTCAAAACATATACATGGATACTTTTTCAACACTGACCCTTACAAAACCTTGTGTTCCAAATTTTCTCCTCCTTCTCCCCACCCCTTCCCTTAGATGGCAAGTAATCCAATATATGTTAAACATGCTAAAATATGTTAAATCCAATATATGTATACATACTTATAAAATTATCTTGTTGCGCAAGAAAAATCACATCAAAATGATTTTTTTTTTACATCAAAAAGATTTAAAAAAAAAAAGGAAACAAAACAAGATGCAAGCAAACAACAATAAAAAGAGTGAAAATACTATGTTGTGATCCACACTCAGGTCCCACAATCCTCTGTCTGGATGCAGATGGCTCTCTTCATCATAAGATCATTGGAATTGGCCTCAATCATCTCATTGCTGGAAAATGTTCATGTCCATCAGAATTGATCAACCTATAATCTTGTTACCATGTATAATGGTCTCCTGGTTTTGCTCATTTCACTCAGCCTCAGTTCTTGTAAGTCTCTTCAGGCCTCTCTGAAATTATCCTGCTGATCGTTTCTTATGGAACAGTAATATTCCATAACATTCATATACCATAACTTATTCAGCCATTCTCCAACTGATAGTCATCCACTCAGTTTCCAGTTTCTTGCTACTACAAAAAGAGCTGCCATAAACAAGAAAATGGTTTTTTTAAATGTGTAAAATAAAATATATAGAATTACAAAAGAAATCAAAGGTTAGTAAAAAAAAAAAAATTAGTCATACTTTCATCCATGTTGAGATCTCAAGAAATTTATCCACAGATTTTTTGAGAAATGAGATTCTGTTCTCATGCTATCCCCCCTTTTATGAATAAATCTGTCTTGCATTTATTTGGGATATTTATTTATTTGTATGTTTGAAAAAATTTTCTTTATTTAATTTTTAATTTGTAGGATAACATAATAAAAATGATTATACATGAAAATACAGATCTATTAAGTACAACTTTTTAGAGTTATCATGTAAAATTCCACTCCCCAATTCCTCAATTATTCTAGGAATAATTTGCTTGCAGATCTTTGTTCTCTGTGCCTTTGTCTTCCCTCCCCCTCTTTTTTCTCTTCCCTCAACCTACCATTAGAGATGGCTACCATTAGATACAAAAGCATATTTTTAAATATCATCATATATCTACATGCATTCCTCCCAGTTAAATAATGAGCTCCTTATTGGAAATTGAGTCAATACCCATCAGTTGAAGAATGGCTGAATAAGTTCTGGCATATGAATGTCATGGAATATTATTGTTCTATAAGAAATGATCAGCAGGATGATTTCAGAGAGGCTTGGAGAGACTTACATGAACTGATACTGAGTGAAGTGAGCAGAACTAGGAGATGATTATACACGGCAAACAGAAGATTATAAGATGATCAATTCTGATGGATGTGGCGCTTTTCAACAGTGAGCTGATTCAGACCATTTCCAATGATCTTGTGATGAAAAGAGCCATCTGCATCCAAGGAGAGGACTGTGGGAACCGAGTATGTATCACAACATAGTATTTTTACTTTTTGTTGTTTGCTTGTATTTTGTTTTCTTTTTTCATTTTTTCCCTTTTTGATCTAGTTTTTCTTGTGCAGCATGATAATCGTGGAAATATGTATAGAAAAATTGCACATCTTTAACATATATTGGATTACTTACCATCTAGGGGAGAGGGAGAAAAAAATTGGAACATAAGGTTTTGCAAGGGAGAATCTTGAAAACTATCTATGCATGTGTTTTGAAAATAAAACAAAAGCTTTATAAAAATGAATAAGCTCCTTGAGAATAGCGATTGTTTCATTTTTGTATTTGTTTCCTCAGAGCTGAGCATAGTTTTAAGTATATGATGGAAATTTCATAAATGCTTTTTGATTGCTTGGTTGATTGATCAGCTTTGGAAAAGTTCTATCATTTTCTGTGTCCTATATGGATACAGCTGATATAGGACAGAAGCTGTATGTGAATGTTAGGTAGACAGAATCCTAGGACTCCTGTATACAAAGAGATTGCATTTTTTTTTTTTTTTGCTGTCATATGATAACTTGGCTAGATGAGATTACGTCTTGCCTTTTTGTTTCTTGACCAAAAAAAAGTCACCTTAGTGAGCGGACATGAAGGCTGATAAAAATATTATGTTCTGTTAGGTGACAGCTTGACATTATGAATTTGAAATTTGTGAATCAATGTTGATTCTTTCTGCTAGTGTTCATATTCTGATTCCTTGGCCAAGGGGTTTAAGTGACTACAAGCTCAATATGAGTCAACAGGGTGGACTGACAGAAATTGAACCTAACAATGGAGTGAGGCTGAATGTTAAGACTGAGGGAGGTAAGAGTACCAGTGCCCGGTGCTTATCTGAAATATTGAATTCAGTTCTGTGGTGTCACATTTTGGGCATGGTAGTGAGGGAACCACTCACTAGTGCAGGGCCTTGAAGCCAAGTATAAGTGTTCAGCCTGGAAAAGAAGAGACCCAAGGGGACATGTTAGCTGTCTTCAAGTAGGTAAAGGGCTGTCACATGAAGGAAGGAATACTATTTTGTCTTACTTAGCCCCAGAGGGCAGGTGGATTATAAACATTCTAGGAGGACAGATTTTGGAGCAACACAAGGGAAAACAGGGCTTTGAGAATTAGAATATCTATAAAATAGAGTGGTTTTGGATTGATCAATCAATCCATTATTAAGCATTTATTAACCACCAACTGAATGCTAGGTGCTGTTCCTGGGCACTGGATATATAAGACAAAAATATAACAGTCCCTCCTCAAAAAGGATTTATGTTTTATTGGGGAAGGCAGCAGGTGTGTAGGTGTGTATGTATGTATGTATATACACACAAAAATAAAGAGTTCCTTGTTATTGAAAGTTTTCTGAGAGGTAGTTAGATGGCACAGTGGGTAGACCATTTGAACTGGAGTTGATCTGAGTTCATATTCGACTTCAGACCCTTCCAAGGTGTGTGACACTGAGAAAGTTACTTAACCTCTGTTTCACCATCTGTAAAATATGAATAACAATTGCACTTACTTCTCAAAGTTGTGAAGACAAAATGACATAATAGTTATAAAATGTTTTGTAAACCTTAAAATACTAAATGAATATTAGCTATTCTTCTTCTTGTGATATGGGGAGGGGAAGGGAAGAGATACTGTACTTCAGAGAGCGGGGTGGAAATCTTGAAAAATAACAACTGTGAGAGGACAAAGACAGCAGGTGTGAAAGGAGGAATATTTTTCAGGGTTCAACACCATCTAGACGAGGCTAGATCTTTCCTTTAAAAATATTGAAGTTCTTCTCAAGCCATCAGGGACTAAAGACTCGGGTCATTTTTAGTTTCCTAATCAACTGAGTACAAAGAAGTTGGGGCAGAAGGAGTTTTCGATGCTTTCTGAGACTTCTGCTTAACAGGCTCACAGAATGACCAACATCACTATAGGGAGGCTATGCTCAGCTCAATCAACACTCTTTGAATATCCTTTCCTTACTCCTATTATTCTCCTTCAAATTTCTGCTTATTAACTGAACATTTTATTTTGATCTCAAATCTAAGGTACTAGACCGGCCTAGGTCAAGCTTAATGCCAGTGACAAATTGTCTTAGAGAATCTGGTCGCTAGCTTTCTTTTCTATTTAATTCAGCCAACATTGCTTAAGCACCTGTTCAAATAGAAGCTTGTCCTATATTTTGGAGGTCTGTGGGAGAGTTGTGGAGGAAAGCATAGATAAGATTCACCTTGTACTCTCATAAAGCATATAGTTTTTTGTTTTTCTAGATACATGTAAAGATAGTTTTCACCCTACATTTTTGTAAAACTTTGTGTTCTAAATTTTTCTCCTAACCTCCTTTCTCCCGAGACAGCAAGTAATTTGATATAAGTTAAATATGAGCAATCCTTTAAAACATATTCCATGTTTGTCATGTTGTGCAAGAAAAATAAGATCAAAAGGAAAAAAGAAACCACGAGAAAGAAAAAGAAACAAAAACAAGATAATACTATGCTTTGATCCACATTCAGTCTCCATAGTTCTCTCTCTGGATGTGAAGGGCATTTTACATCCCAAGTCTATTGGAATTACCCTAAATCATTGCCTTGTTGAGAAGAACCAAGTCTATCAGACTTGATCATAACATTTTCTTGTTGCTGCTGTGTACAATATTCTCTTGTTTCTGCTCATTTCCCTCAGCATCAGTTCTTGTAGGTTTTTTCCCATACTTTTCTGAGATCAACCTGCTCATTATTTCTTATAGAACAATAATATTCCATAACATTCATATACCATAACTTATTCAGCCATTCCCCAGCTGATGGGCATCCATTAGTTTCCAGTTCCTTGCCACTACAAAAAGGGCCACCACAAACATTTTTGCACAGGTGGGTCCTTTTCCCTTTTTTTATTATCTTTTTGGGATATAGACCCAGCAGTGAGACTGCTGAATCAAATGGTATGCACAGTTTTATAGTCATTTGGGCATAGTTCCAAATAAACATGTAGTCTAATAGGGTAAGAAGACACCAAACCTGATCATTAGAAATCAAAATACTGAATTGTAGAGAGGTGCAAACAAAATGATATGCGGTATATCGGGGGGAGGATATTACCAGTAGGGAAACCTGGCAATTCTTCTCTGGCAAAGTTAGCTTTTTAAATTGTTCTTTACAAGTCAGTGGTTCTCAGTTTCTATGCCATGAACCATGGAAACCCCTATGTGTTGAGGTTATAGGGAAGAGAAAATGAGTGCAGTTATGGTAAAAGATGAGTCCAGAGTTATGTGTAAGAATTTCCAAATGCTTCTAGTATAGCCATTTTAAACTTTATTTAGTAAATGTGGCTTCTATGTTGCTGTTTTTCCCCCGGAGGCAATTGGGGTTAAGTGACTTGGCCAGGGTAACATAGCTAGGAAGTGTTAAGTGTCTGAAGATAGATTTGAACTCAAGTCCTTCTGACTTCAGGGCTAGCGCTCTATCCACTGTGCTGCTTAGCTGCCCCTGTTTTTCAAATGTATGTAGGTTGTGTTGTGCTTCATAAAATATAAATTCACTTAAAAGCATTAACCTTCATAAATGAATAAATGAAAGAAAAGACATTCATCAAGGGCTTACTATGTGCAGAGTACTGTGCCAAACACTGAGGGACACAAATACAAATGGGAAACAATATTCACATTGTATTTTCTTGATCACCATGGAATAACAGCTACCAATTGGGGTCGAAAAAAATGATGTATTTGACAAAGGGTTTCCTCACATTGGGCAAATTTGGGAGCAGTTGCTTCAAAGGATGGATGGGGATTCAGCAAGTAGAAGTAAGGACGAATGGAAGAATCCCAGAAACCCAATTTACATTCTATTCCCACCCACAGAGGATCCCAGGGACCTCTACTCCATTAAGTAATTTGAGCCCAGCACCAAACAACCAAATAATTCAAGCTTCAGAGCAGCCTCACTTAAGATTTGGGGCCATGGAAACCAACCCACACAATCAATTCAAAAAGCACTTATGAAGTACCTACCATGTACAGCATTTATTTAAAAAAGAGCTATTCTTTGCTGTGATCAAACCTAAAGGGGCCTTTCAAAACACGAGTAGGATACCAGATAACGTCATACCTTAGATCATACGATTTCCTACGCCTAGCCTACATCAGTCTCATGTTTGGTTGAATCTCTGGGTAACCTTTAAAACCCAACTGAAAGAAAGCTAATCTCCCAGTTACTTAGGCTTCAAATTCCCATTATTTTCAATTTCATCTTCACCCTTGTCCCCTCGCTCGAGTAATTCATGCAGCCATCTTGATTTTTGTTTCAACGTGTGCTTTCCATATTTGGCTCAGGTAGGCTGAATGGCCTTGCCAAGGTCATACTTGGGGTCATATCTCTAGCGCTATAAGGGACATCAGGGCCTTCTAGTTAAATCTTCTCCTTTTAAAGATGAGAAAGTGGGATTCAGAGAAACAAAGTGACTCAACTAATGTCACAGAGAGAATCCTAGAGCTAAATCTAGAAGGGAATTTAGATGCCATCTCGTCCACCCTCCCCAATTTGATAGATGAGGAAACCAAGTTCAAGTTCTTCTGCTCCCACAAGAATGTTTTGAATTCAAGTCCTCTTACTTGAGAGCCACTGCCCTTTCCACTGTCCTATATCATGTGTAGCCTAATGTCAAGATCTTTTGAGATCTGTCCCCCTTTTATATAAAACATTACATGTGTAATAGTTATGGTTTATTGGAAAGAGCATTGGATTCATAGGCTGGGGCTCTGGTTTCCCTACAAAATAACTTAGTAATCTAAGACCAGTCATTTCCTTCTCTGGGCCTTGTAGTAGGTGATCTCCAGATTGCTTCCATTTCAAAGGATGTGTGAATGATGCGATTCAGTGTTTGGTGTGTGTATACTGACCATTCTCTTCCTTAATTAATATGATAGAAAATCCCACTCTCTTGCCCCCAGTTCTTTACCTTCTTCTCTTGCCGGCCTCAGTCAGACCCATCATTTCTGTCAAGGTCAGGGCACAGCTAATCCATTTGAAAGTGTCTCTTTTCTCCTCCTGGCCATTCTTTAACCTCAAGCAATCCCTTCAAACCTTCCAGGCGGAACTCCAGATGAAATATTTATGTACTTGGTGTTATTTTCAGCCTTTCTCCTAAAGGCTGCCGTGTGGGCTTTTGCCGTGAAACTCCAGTGTGGGTTAGATGCCACTGATTGCTAATTAGATGTAAAGGTTTGCAAGTAAACACATGGTTTAAACACCTGGGCTGGATTGTGTCTCTCTCCTGGCTCCTGGGCTTCAGGAAGAAGCCAGTATGCCCAGCTTGGCCCTTTCCAACAGTGATGTTCCCAAACCCTGCAGGGAGTCGGCACAATATTGGAAGAGATGCAATTGAACAGGCACATCACTTGTGTCACTCCCCCACACTCTACAGTATGCTCTCTCTCCCCATCAAGGGATAGCAGAGGTTTGGAGTTGAGGAAACTGAGTGATAAAGCTACAGGATGCAGTAGTACATACAACGTGCATCAAGGTCAAGGTCAAAGTCAGCCATATTGCAAGGGATGGTGGACCTTGTTCCATCTGGCTATTGTTTCTGCTCAGCCTCCTCTGTGATGGGTAGCTGTGGGTAGAGGAGGTCAGAGATCCCCGCCAGTGACCGGGCAGCCAAGGTGGCAGAAGAACCAACCTTCCAATTTGGTTCATATTGGCTCCAGGATCCATGCTGTGATCAAGCTGGTACTTTTGATTTCTGCATCTTATATGACCAGTCCTAAGGGAAGTGTGAATCAGATGGCTTGGGCAACACTCCTTTGCTTACTCAATGGAATATTCAAACTGTCCTAGAACTGCAGGGTCTAGATGGATCTTTGGCTGGATGAATTTCAGGGTGTACTGTGGGACTTGTAACTGCTAGCTAGATGTTTATTATTCATCATTATGCATTGTCTCCTGGTTACGAAGTACTGCCTATTTACTTATTGATTGTATGCTGAGAGTAGGAATGCTGTCTGCAACATTTAGTAATAAGTGCCTTTTCTGTGACTTTGAGCAATCTACCCCTACGGTGCCCCTGAGGGGTTTTAGTCAAGCTGACCCAGAGGGAGAGGGCAGTTCTCTGAGACATTCCATGATTAGTGCTGACACTAGCAAAAGGTGCAGCCTTCCCATGGGTTCTTTGTGATTGCAGCTATCTGGTTAACATCTGGAAATGTCCACTCCGAAATCCCCATGTGTGCAAACAACCAGATGTTTGGTGTCATGGAGACCAAACATTCAGCTTCAGGACAGCGTTTCAGTTTTCAACCAGCCATGTGGCTAGAGCCGGTGCTTAGCATAGCCTGCTCACTACTTTATCCCACAGGCAGCTCTCCAATCAAAATGGTTAAAAGACAAGGCCTGGATGGCCTTCCCAGGGCTAGCTTTTCCAGTTGGAATTACATCTTGCCCAAGTGTTTGGGTGAAGCTCAGGCCAGCTGCCCTGGTGAGATCTTGACAGACAGAGATGCCATGAGCCTGTCCAAATAACAGTAAGCGCTTGAAAAAAACAATCGGATAGCATTTTGGGACTCTAATGGGGATGGTTTCCATGCCAATCAGAGCCTTCTTGTGTGCCAGCCTGAAATCTCTGCAAATTTAAGGAGATATGTATGGGGTGGTAAACTAAGGTGGGAGATGAATCCTATTGTGGGTTTGTCCTTCTGAAACAACCTGCCAGGAGAATTTGATTTCATTGCTGACTTTTCTTACCGGACAACAGAGCTGATACTTTATTCAGTTGTTTATAAAACTCTGTTAATTTATTGAAAACATTTCAAATTGGTTGTTTGGGCACAGGGATTCAGTTAACTCAGATGGTTCTAAAGCCAAACTTTAGACAACAAGCACAGGGCACTCACTGCTGAGTGACAGGGAGATTAGAGCAGGTCAGGGGAGTTATTAGGCCCAGTCCCTTAGCTTCTTATTTTAATAAATTAGTCTTGCTAAATAAATCCTATTATTCTTATTCTGAAGGAGTATAGTTGTGGTCATCAGCCTGGATTTTATTATTATTTTATTATTTTAAATTATTAGCCTGGACCAAAGACCTAATGGTTTCACTTTAGTTACAGCTCAGAGTCCACCCCTCCTTTTTTACAGTTGTTACATCTCCTGTCTCTGTGTCTCATTCCCTAAGTACCTCTCTCTTTTTTAGCTAGAGAACTGATAAATGATTTCACATTTACATAGTAATTATGCTTGTAGCCTTTTAGGGTTTACAAAAAGACTTTTCTCACAACATCCCTGTGAAGATGGTGACATGAATATTGTTATCTCCATTGTAAAGATGGGAAAAAATGATTTGCTTGTGTTCACACCACTATTTTCAGTGTGACCTGGAGTAAGAGGGTTACCCTTTGAAGGCAAGAGACTTGCAGTCTTTTATGTTACATTTCATAGTTATTTTGTTTTGACATAACCATTATTCCCGAGTAATATTGCTCCTCCCCCCATAATTTTCACATTTTAAAAGTGCATTTAAGAAAAAAATCTAATATTTTAAACAGGGCTGACAGAGTATGTAAATTCTGCTATTTTGGCTTGCCATTCCTTTAATCCCCCAAATTTAATTGTATTACTTTTTCTACCAAATTAATATTCTTCTCTTTTCTAATCCCCCTCCCCCAGTTGAACAGTAAAAGATAAACAGAACTCTTATAACAAATATGCCTAGTCCAACAAAAGAAACTCCCACATTGCCCATGCCCCAAAATATGCATCTCATTCTGCATTTTAAATCCATCACCTCTCTGGCACGAGGTAGGTAATATTCTTCATCATCAGTCCTCTGGAACGAACGGTAGCTTGTCATTGCATTGTTCAGAATTCTCAAGTCTTTCAAAGTTGTTTTTCTTCATAATGTTGTTGTCATTGTATAAATCGTTCTGATTCTGCTCTCTTCGTTTTGTTCATAGTGATTGTCCCCGGGTTTCTCTGATCACATCCCCTTCATCATTTCTTGCAGAATTATAATACTCCGTACTGTTCACATACCATAATTTGTTCAGCCATTCTCCAACTGATAGGGCTCCCCTACAGTTTCTCGTTCCTTGCCACCACAAAATGAGCTGCTGTTAATGTTATTTTTTTTAAAAAATACATACAGGTCCTTTTCCTCTTTAATATGATTTTTAGAGCATATGCCTAGTTGAAGTACCAATGGGCTAAAGGATATACACAGTTTGGGCTTACTGATTCTTAACACAGAATAAGGAAGTCCATTTTAACCTCCAACATCTGGAAGCAAGACTGGCTATTTGGCTTTCTTTTAAGGTTGTCTTAATTTACATTTTTGCTGTCACTGTGCTTTCTTGTTCTTGCTCTGCTCACTTCACTCTGAATCAATTCATACATGTCTTCTCACCTTGAAGATATTTGCTTTTGTAGTGTTGTTGTTTGCAAACAATGCCAAAGAAGTGACTCTAGAGATGGGCATTTGATACATGGCCAGGGGGAGCACGCTTTGGGGGCAGGCAGACCTTTCACTGCCCTTCAGAGAACAGCAGGAAATTGTCTAGTTGCATACACAGTTGTTCCTTCCACTGATTCTCTTTACAATCCTAAAAATCAAATGAGGAAAATATCAAAAGAGAAAAACGGAGTGAGCCATTCAGAGAAACTTCACGGATTCAGACAGCTTTCCTGGTAACAATACCAGCGACATTTATAAATGTCCAGTATAGCCTCAAGATGTATTATTTGAAAGATCGGCTCCCTAGAAAAGAAGATTCAACCGCATTGAAGATAAACGCTTGCCTTTCTATAGTCATTGATCACTTTGGCTTAAAGTGCTTTGGAATTGAGCTGTGAAGGTGCAAAATTTCTCATTACCCATTTTTCCTGATGTTCATCTTAGAATTCCCTTTGCCAAAGACAATAAACAATAGTGCACTGGACTCTTTCAGGGTAAAATTATGTGATGATCAGAAAGCTAGCTATGGTAAGAAAAGAAAATGAAGGCCTCTGGGAGGAGCCTCCTCCTTCAGAAACCCAAGCTATTGCCCGAATGAGGTTACAGGTCATTCAGAAGATTTGGGAGAAGCAGGTACATAGACTAGAGCGTGGAAAATAAGCAAAAGAAAAATGGGTCTTCTGGAGTGTACATCCTCAGTGACTGGGCTTTAGCTAATCAAGATTCATTGTTTGGACCAGACCTTGATGACAGTTGGAGAATCATATGCTGTCTTCATGGATTCTTCTGAGCATGAGACCTGTTCATCATGGCCTGATTCTGGGAAACAATTATCTGCTCCAAGACCTTCTTCTTCTCCCTTCAGTACTGACTCTCCTAACTGATTTGCCTTTCTGCTTATCCATTTTGAATTCCCTTAAGTCAGGGATTCTTGGCCTTTTTATGGCAATCTGATGAAACCTCTAGCCCCCTTCTCAGAATCATATTTTTAAAAGCATAAAAAACCTCAGGATTAAAAGATACCATTTTTATTGAAGTACAGTTATGAAAATATTTAAAGATGATATTCGCAGACACCCAAGTTAATGATTCTAGTGCTTAGTAAAGTGTGGACCATGAATTGTGGGGTTTTTGTGACTATACCCAGCCCCAAACATAGGATTCAGGATACCCTTAGGAAATATTTATTGAATGTAAGTTTTGGAATTTTGTCCAACTTACCACCATGGATATTTCTCTATGATGTGGGTATGTGTACTGAGGCCAGATTCCCACTTTTCAGTCAAAGCCATGTTTGAGATCCTAGCTTTAGAGCTGGAAGGGACCTCAGTAACTATTTAGTTCAAGCCCATCGTTTTACAGAGGTGGAAACTGAGGCTCAGGGAAGCAAAATGACTTTTCCAAAGTTAAATGGAAATATGGAAAAGATCTTATAACAGGGAATCAAGTTTTATGTGTGTGTAATAGATGCCTCTTTGGTAATGTGATGACACTTAGAAACCCTTTCTTGAAATGTTTACTGCTTACATTCATAATAAAAGGAAATACTAAATTTCAGTTGGCCAGCAAAAAGGAAGATGTGCTTTTCTTCATCCAAGTTCACAGACCCCCTGAATCTATTCATAGACTTTACCATCCTGCCCCTGTGACTATGGAGTCCAACCACTTTATATTTTACAGATGGGAAACTGAAGTCCAAAGAAGTGTTACTTTATTGCACATGTTTAGTCTGTAGTGGATTGCTTGCTATCTAGGGGAGGAGGACAGGGAAAGAGAGGAAGAAAAATTTGGAACACAAGGTTTTTGCAAAGGTGCATTCATTTGGAAAAATAAAATACTATTTAAATAGAAAAAGAAAAAAAAATAAATTAAAAAAGAAAAGTGTTTTCTTCAATCTCTCCCAGTCTTATTGATTGCTTCTCTGCTGCCAATGTATCTGCCATCTTACACAAATCTTTACTTGATTCACCCAGCCCTATAGGATATCACCCCATATCTCTCCTCCCTTTGGCTAAACTCAATTAGAAAGTTACATACAGCAGGAAACTCTGCTTCTTTTCCTCTCACTCGTTATAACTTTCTATAGTGTGGCTTTCAACTATATCATTCCACCAAAACTTTTCTCTTCCAATGGGCTCTTCTCTTGAAAAGGTAATTTTTTTTTACCTCTCCATAGCCTTTGGATACTGTTCTTTTTGAACTCTCTTATCTCTAGCTTTACATGACACTTCTGTCTCCTTATTCTCCTTCTACCTATCTCTCCTCATTCTCCTTTGTTGAATCTTTATCTAGGTTATCCCTGCCTACCATTGATGTCCCATAGGGCTCTATCCTGGGATCTCTTCACTTCTCCTTCTGTACAATTTTGTTTATGATCTCATTTGCTCCCACGAATTCAATTATTTTTATGCTGCTGATTCTCATATTGACTTGTCCAGCCCTAACCTCTCTCCCGACTTTATCTCACATCTCTGACTGCCTATCACACATCTCAAAGTGAATATCTCATAGACATCTATGTAAAACTGAAACTCATTCTCTTTCCACTCTTTTCTCATCCTAAACACCATGTTACTATTGAGGGTACCCCCATTGTTCTAATCATCTTGGCTTATAAGCTGGGTATTATCTTCTGCTCTTTACTCTCCCTTATTTACCTATATCAGATCTGTTGCTAAGTCTTGTTGATTTTACATTGGAAACATCTTTTCTATATTTCCCCTTCTCTCCTCTGACACTGCTACTACCTTGTTGCAGGCCCTCATTAACTCACTCCTTTACCACTACAATAGCCTGCTAAGGAATCTGCCTGTCACAAGTCTCTCTCCATTCATCCTCCACTTCTCTGTGCAAATGATCTTCCTAAAGTGCAAGCCTAACCTTTGACCTCATTGTGACCCCTCTCCCCATTCAGTAAACTGACTCCTTCTCATCTCCAGTATTAAATATAAAATCTTCTATTTGGCATTCAGAGCCTTTCATAACCTATCCTCCCCCAGTTTCTAGTCTTCTTATACCTAACATTTCCCTATGTGCTCTGTGAACCAGTGTCAGTGATCACTTTGCTGCTCTTTGGAAAAAATACTTTATTTCCCAACTTTGAGTATTTTCACTGAATATCTCCTATTCTTAGGATTCTCAAGTAGCTAGTACCACAGTAGATAATACACTGGGCCTAGAGTCAGGAAGACTTCAGTTCAAATATAGCCTGAGATACTTACTAGCTATGTGACCCTGAAAAAATCACTTATCCTCTATTTGCCTTCGTTTCTTCAAATGTAAAATGGAGAATAGCATCTACCTCACAGAGTTTTTGATCAAATGAGATTTTTTTTAAAGTACTGACAGGAAAAGATAAAGATGAATGTTTGGAGGGAATGTGGGAAAACAGGGACACTAATACATTGTTGGTGGAGTTGTGAACTGATCCAACCATTCTGGAGAGTAATT
Organism: Sminthopsis crassicaudata; assembly: GCF_048593235.1. NCBI lineage: Eukaryota > Metazoa > Chordata > Mammalia > Dasyuromorphia > Dasyuridae > Sminthopsis > Sminthopsis crassicaudata. The sequence continues at coordinate 58,369,645 of NC_133623.1, forward strand.
TGGAACTGTGCCCAAAAGGCAACAACACTGTGCATACCTTTTGATCCAGCAGTGCTTCTACTGGGTCTGTATCCCAAAGACATTATAAAAAGGGGAAAAAACCCTATAAGTGCAAAAATGTTTTGGCAGCCCTTTTTTTGTGGCAAGAAACTAAAAACTGAGTGGATGCCAATCAATTGGAGAATGGCTGAATAAATTTTGGTTTATGAATATTAAGGAATATTGTTGTTTTATAAGAAATGATCAGCAGGATGATTTCAGAGAGTCCTGGAGAGACTCATGAGAACTGATGCTAAGTGAAGTGATCAGAACCAGGAGATCATTGTATAGGGCAACAGCAAGATTATACAATGGTCAATTCTGGTGGATATGGCTCTCTTCAACAATGAGATGATTCGGGCCAGTTCCAATGATCTTGTGATGAAGAGAGCCATGTACACCCAGTGAGAGGACTGTGGGAACTGGGTGTGGACCACAACATAGCATTCTCACTCTTTTTGTTGTTGTTTGCTTACATTTTGTTTTCTTTATCATTTTTTTCCTTTTTGATCTGATTTTTCTTTCATAGCAAGATAGCTATAAATATGTATTTGGTTTAACACATATTTTAACATGTTTAACATATATTGGGTTACTTACCATCTAGGGGAGGGAGTGGGGGAAGAGGGGAAAAATTTGGAAGACAAAGTTTTGCAAGGGTGAACAGTGAAAAAAGTTTTATGCCTATTTTTTGAAAATAAAAAGCTTTAATAAAGAGTACTCGGTGCAATGGCAGGCACTGTTTAAATGCTTATTCCTTTTTCTCTCCCTTTCCCTTTCTTCTTCTTTTCTATCTCTTAGCTTCCCTGACTTCCTTCATGCCCCAACAAGAACTTTATCTTCTACAGGAAGCATTTCCTGATTTCTCTTTATTCTTGTGCCTTCCCTCTGTTGATCATTTCCTATCTGTCCCTCTATTTTACTTCTATTTATCATGTACATAAGGGTTTCCATGTTGTCTTCTGCAACATATATTCCTTAACAAGGATTATCATTTTTTGCCTTTTTTGTATCCCTAGTACCTTGCACATAATAGGTACTTACTAAATGTTTATTGGATTGAAAATAACTTGCCAAGGTTACAGAGGTAATAAATGGAAGAGTCAGGATTTGATCCTGGGTCCTCTGACTTCAGATTCAGTGATCTTGCTGCTTGCTCTGTCATCACAGAGAGCTACAGCTCAGAATTTGACATCGGCAGTGAAAATATTTGATTTGTGGGACTCCCAGACTCTGAGTATGCTAGAAAGACTGGGAGAATAGCCTCAGGGTGCTTACATTCAAAAAGTACATGACAGGCAATCAGAAAAACTGATTTCGGTCTGTTAATGTGGCTGCACGTTTTCATTCACATACATACACATGTGTGCAAAAAAAAAAAAAAAAAGATGACTTCAGTGAAGGGTGAAAATGACTGTTTTGGGCTGCTGCACAGCTGAATAACTGCCTTGTCCCAGATTTCCCAGGGCTCCTTTCCCCTCCTTTCCCCCCTTCCACTTTTTCAGACTGTTGAGTTTGTCGTGCATACACAGCCAGTGATTCCAAGTTCAGACCACCATCCAACAAGCAGAGCCCTGAGGTCACTCAAACTGTGTTTGAGTGAAATTGCTCTTTCAGCTGACTTGCCTGGAGACTTCTCTAGCATGGGGTGGAGGGATATATCTTCCTACTTGGGTTAAGGGGAAAAGTGAGGGATAGGGGAAGGAATCTTCATTTCAATTGAGCAACTATTAGTCTTGAGCCTTATTCAACTTGGACTGTTCCCTCTTTACCCCTCTCTCTTAAAATCCTCAATTTCTTTCAAGTTTCCAATCCTATATGATGCTTCTTTTGACCCTTCCCAAATATTCCTTTTGATCCTTTCTCAATTACTCTTTTACATGCACATGTTATTTCCCATCATAAAAAAAAATTAATTCTTGGAGGGCAAAAACATTTCTTGTTTTTGTCTTTCTAACTTTAACACCAAGCTCAGTACGTGGCACATGGTAGGCAAATTATTTGTTGATTCATTCATTAATTAAATATGGAAGGGACAAAAGCATATAGGGCACTGGACTTAAAGTCCATTTAAATCATCCTTCGGAAACTTACTCATTGTGAAACTTCCTAGGAAAGTGACTTAGTCTCTTTGGGTCTCATTTTCTTTATCTGCAAAATTGGATGGGTTGCAGAGAAGTTGGATATAGTGACCCCTGAAGTCCCATCCAGCTCTAAATCTATGAAGATATATTATCTCTGCTCTCAATTTTACTGGGCAGATGAGACCTCCACAAAAGAACTATTAGCAAATGCTACAAGACAGATAATAATAGTATTATTACAGCTGTAGAAGGTTAGAAAGGGTGTTAGTGTGGGGTAGAGTGACCTAGGAAAGCTTCATGGATGAGGGAAAGTTGAAATGTCTCATATTTCTTTTTTAAATAATAGCTTTTTTAATGTTCAAAACATATACAAAGACAGTTTTCAACATTCATCCTTGCAAGACCTTGTGTTCCAATTTTTTTCCTCCCTTCCCTCTATCGCCTTCCCTAGATAGCAGTAATCTAATATATGATAAACATGTGTAATTTTTCTATACAGATTTCCACATTTCTCATGCTGCACAAGAAAAATAATATCAAAAAGGAAAAAAAAAAGAAGAAAGAAAAAAGAAAGCAAATCACAAAAAGGTGAAAATACTATGTTATGATCCCATAGTCTTCTGACTGTATACAGATGGCTATCTCCATCACAAGTCTGTTAGAATTGGCTTGATTCACCTCATTGTTGTCCTTTTTCTATGGTATTTCACAGTTTACAAAGCTCTTTCCTCCCCATGCCTCTTGGAGGAAGAAAGCATAAGCCTCACCTCTGTTTTACAGATGAGGAAGTTGATGCTTTGAGAGTTGAGGTGACTTGTACACAGTGGAAGATCCAGGAGTCTAGCCTAGCTATCTTGGTACCAGGTCCAAGTCTTTGTGCCTAAGTCATCTAAGCTGGGTATTAAGAACAGCTTAATTTGGGGCATCTAGGTGATGCAGTGGGTAGAGTACCAGCCAAGTCAAGAGAACCTGGGTTTAAATCTGGACTCAGACACTTAACACTTACTAGCTGTGTGATACTGGGCAAGTCACTTAAGCCCAATTGCCTAAAAAAAACAAAAACAGAAAACAGCCTAATTGAGGGGCAGCTAGGTAGTATAGTGGATAGAAGACTAGACCTAGAGTCAGGAAAATATGAGTTCAAATCCAGCCTGAGACATTTGATACTTACTAGGTGTGTGATCCTGGGCAAGTCACATAACCCTGATTACCTTGCAAAAAGGAAAAAAAAGGAATAGACTAATTGAGAAAGATTTGACATCTTGCATTTAACCCCCACTGGTTTGGCAATTGCTCACCATCCATTGGTTCACGTATTGGCAGACCTCCTCCAGAGCTGAACCTCAGTGGAATACATGTCACATTCTTGCTTTTGTTCTGAAGTGACTGGACAAAGTAGGGGTTCTTGGTTTGTCCTTAGAACTATTGATAGCAAACAGTTGTGTGCTAGGTACAACTCTAGCTTTTACTGAGGCCCCCACAAGGAAAAAAAATCTGCTTTTCCCATGGCTCCATCCACATCTGTCTTTGTCGTGTCTGTAAAATATGATACTCACATTTTATTTAATTGCCCAATTAGGAGTTTCTGCCATTTGCAAATTTCAACCAAGCAGCCTGGGATATAGATTGAAAGGTATTGAGCTGCGGAAGCAACGGGAGGCCAATCATGACTTCCTGGAGATAGAATTGCGGACTGACGCCCATCTTAATTGAGGATAAAGATTGGGACAGGACTTGTGGTTTCCTTGATATACGAAACTCCTAGGGGAGAAAATCCTTCCACCAATTCAGTTCAGAACCTTCTCAGCAATAGTGCGGGAGGTGACTTGCCTGGAATCATCCAGCCAGGCTGAATCAAAGGGGAGGCCGGCTGTAAGTACTAGGTCATGATGGCTCACCTCATCTTAATTTGGTTCCATCAAACATCAGGTTAGTGCTTAACAAGGTACTGTACTATTTTTTTTTAACCACTGAGAAAGATAAGTGATTTAGGTTTACTACAGGTATCTAACCACAAAAGCTGTCCTGTTAAATCACATTTTCAAGTCGTTCAGCTATAACTCTAGCTATAAATTATGCCATATTTCTGAAGAACTATGTCGCTGGTAGCTTAGCGTCTAAATGTACAGCAAGATAAGTGCAGCTAAACAAGGCAGAATCAACCCAGAGTAGGTTAGGAAAAGTGCTTTTTGGAGGCCGGGAAGCTCAGGGTGGGTGAAAGGCTAGGTATGTGCATTTATGGCCCATGTTTTATTCATAGCCAGCTTTTAACTCATACCTTCAGCATAATTTCCAGGGAATGGCTTTTCTGCATCAGATCCCCATTTACTCAAGAGGGTAGCTTTTGATTCCATGAACAATTCTGGCCACTTACACTTGTGGTTTCTGAATGGTGTTGTAGAGCAGCTCTTGGTCCTTCAGGTTCCAAGAGGTTCCACTTGTCATATAATAAGTTCTAGAGCATAGACTTGAACCCAAACCTCCGGAGATTTTGGACTTAAAAGCCAGTGACTCTTCCGATTCAGGAAAGGATTGAAAAAAGGGAAGGTATTGTTTTCCCCTCCACATAGAGGGGAAATCTAGTTGCCAGCATCAAGGGGACAATCAAGGTCATTTAAGACAAGTGCATTTAGCCATTTTCCCCTTTAGGCTTTTGTTTTACTGATAATTTGCTTCCAGTTCATCAATTGGTCAATCAATAGCATTGACTGAGCACCAGCTGGATGGAGAGCATTGTCCCAATATCTGTAAAGAGACCCAAGAGAAAAATAGACCCATCCTCTGACCTCTTGACCCTTATACTCTAAAGGGGAAAACGAGATCCGTACAGGGAAAGAATACAGAGCAGCATGGTCATTGTAAGCCAGTACAAAATTTGAGGGTGGTTGGGGTATGATTGAAATATAATTCGGGTCCCTGCCAGTTTTATATCTATTATTATATAGTTCTGGGATCTATGTTGGAATCCCCCATCTCCAACAATCACTAGCTTGAATCATTTCACATCTCTGAGTGTCTGTCTCTTCACCTATGGAATGGGAATATCAACATTTGCCAGGCAGTGTGATAATGGGACAGTGGAAAGTGTGAAGGTAACAAGTTAAGAGACTAAGCATTCATTAGTTCATTTGTTCATTTATCCATTCATTTATTCATTCATTTATTTGTGGGGTAATTTGGGTTAAGTGACTTAACTAAGGTCACATAGCTAGTAACTGACTGAATTTGAAATGGGGTCTTTCTGACTCTGCTCTAACACTGTGCCATCTAGCTGCCCTCAGACTAAATATTTATTAAGCACTTACTATATACCAGGAAACATGTTAAGTGTTTACAAATATCATCTCATTTTATCCTTGCAAGAACCTTGTTTAAAGTATGTATGATTGCTCCATTTTACAATAGAAGAAACTCAGGCAGAGAGGTTAGATCACTTGCGCAGGGTCACACACATAGTAAGTATGTGAGGCAGGATTTGAATTCAGCTCCTCTTGACTTTAAGCCTGGCTCTCTATCCACTGTGCCCACCTAGCTTTCTTGTGATCTGGATTTAGAAACAGGGAATCTGGGTTTGAATCTTGGTTAGGTGACCTTTCCTTCCTTAAGTCTGTTTCCTCATATATAAAATGAGAATGTTGGATCACATGGTTTTTGAGGGCTTTCCCACTTCGATATCTTGTGTGATATTGCCTTTATCATAGGGCCATTATGAAGAGAGATTTTTGTAAACCTTAACAACCTGTGATCATCTGGATTGACTTTGGACTCAGAGGATTTTAGTTCGAATCATATTTTACGCTTTCTCTGTGTGGTGTTGGGCAAATTTATTTGTCTCACTGGACCTGAATTTCCTTCTCTACAAAATGAAAGTGCTGGACCAAATATCCAAGGTCACTCCTAGTTTAAATCCTGTGATGCTAAGAGTTATATCATCTTTATTTCATAATTGCCTTGTATCAATCAATCAGCAAGTGTGTCAGGAATAATGGTTAGGTACTAAGCACCCTGAGACAAAAAACAAACAAACAAACAAACAAAAAAGAAACCTTGCCTTGCCCTCAAAGAACTAACAGTCTAAATAAATCAACAATAAACTTTTATGAAATGCCTACTATGTGCTAGTTACTTTGCCAGGCATTGGGAATATAAAAGTAAAAGATATACAACCCCTGCTCTCAGGAATTGACTTTAACTTGAGGGAGATTTCATGGATACATACAAATGGATAGAAAATCAATCCAGTGCCCATCAGTTGGAGAATGGCTGAATGAGTTATGGGATATGAATGTGATGGAATATTATTGTTCTGTAAGAAACGATCAGCAGGAGGATTTTAGAGAGGCCTGGAGAGACTTACAAGAACTGATGCTGAGTGAAATGAGCAGAACCAGGAGATCACTGTGCACAGTAGCAGCAGGATTATGTGATGATCATATGTTTAATATAGACTATATCATATTGCTTTCCATTTGGGGGGAAGGGAAGGGGAGGAAGAAAAAAATTTGGAAATCAAAATCTTATAAAAGTGAATGTTTAAAAAAGGTGAATGTTGCCATGAAGGACTTGGCTGTTTTCAATAATGAGGTGATTCAAGACAATTTCAATAGACTTGGGATGGAAAGTGCCATCTGTATCCCAGAGAGAGAAGTATGGAGATTTGAATATAGATTAAAACATAGTCTTTTCAAGTTTTGTGTTGTTGCTGGTTGTTTCCTTATTTTTTTTTCTTTTTCGTGGTTTTTATCCTTTTTGATCTGATTTTTCCTGCACAGCATGACAAATATGGAAATATGTTTAGAAGAATCGCACATGTTTAACCTATATTGGATTGCTTTCTGTCTTGGGGAGTGGGGAGGAGGGAAGGAGAAAGAAAAATTTGGAACACAGGGTTTTGCGAAGGTAAATGTTGAAAACTATCTTTGTATGTATTGGGAAAAATAAAAGACTATAAAAAGGGGGAAAAAAAGAAAAATTAATCTAAGATCATTTTGTGCTAACCCTTGTCTCTACCCCACTCCCACCATTATACCCTTTGTGCAGGACAGACCAGATAACATTCTACTGTATTTATATCCTCCAAATACATAGCACCTTAGCACTAGAAAAATAGGCATTTTCAAAGGGTCTTCTCCCCACCCTAGAATTTGTTTTTCTTGCAGCATCCAAAGACCTGCTGTATTCATATCCAGGAAGAGGGCTGGCATTCAAGATGACTTTTGCCCAAGTCTGCCCCAAGTCCCCCTCCTTCCCAAAGTTAGACATTTTTACCCCCCAACTCTTGCTCAGGAAGCAGGCTCAAGTCTGGCATTTTTTTTTCTTTTCAGCTGCATTTTGAAATCACCATGGTAATGCGTGTGTGGTCAAAACCCAGGCAGCGGCAATGATTCAGAGAAAGGCACCTGAAACGGGAATCTCGCCAGAACGGTTTTATTTTTAAATTGGAGCTAGAGAAAATAACTACAATTAGGAGGAGGAACAAATTGTCCTCAAAGAAAAGAATGTAATCAGAAGGAACTCAAACTCTAGGCAAGCTAGCAGCACCTCGCCTAAAGGGACCAGCCTGGCAGGTGGAAGAAGGAAAGCTACCCTGACCAGCTTGGAACCCCAGTAATTCTGGGGTTTGGTGGCTTCTCCTTCTGGCTGCAAGGCTTGAAAGGAGAGTCTGGCCTAACTTCTTTTTTACATCTTCAATATCCCTTTTTTAAAGAGGAACTTCCCTGTGCTGTGGCTACAAAAATGCAAAAGCTAGCCAGAAGGACTTAGATATGGAGCTAGGAGGGATCTGAGAAATCCTCTTCCCTTTACTGATGAGGAAACTGAGGTCCCTATAGAAGTTAAGTGACTTGCTGTGAAGAACATGGCAAAAGAAAGTGGGGCCTATGGTTGGGGAAAGGGCTTGTCAAGGTTATACAAGTAGGAAATAGCAAAAGATTTGAACTACAATCCATCCTCTGACTTTCTTTCCACTCGGCCACATTATCTTTTCAGTTGTCCAAGGTTTGTAACTGTGTGTGTGTGTGTGTGTGTGTGTGTGTGTGTGTGTGTGTGTGTGTGTGTAGGTGAATAGGAGGAAAAAAGTTGTGCACATTCACAATCTGAGCATTTGTTCCAAATTTTAACTACTACAAACTGAATTCTAAAGCCTGAAAAATGGCAGGCCCCAGATTTTTCACTCTTCTCATAGCTGCTGGTGGGAATGTGGAAAAGTCATTTCTTGAAGCAAATGAGAATATGCCCATATTTCATCTTAATTCAAGTGTCAGCTCTTGAGGGCTCTTTGTGATATGGTTATTATCTTACTAGCATCTCAAGATTGTTGATCTAGAGAGACAAGAAATAGGAAGTACCTTCTTACTGTGGGGGGCTCACAGGGAATAAGATCATTTAAGGAGGAGGCAATAGGATAGAGTGAAAAATATATTGAGATCTAGTATTGTGATGTTGGGAATGTTATTTCCCTACTTTGGGACTCAGTTTCCATTTCTGCAAAATAAGAAGATTCAACTAGATGGCCTTTGGTGTTCTTTCCAACTCCATCACTAAGTGTGTGTGATATATTTTTACTAGGCAATCTATCCCTCACTACTTGACTTAAGGGGGGGAGCCTGATCAAGCCTTTTGTATTTGCATATTCTTTGAAACCCTTGAGGTAAAAGGGTTGACCTTGACATGCACAACTGAAATTTTATTTTTCAAAGCCCCAAAGAACAAGACACAGGGAATATAACAGCCCAGAGGGCCTGGGAGGCCTTGCCATGGCCCTGCACTGGAAGGGGATTGAGGAGGTTTGGAGTGAGAGAGAATCCAAGGACATTTCTTCCTCCTCCTTACCTGCTGCTTTTGCTGCTAAGAATATGGCCTTCTTCTTTTGATGCTCCCCACTTCCCCCAGCCCACAGACTCTGGAAATTCAGGGAAGAGGGGTGTTGGCCCCTGCTTTAACATGGCAGCATAAGGACGGGCCCAGCTCCTCATCAGGCTCCTGTCATCCCTGCTGACCTGTGTCTTCAGGCTTCCTGTGTCAGAAATCTTTGATCATATTTCATCAGGCATCTCTTTCCAAAGAGACAAAGCTGGCTCTTGTCCTGAAAGCTGAGAGGGAGAGATAGAGGCAGAGCTCTAAACATATCAGTACTGTAGACTTGCCCTCTCAAAGTGCCTAGGGCCTTAAATGTCATTTTTAAGGTCAACAGAAGCCCTCTCAGGAACTGACCACTCATGGATTGTAGACAATCTTGATGGATGGCTTGGAAGCTTGACCTTACCACTTATTGCTTGTGTGACCTGGAATAGCTCCCTTTTATTCTTTGGGCCTTTTTTTTACAATAATGCTCCCAATGCGTACGATGGGGGATGTTGTAAAAGGGGCTCTGCAAACTCTGTAACCTATAAAGTATAATAGAAATTAAACTAGCTGTTATTCAGCTTTCAAGAAGAAATTGCAATTGCACTTCTCCCAAAAGCAAACTCTCTATTCCTTCTTCCATTTCATGCATGTTCTGCAGCCCTGGTTTCATTAAAGAGCTGAATTTTCATTGTGCACCTTGTTCGGAGGTGCTTTCTAGATGCTATCTTAGTAGATCCTCTCAGCCTAATTATACTCATCATATAGATTAGGAACCCCAAACTCTGAAAGGCCCAAGATGCCACAGAAAAAGCAACTGAGAAAATCCATAATGGAACCATAGCCTGAACCAGTACTCTGGTTCAACTCCTATAATTTGCCTATAACAATAAACCATTATCTTTTAGTTTTTGTCACACGTGCTTCCAAATATAGGGATTTTACCTCAGAATTTTATGAAACTGTGGGTGGCAACCTCATAGGGGGTTGAGCAACTGAATGTGGGGGGATCATGAAATTATTATTTATTATCTACAAATGTTTAATTTGTATACCTATTTTTACATCCCTATGTACCAGGGATCACATAAAATTTTCTCAGATCACAAGTGGAAAAAGTTTAAGAAATCCCATTTTACCCAATGAATAGCAATTCTCACATCTAGCCCTTACCTTTCTTTTACTCACCTGCTTATTGGAATTCTAAAATTGGATGGACATCTTAAACGCAACATGTCCCGAAGTGAACTATCTTTCCTCCCCAAATCTCCCCTCCTCTGAACTTCCTTATTACTCTCAAGGGTATCATCATCCTCTCATTCTCCCATTCTCCCTGCCATCCTTAATCCTTTATTTTCACCCCCTCCCCATATCAAATCAGTTTCAAAGGCCTATTGATTTTATTTTTGTAGCATCTCCTTGTCAATATTCCTCCTTTTTTCCTCTGACAGTGATGGCAACCATACAGGCTTATATTTTTTATTATCTTATACCTGTTGCAGTAGCCTGCTGGTTGGTCTGCCTGCCACAAAGTCTGTCCCACTCTGTTCTCCATTTAGCCACTAAAGTGATTTTCCTAAAGTTCAGGTCTGACCATGTCATCCCAGCCCTTTACTCAATGAACTCCCATGGCTTCCCATTGCCTCCAGGATCAAATACCCAATTTCTGTCTGGCATTCAAAGCCCTTTGTAACTTGGTCCCTCCTACCTTTCCAGTCTTTTTATTATCTTTACTACCCTCCATAGACTCTATATTCCAGTAACATCAAACGACATACTCCATCTTTCAGTTTCAGGAGGTTTCACTGCCTGTCCTTTATGCCTAGAATTTTCTCCCTCCTCATCTTTACCTCCTGGGTTTTCGACACTCCTCTAAGTCTCTACTAAAATTCCACTTTTTCCAGGTAGCCTCCTCTGATTTCTCTTTAATTGTATGGCCTCCCTTCTATTTATTATTCCCAATTTATCCCATATATAGCTTGTTTGTTCCTTGCATTGTCTTTTTCATTGGACTGTGAGCTCACTGAGAGCAGGTACTGTTTTTTTTTTTCCTTTCTTTGTATTTCCAGCATTTAACACTGACAAATGTGTCTGACAAATGCTTGTTGACTGACAAGTAAAACATGAATGAAAGGGGTTCAGCAATACTAATCAACACATCAACCACGTTCGGCGTTACATGCAGCACTCTATAGTCTTAGCTTTTTATCTCTACAAAGAAGGGCGGCAGATTCTATTCTTTATCCTTGATAATTTTATTTGATCTCTCGAGAACTTAGCACATTTGAAATTGTTTTACATAGTCTGCATAGATACCTAACCTCAGCTGTCTCAACTCTATTAACTTGTAAACTCCTGGAAGGTATATATCACATCATATTCCATCTTTATAATCCCTCCACCTAGCAAGGTGCCTTGCACAGAGAAGGGGCTTAATAAATTCCATTTTGCCTTATCTATTCTGTAACTATGACTTTTCCCCCCCTGAAAGATACCATGAGATCTTTAAAGGCTCTTCAAAGACCTTGATAGTTACAAAATGCTTTGCATTTGTCATCCCTGACCCTCCCAGTAACCTTAATTAGAGGACCTTGTCACTCTCTGTCACCTACCTCTTTTGCATCTGGCTGAAGATGCTTTATTTAGCCTGAACATAGCACAGAACATTGGGCACTTGCTAGGTACTCAGTGCATGCTTGTTGAATTGTATTAACTTTGGAAATGATGGGTAGCATAATAATAGGTTTTTCTGTATCACTATTATCATTGTTAATTGTTATTATCATTATTACAATGAAGATTTTGTCTGAGAAGCTGAAAGCTCCTTATGTACATTATTCACTCAATCATAACATCTGTGGTGAGGATTAGGATTTGCATTATGTCATGTAGAGAAATTTATTCACATGGATATCATTCTGATGGCTAAGCCAGGCTGTGGCTGCCCTACCTCCTTTAGCTCGTATTTGACTATAATTGCTAAACTGTGATCCTATGAGCTTATGATCCCGAATTCTCCATTAATTCATGCTAAAGGGAAAGGAAAGATTTGATGATCCAACATAACAATGCTTGTCTCTGTGTTAGCACAATTAGGTAGGCAGGGCAGCTGCCAATTGTCTCAACAAGTGCAGTAGCAATAGCCAGCTTATAAAAGTAGAAGTAGACAAGGCATCTGAGATGGTATTTCAAGACTGAACCACAAACCACAGAACTGAAAGTGTTGTGACAGTAGGGATACCTAGAATTCAGTTGATCCCTTTTTTGGACCAGAGCAAGGAAACTGTTTTTATATATTAAAGCTTTTTATCTTCAAAATGGATAATTTTCAACATTCATCCTTGCACAACTTCCACAATTACCTTATTGCTCAAGAAATATCAGAACAAAAAGGGAAAAAGAGAGAAAGAAAACAAAATGCAAGCCAACAACAAAAAAGGTAAAAATATTATGTTATTATTCACACTCAGTTCCCACAGTCCTCTCTTTGGGTGCAGCTGGCTCGCTTCATCATAAAATCATTGGAACTGGTCTGCATCATCTGACTGTTGAGAAAGAGCCATGTCCATCAGAATTGATCAACATATATTCTTGTTGTTGCCATGTCCAATGATCTCCTGGTTCTGCTCACTTCACTTGGCATTAGTTCATGTACTTCTCTCCAGGCCTCTCTGAAATCCTTTTTTAATGCTTTCTCCAATGTTACCAATGATCTTGTAATTTCCAAATCAAATGGCTTTTTTTCCCCCCTCAGTCCTTATCCTTTATCAGCACAACAGTAGATCATTTTTCTCCTCCTGAATACTCTTTTCTATCCAGGTTTTTCATGATACTGCTATCTTCTGGCTCTTTCCTCTCATCTGTCCAATCGATCCTTTTTAGTCTCCTTTTTTCATCATTTTGATCATGGGTGTACCAAAAATGTCTAATCTGGGTGGTCTTCTATTTTTTTCCCCATAATATCTCACTCGGTGATCCCACCAGCTCCATTTTGGTCACTTATGTATAAACAGATGATTCCTAGAGGTATAATATCTAGCTCTTGTCTCTCTCCTGAGCAACACTCACATTATCTCCAACTCCCTTTTGGATACCTCTAATTGAATATTCCGTGGGCATCTCAAGCTCAATGTATCTAAAACAACTCATAATCTCCCCCTTCCCCATTCTGCCTCTTCCCAATCTTTCTATAACTGTCCTGGATGCCACCCGCCTTCCAGTTACCCAGATTCACAACTCTGGTGTCATCTTCAATTCTTCACTCATATTTACCTTCCACGTCTAGTATATTGTCAAGGCTTGTCACTTCTACCTTCACACCATTTCTTATATGTGTCACCTTCTCCACAGTTACACAGTCACCACCCTGCTGCACCAGGCTTCTGTTATCTCTCACCTAAATTATAACAATAACCTTCTGGGTGACTCTCCCTAATCCAGTCCATCCTCCACTCGGCTACCACGGTGATTTTCTTAAAGCATTGGTCTGACCGTGTCATCACCCCACCCCCACTTCTGCTCTGTGAGTTCTAAGAGCTCCCTATTATTGCTAGAATCACATATAAATTCTTTTATTTAGTATTTAAGACTTTTCACAACCTGACTTTTTCTTACCTTTCTAGTCTTCTTATACTTTACTGCCCTCCATAAACACTAGCGCTCTTGCAGGTCCTCAAACACAATATTACATTCTTATCTGGGTGCCTTCACACTGCCTGTCCCTGATTCCTGGAATATTCTTTTGCTTCACTTCTCCCACTTGGTCTTTCTGGCCTCTTTAAAGACTCAGCTCAAGTCTTATCTTCAAGAGGCCACTCCTGGTTCCTCTCAGCTGACAGTGCCTTCTTTTCTCAGATCATCTTACATTTACTTTGCGTCTGTTTTCTATGTACATACTTAGATGTGTGTTGTTTATTTTATTTATTTAGGCTCCTTGAAGGCAGGGGCTGATTTTACTTTTCTTTGATTACAGAGAATGTAGTTCAGTGCCTGCTACATAGTGGGTATTTAATAAATGGTTCTTGACTTCCTGCTTGAACTTAATAACTATTAGTTAGTAAAAAGTCACTATTGCATTACTGATAACATCTTTATAATTCTTCACAGCATATCTGTCCCAGAAATCGCAGTTTGCAGTTTGCAATTTGAAGCTCTGGAACCCTGACAAAGAAAAGTCTTAAATACATTTCTAGTTGTATATGTCATGAGTGTGTGTGTGTGTGTGTGTGTGTGTGTGTGTGTGTGTGTGTGTGAAGATTCACTATCTTGACAAGATTTTGATTCAATTCAATTCAAATCCCCACCAAATTTTTTAAGCCCATTATATTTCCAGGTACTCTCTCAGCTGCTGAAGATTCAGAGAGAAAAACTAAGCAGTTCCTGGTTCAGGGATTTTAATTTCTACTGGAGGGATATGACATGTGGGAAGTTAAGCAAATACGAAAAAATATATGTTGCAAAGTACACTTAAATGGGAGACTTTGATGACATTAAGAAATCCAATGAGAACATTAATAATAAAGAGGATTAGAAAAGGCTTCATGGTATGGATGAATTACACTGAACTTTGAAAACTCTATCTGATTGTAAGAGGTAGAAAAGAGGAAGAATTGCATTGTGGGCACAAGGAATAATCTGGAGAAAGGCATGGAAGAAGGAGATAGACTGCATAGTTTGGAGAATGGCAGTTTGTAAGATTTCATTATTTGAATTCATTTTATTCATTTGGCTCAATGTTCTCTAATCATTTTAGATAGTCTTTGAATCTTGACTCTGTCATCCAATGCATTAGTTTTCTTCTCCAGCTTTGTGTCATCTACAGTCATTTGATAAGAATGTTACCTATGTTTTTATTTAAAATATTTGACCAAAAATACTAAATAGAAGAGGGCCAAATATAGATACTGGTGATGTCTTTCCAGATTGACATCAAACTACTACTGACTGCACTTTGGATCAGGTCCTTCATCCTGTTCAGAATCTACTTAAGAACATTATCAGACCACATCTTGAACAACATGTGAGACTTTGTGAAACATGAAATACATTTTACCCACTACATTTATCTACCCATCTCCTAATTATCATACAAATACATTGGGTTTAGTCTTTCCTGAATGAACTCTTTTAAAAATAATATCTTATTTTTTTCAAATACATGCAAAGATAGTTTTCAACATTCACCTTTGCAAAACCTTGTGTTCCAAATTTTTCTTTTTCCCTTCTTCTTTCCCTCTCCCCAAGACAGCAAGTAATGCAATATAAGTTAAAGATGTGAAATTCTTCTAAACGTATTTCCAAATTCATTATGCTGTTCAAGAAAAATCAGATCAAAAGAGAAAAAAAACTGCAAGCAAACAAAAAAAAAGGTGAAAATATTATGCTTTGATCCACATTCAGTCTCCATAGTTCTCTTTCTGGATGCTGATGACACTTTCCATCCCAAGTCTATTGTAATTGCCATGAATCACCTCTTTGTTGAAAAGAACCAAGTCTTTCGAAGCTGTTGTTACTGTGTACAATGTTCTCTTGATTCTCTTCACTTCACTCAGCTTCAGTTTATGTAAATTTTTTCAGGCTTTTCTAAAAAAAAAGCTTTTTCATCATTTCTTATAATATTCCATTACATTCATATACCATAACTTATCCAGCCATTCCCCAATTGATGGGTATCCATTCAATCTCCAGTTCCTTGCCACTATAAAAAGGACATTTTTGCTACATGTGGGTCCTTTTTCCTCTTTTGTGATCTCTTGAGGGTATAGACCCAGTAGTGACAGTGCTGAATCAAAGGGTATACACAGCTTTATAGCCTTTTGGGAATAGTTCCAAATTGCTCTCTAGAATGGTTGGATCATTTTACAACTCCACCTGCTTTAGTGTGCCAGTTTTCTTATGTCCCCTTCAACATTTATCATTATCTTTTCCTGTCATCTTAATCTGAGAGGTGGGTATGACTTATTAATAAAGACATGATGACTCTTTATCACTACTTATTCTTTCAGATGTTTAAATATCATCTTTTTCTTGTGCTTTAATTTAGATTCCTGCCCTGTCCCCCAGATTATGGGTGATCAAGTTCACTGACCTATCATTTCCATACTCTATACCTAGTCTATCTCTTTTCCTTTTCCTTTTTTAATTTTTTTTTAAATTTTGGACATTTGGCCTTCTTTAATCCCATGGTTTCATATTATATTTCCATTATAAACTCAAAGTTAACAATCATTTCATCTAGGGCTTGTATAGATATTGATGCAGGTTAAGAAGGACTCCTGGATTTAGGAAAACATAGTGTCTTTTCCTATTCTTTGCCACTTGATCCCAGGGTATATACCGAAGCTATGTCTCTGAATAAGTTTACAGAAGTATAGCTTGATGTATTTTGGGGACCTGGGTTTATAGGATCATATAATTTGGTATATGAAAGACACTCTCAGGCTACCTAGTTATAGAGGATGAAACTGAGGCTCAGAGTGGTGATGTGACTTTTGTAAGACTACATAGCTAGTACATGACAATACTAGTACATGAATCCTTGTCTTCTGACTCCAATCCTATGATTTTCCTACTATAGCACATTACCTATATATTCTGTTATCATCTTTCTTTGTCTACATCCAGATTGTGGCCTCATGATCCCTAGCTACATGTCAAGGACAATTCTGGGCACCATCATAGTTCAGAGACGTCTCAGCAGAACCATTTCATGACAGATGTAGCATGAGGCTCAAGTCTTGTAGAAAAGTGGCCAAGTAGGTACAGTGATAAGAAAAGGAAAAGCAATGTTTCCTGTAGCTTCAATCTGAGCCCTGAAATTCTAAGCCAACTTGATAAATAACTCAAATTTCACTGGTAATGCTTTTGTCTTGCTTTATATTCCTGAATGGCATTAGAATGAATGTCTTTCAAGAAGTCTAATTACACATCCTCGATCATAATCAAAAAAAAGGGTTTGAGTGACATTTAATTCTTAAATCCTAATGATATTTTCTTCCAATGAATTATGAGCATGATGATGGCCTTTGATGCCATGGTGATGCTATTGTACTATGAATTTTGGCAATAATTCATGTTTTCTGTCATGTGTAGTGCATTATGAAAATCATGTGAACAGCATTATAAAAATATCTCTTATTCTAATTGAAATGTTATTATCTGAATGGCTCTCTAGAGTCTACTATTATGAACATTAAAAATAAGAGTTTATGACTCAAACTTTTGTTTTTTAGCACTATCAAAACATGCAAATGTGCCACTATGATTGTCATATTTCTTGGGCTAAGGAAAAGTTAAAGTTCATAGAAGCATAGAAATTATGACTGAAAGGTGGGGGAAAATGTGTATTCTTATGTAGAATTATCTAGGTATTCATAGAATATTAGAGTTGGAATAGACTGAAAGGTCATCCAGAGCAAATACCCACCATTGCTTAAAATGGCAACTTCTTCAAGAAATGATCAGTAGCTTCTTGAATACTTCAATGTACAGGAAGCTAACAGTCTTATGAGGTAGCTGTTACATTATTGGACAGCTCTTACCATTATAAAAATTCCCCTTATTTCTTAGTCTTCTCTTCTCCAAGGTAAACATTCTGAGTTACCTCTATTGTTACTCGAACAAGATGTTTGAAAGAAACTCTCAAGATCTTGTTTCCTCCTTCCTCAAACTTGGCTCCTTCTAATTACTTGATACTTCATTATATCCAATGCATTAATGATCATATTGATTGTAGGTATCTCCCTGCAAATTACAAATCTTGACTCATTTGAAATTTTTCATTCTTTATGATTCGTCTATGTAACCCTAAGAATCTTCTCTAACATATTGGAGGTTCATAAGCTAGGATCTGTGAACTTGTTTTTAAAAATCTTTCATTAACCCTATTTCAATAGAATTCATTTTCTTGATAACTCTATGTATATTTTTTATAAATTTAAAATGGTTATTTTGAGTAGGGGTCCATGGGTTATCCCAGACTGCCAAAGATGCCCGTTATACAAAAAGGTTAAGAAGCTCTGCTCTGTGCCTTAACATTTCATGGCTACTGATAGGATACTGAGTAGGGCTGCTCAGTTGTTATTCCTTTATCCTGTTATATGACCTGCCAGTCTCCTTTATCAGTTAGACATGTTCTAGGGAATATCTCACATGACTTCTATTCAGGTCATCATTGCCACGGGCTGCAATATACCCAGCACACGTATCTTCATTGTGCTTTAACATTGCTCTTTTGATTCTTTGGAGCTTTTGGTATTCCATGATGGCAGCTAGATAGCATCAACGAAATATATTTTAAAAGGTAGATTTTTTTTTGTATTTTAAAATATAAGAAACATTATTACCCAATGTGCTGTACAAAAAGAGATAGCAAGCCAGGTTTTGTTTCTTGATCGTGATTTACTGACTGCATTTTCCCATTCTTTTTCAAGAATTTCAGAACATGCGTCATCATTTTTTTTTTGCTCTCTATCAACAAATCCTTATCTCATAATCTGGAACTTCAATATGTATTAATTCAAACCCTTGGTTTCCTGATTCACTAAAATTCTGGATTCTTGGAACATACATTGTAACTAGTCATCAGTCACAAAGGGACAGTCATATCTGAGTTCTCACTGTCATCCATAACTGTGATATCACCATGATCCAGAATATTGAAATGTGTGTTTTTTTAAATCAAATCCTCATATTCTTTTTTGTTTTTATTCTTTCTCATTCCTCTTTTTCTTCATCCTTAACATGAAATCCAGTACCTCTGTCTCTCCTTGTTTTATCACACCATCATTCCTGCTCTTATCTCACTTTCCTTCTTTAATAATCTTGACCCTACCCTTGAATCTCTTGCCCTCTACTTTATTGAGACCTTATCAAACTTTAACTCAGGCTTACGCACCCCACACTTGTCCTTTTATCTCATATTCATATATGGGAAGGCCACTGGGAGTCTATACACAAACTTTCTAACTGGGTCCACTACAAATTCATTTTAGCTAACAATTGTATCATCATTATATAATGTTAATCCTTTTGTTTGCCTATACCTCTCTCTCTCCTTCTTAGTAGAGTACTTCACCTTCTACTTTTTAAGTTTATTTACTTGACATTTTTCTTCAACTGCATTTAAAACTTTTTTACATTTGTTTTTAAAACTTTTGAGTTCCAGGTTCTCTCTCTTAACACTACACCCATCGCTCATTAAGAAACCACATGTGAAGTTATGTAAAACATTTCCATAAAAGTCATGTTGTAAAAGAAAACATAGATCTCTCACACCACTTAAAAAAAACTTAAAAAGAGAGATACACACACACACACACACACACACACACACACACACACACACACACACACACACACACAGAAAGAGACAGAGAGAAAAAGAATGCTTCAGTCTGTATTCAGACAGAATCAGGTCCTTTGCTGGATATGAATAACATTCAATTATTACTTCAGTCATTTACAGCTGGTCATTCCAGAACATTGCCATTACTTTGTATATGGTACATATCACCTTGAGTTCATGGAGGACTTTTCCAGGTTTTTTTTTTTTTTTTTTTGAGAGCATCCTGCTTATCATTTCCCATGCAACAATAAAATTCCATCACAAACACATACCATAATTATTTATTCAGCCATTTCTGCATTGATGAACATCCCCTAAATTTCTTTTTTTTTTGCCCTGAGAAGAGAGCTGAGATATATATGCCATTTTCCTTTTTTAAAAAATTCTTTTGGTATTCAGGCCTAGTAGTGGTATTGTTAGGTCAAAGGATATGCATGATTCTATAACCCTTTGGGCGTAGTTCATATCTTTTTTGTTGTTGTTGAGACAATTGGGGTTAAGTGACTTGCCTAGGGTCACACAGCTAGGAAGTATTAAGTGCCTGTCTGATGCCAAATTTGAACTCAGGTCCTCTTGTCTTCAGGGCTGGTACTCTATCCACTGAGCCACCTCGCTGCCATATCTTTTCATCATTTATTAATTGGGGCATGACTATTTTTCTATAACTTTGACTCAGTTCCCTCTATTTTTGAGAAATGAAGCCTTATCAGAGAAATTTGCTTCAAAATTCTGTTTACAATTACTATTGCTAACTGTATTTCCCTCATTTATTCTCTCTCCTTTCATTCTGTCCATGCTCAAGTGTTTTGTTACTGAACATTCCTTCCCCTAATATACCCTCTCTTTTATCACCTTTCCCTTTTCCCATTTCCCATTCCCCTCCTATTTTCTTGCAAGGTAAGATAGATTTCTACAGCCATATTGAGTCTTTGAGCCAATTCTGATAAGAGTAAGATTCATTCATTCTCTCTTTCCTTCTCTTTCCCCTTCAGTGTAAAAGTTTTTTCTTACCTCCTTTTTATGGCAGATAATTTACACCATTCTACTTCTCCCTTTCACTTTCTCTCAATACATTCCTTTCTTATCCCATAATTTCATTATTTCAAAGATATTATTCCTTTATATTCAACTGCCATAATATTAAGAAAGTTCTAATGAGTTACAAGTATCATCCTCCCATGTAGGAATGTAAGCAAATAAATCATATTAAGTCCTTTATGATATCACTTCCCTGATTATCTCCTCATGCTTCTCTAGAGTCCTGTGTTTGAAAACCAAAATTTCTATTAAGTCATGCAAATGTTTGAATATCTTCTATTTCATTGAATGACCAGTTTTTCCTCTGATGGATTATACTCAGTTTTGCTGGGTAGATGATTCTTTGTTATAATCCTAAGTCCATTGCTCTCTGAAATATCATATTCTAAGCCATCCAATCCTTTAATGTAGAAGCTGCTAAATCTTGTGTTATCCTGACTATAGCGCCACTATACTTAGATTATTTCTTTCTTCATGCTTGCATCTTGACCTGGAAGTTCTGGAATTTGGCTATAATATTCTTGAGAGTTTTCATCTTGGGGTCTCTTTCAGGAGATGATTGGTGGATTTTTTTCAATTTCTATTTTAATCTCTGGTTCTAAAATATCAGAATAGTTTTACTTGATAATTTCTTCTCCTGAGTTATTTTACATTTTCTCTTATTTTTCCTTTTTTGTTTTGTTTTATTCTTGATGTCTCATTGAGTCACTCTTTTCCATTTGTTCAACTATAATTTTTAGTGAATTATTCTCTTCGGTTAGCTTTTTTATCTCCCTTTGCATTTGGCCAACTGAACTTTAAGAGAGCTGTTTTGTTCATTGAATTTTTTTGCATTTCGCAATTTCTGGTTTCAGGGAGTTATTCTCTTTTTCTCTTTTGCCAAAGAGATTTTCTTTCTTTTTTTTTTTTTTTATTAAAGCTTTTTATTTTCAAAACATATGCATGGATAATTTTTCAACATTGTCCCTTGCAAAATCTTGTGTTCCAAATTTCCTCCCCCTTTCCCCTATCTCCTCCCCTAGATGGCAAGTAATCTAATATATGTTAAACATGTGCATTTCTTCTATACATTTTTCTAAAATTATGCTGAACAAAAAAATCAGATCAAAAAGGGAAAAAACAAGAAAGAAAACAAAATGCAAGCAAACAACAATAAAAAAGTGAAAATATTATGTTATGATCCACAATCTGTTCCCACAGTCCTCTCTCTGGATGTATATGGATCTCTTCATCACAAGATTATTGGAACTGGCCCAAATCATCTCATTGTTGAAGAGAATCACATCCATGAGATTTGATCATTGTATAATCTTGTTGTCAGATACAATGATCTCCTGGTTCTGTTCACTTCACTCAGCACCAGTTCAAGTAAGTCTCTCCAGGTCTCTCGAAAATCATCCTGTTGAGCATTTTTTTTAATAGAACAATAATATTCCATATATACCATATACCATAACTTATTTAGCCATTCTCCAACTGCTGGGCAGCCACTCAATTTCCTGTTGCTTGCTTCTACAAAAAGGGCTGCCACAAACATTTTTGCACCTGTGGTTCTCTTTCCCTCCTTTAACATCTCTTGAGGATACAATTCCATTAGAAAAACTGCTGGATCAAAGAGTATGTATAGTTTGATAGCCTTTTGGGCATAGTTTCAAATTGTACTCTACAATGGTTGAATCAGTTCACAACTCCACCAACAATGTATTAGTGTTCCAGTTTTCCCACATGCTCTCCAACATTTGTTATTACCTTTTCCTGTCATCTTAGCCAATCTGAGAGGTTTGGAGTGATACTTCAGAGTTGTCTAAATTTGCCTTTCTCTGATAAATAATGAGCACTTTTTCATATGCCTAGAGGTGATTTCAATTTTTTCATTCGAAAATTGTCTGTTCATATCCTTTGACCATTTATCAAAAAAGGATGGCTTCAATTCTTATAAATCTGAGTCAATTCTATATATAGTTTAGAAATGAGGCTTTTATCAGAATCTTTGAATATAAACATTTTTTCTCAATTTATTGCTCCCTTTCTAATTTTGTCTGAATTGGTTTTGTTTGTACAAAAACTTTTAACTTAATATAATCAAAATTATCCATTTTTTTTCAATAATGTACTCCAGTTCTTCTCTGACCACAAAATCCTTCCTTCTCCACAGATCTGAGATCCTTTGTTCTTTTAGTTTGCTTATAATATCACTCTTTATGTCTAAATCATGGACCCATTTTGAACTTATCTTGGTTCATGATATCATCTTGGTATATTGGTATTAGGTGTGGGTCAATGCTTAGTTTCTGCCATACTAATTTCCAATTTTTCTTAGCAGGTTTTGTCAAATAGTGAGTTCTTATCCTAAAAGCTGGGGTGTTTGGGTTTGTCCAACACTAGGCTACTATAGTTATTGATTATTTTGTCCTGTGAATCCAATCTATTCCATTGATCAATTACTTTGTCTCTTATCCAGTACCAAATGGTTTTGATGATCACTGCTTTGTAATACAGTTTTAGGTCTGGTACAGCTGGGCCATCTTCATTTGTAGTTTTTCATTAATTCCCTTGAAATTCTTGACCTTTTTGTTCTTTCAAATGAATTTTGTTATTATTTTTCTAGCTCTGTAAATTTCTTGGCAGATTGATTAGTATGTCACTGAATAAGTAGATTAATTTAGGTAGTATTGTCATTTTTATTATATTAACTTGCCCTACCCATGAGCACTTGATATTTTTCCAACTGATTAAATCTGACTTTATTTGTGTGGAAAGTGTTTTGTAATTATGTTCATATACTTCCTGACTGCCTTGACAGGTAGACTCCCAAATATTTTAGATTATCAACAGTTATTTATTTTATTTTTTTCCCTGAGGCTGGGGTTAAGTGACTTGCTCAGGGTCACACAGCTAGGAACTGTTAAGTGTTTGAGACCATATTTGAACTTGGGTCCTCCTGAATTCAAGACTGATGCTCTATCCACTGAGCCATCTAGCTGCCCCAACAGTTATTTTAAATGGAATTTCTCTTTGTATCTCTTGCTGCTGTTGGTAATATATAAAAATGCTGATGATGTATGTGGGATTTATTTTCTATCCTGCAACTTTGCTAAAGTTATAGATTATTTCTAGTAGTTTTTTGGCTGATTCTCTAGGGTTCTCTAAGTGTACCATCATATCATCTGCAAAGAGTGATAGTTTTGTTTCCTCATCACCTAGTCTAATTTCTTTAATCTCTCTTTCTTTTCTTATTGCCAAAGCTAGTATTTCTAATACAATATTGAATAGTAATGGTGATAGTGGGCAATCTTGTTTCATCACTGATCTTATTGGGACTGGTTCTAATTTGTCCCCAGTACATATGATGTTTGCTGATGGTTTTAAACAGGTGCTACTGATCCTTTTAAGGACAAGTCCATTTATTCCTATACTCTCTAGTACTTTTAATGGGAATGGGTGTTGGGTTTTGTCAAATGATTTTTCTGCATCTATTGAAATAATCATATGATTTTTGCTAGTTATTGATATAGTCAATTATGCTAGTAGATTTCCTAATATTGAACTAGCCCTGCATTTCTGGTATAAATCCTACTTGATCATGGTGTATTATCCTGGGGATGACTTGGTGTAATCTCTTTACTAATACTTTATTTAAGCTTTTTGCATCAATATTCATTAGGGAAATTGGTATACAATTTTCTGTCTCTGTTTTGACCTGACCTGGTTTTGGTATCAGCACCATATGTGTGTCACAAAAGGAATTTGGTGGATTCCTTTTTGCCCTATTTAAAAAAATAGTTTGTATAGTATTGGGATTTCCCCTCCCCCCCCTGAGGCTGGGGTTAAGTTACTTGCCCAGGGTCACACAGCTAGGAAGTGTTAAGTGTCTGAGACCAGATTTGGACTCAGGTCCTCCTGATTTCAGGGCTGGTGCTCTATCAGCTGCACCACCTAGCTGCCCCCTATAGCATTGGGATTAATCAGTTTGGTAGAATTCACATGTAAATCAATCTGGCCCTGGAGATTTTTTTCTTAGGGATTAAGGTGTGATTTTCTTCAGACAATTGCTATGTTTCCTTTCCCAGAGCTCTCATTTCCTTTCCTCATTTTCTTCTAACTCTCTTTTAAGATCTTTTTTTAATTCTTCCAAGAGAACCTTGTAAGATGAAGACCAACTCACATCACCCTTTGAGGCTTCCTTCATCTGGATTTATTTTGCCCTGTCCTCAGGGTTTAAGATCTATTTTTACAGTTAGATCCCTTTTTACATTTCTGCTTATTTTTCAAGGTTGAGGTCTGCTCTTAAGGCAAAGAGAAGAATGTTCTAAGCTTCCTCTGTAGATAACAGTGGCTTTATGCTCCCTTGGGAGTACTGCCAGCTTCCTTCTTTTGCTGAGTGGGCATGGCCAAGTCCCTTCTGTTATGCTGAGTTTTAGGGGCTCACTATTTGCCTTCTGTAGTTGTGTTGGAGGTTTCACAGCTAGTTTGCTGATCCACTGGCTTCTGAACCAGGACAAAATAGCAAATGCTCCTGTATTTTGGCTATGAGCCTCCCACTAGATTCCCTGCAGAAGCTTCTCTGTCCTGGGTCTCCCTGCACTGCACTATGCTGCAAAACCACTCCCCTGCCCAACTGAGACAGACCTTTCCTGAAATTCTTCTAAAATATCTTCCGATGGAAATTTGTACACTCCAAATATTTGTGAGTCCTGTCACTCTGAAACCCATTCAGAGGTTTGATTTGATGTTGATATGAGGGAAGCCAGGAAGAGCTCAAAGACCTGTCTACTCTCCACCATCTTGGTTCCACCCCAATTTCTTTAAAAAATGACATCCAGGCTCTTTTTTATCATGTAGATTAATAATTTTAAAATTATTTCTCTTGGATCTATTTTCAGTTGTTTTTCCAATGAGACATTTCATATTTTTCTATTTTTTCACTTTTTTGGTTTTGATTTATTGTACTTTGATTTCTTATAAAGTCTATACTTCCATTTGCTCAATTATAATTTTTAAGGAATTATTTTCCTCAGTGAGCTTTTGTACCTCTTTTCCCATTTGTCCAATTATGCTTTTTAAGGCATTCTTCTCCTCATTAGCTTTTTGTTCTTTCTTTTGCACCACTCTCAATTCTTTCCCTATTTTTTTCCTTTTTCTCTCTTACTTGATTTTCAAAGTCCCTTTGGAGCTCTTCCATAGTCTGATAACAATTCTTATTTTTCTTGGAGGTTTGGAATGTAGGAACTTTGATTTTGTTATCTTCTTCTGAGTGGGTGTTTTGATCTTTATTGTCACCATGGTAACTTAATATGGTCAGAAAAATTTTCAGTTGTCTTCCAATTTTCCTAGCCTATCACTTGGCTTTTAACTCTCTTAAAGTGGGGTTCTATTTCCAGGGTAGAGGGTGCACTGTCTCAAGTTTCAGGGATTTTGTACAGCTATTTTTGGAGATACTTCTAGAGATTTGATCACAAGTTCTTTTTTCTCTCCTGGAACTGTTAGGAGTATTCCTGTCCCACAAAAACTGTAAGATCTAATGTGCTAAGGCAACAGAGTCCTGCTTTGTTGTTGCTGGGGTTAGAGATGGGACCAGGGCCGCATAGGGATGGCCTGTGCTGAGATTTTGTGCTGGACTCTTACCCTGCTGCCACAGAACTTTTCTGCTGACTTTCCAAGCCTCTTTGGTTTCTCCAAACTGAGAAGTCTAGAGACCACCAGTATTGCTGCTGACTCAGAGGTCCCTAGACCCATTCCTCCTTTATTGGCATGGGGCGAGGGCTGGGGCTGCACTGGAGCAACCTGCACCTGGATTCCATGCTGGACTCCCACCCTAGTATGGGACTTTTCTTGCTGGACTTCTAAGTTGTTCTACTCTGTCTTTTTCTGTGTTCTGGTGTTCTAAAATTTGTTTAAAGACATTATTTAAAATAATTTAGGGAGAAGTTGGGCAAGTTCCTGCCTTTACTCTGCCATCTTGTCTCCACTTCCTTCACCTCCTACTTAACTGAGAAAATTTAGGCTATCTACTATAAGCTCCCTTTTCTTCCCTACTCTGTGCATCTAATTTCTTCCCCATTGTCACCCATTGATTCATCCTCTGCTCTAATCTCTGGTGAAGAGGTGGAAACTTACAGCAATACAGCTGAGTGAGGAGTTGTCTGTGAGCCCTGCTCATACTTATCACATCAAAAATAACTATAAATGCACCAAACAACAATAGCAACTTAAAGAGGGGAAAATGAAAGAAATCTGAAAAAGAAAACACCCACAGAGCAACCAGCAGAGACTAAAGAAATTTTGTGAGGAGGCTGACAGGAGAAAACACCAGGTAAAGAGAATAATTCTATAATAACTACAATCAGAACTCTATAAAAGAGAATTAAATAGCCACAAGAATCCTGAATGTAGTTGAAAAGCCTAATAAAAGAACTTGAGGAAGAGATAAGGATGGAAATTAGATTTCTTAATGAAAAAACCTTCAAAATGAGAATCTGTACCTTAGACTAGATAGAAGCTGGAAAACTCTGCAAAAGCAGTAGACACACTGGAAAAAAATAGAAATGAAGGATGCTGATTAAAAATTTTGAGGATATAGCAAGCATTATTAGAGAGAAGTCAAGAGGCATAAAAATGGAAGAATATATGATCTGTCAAAAAACAAAAATTTTAGAATATAAGAATCACTGGCTTCTAATAAGTACCTGATAAAACAAAAAGGTTATCATATTTTAGTAAATAAATTTTAATTGTCTAGAAATACTGAAATAAGAAAGCCAAGAACAATCAACAGAAAAGAAGCTACCAGAGAGAAACACCAGAATAAATTCATCCTGACATATAGCAGCCAAGTTTCAGAACTCCAAAATCAAAGTAGAAATGCTGGGAAGGGAGACAGGAAGAGATTTTAATACAAGTAGAACAGCACTATACCCCATAAATGAGAAGTAAAATAAATGTTTTAAACATAATATAGTAAAAAGCAAATAAGAATGTTGTACAACAGTTGTATATAATACTGTAAGGGGAAAAATAAAACAGCCTTTTTAAGTAAGTTATGATTTCCAACCTTTCCTTTTGAGAAAACAAGAAAGAATCTTAAAATGCAAATACAATGGACAAAACCAACTTGATAAGTGTGTCACTTTACTTTAATAAAGGCAAATAAAAATGAATTGTTTAAAATGAATACGTGATGATCCACTGCTTACATACTCAAAGTTTATGTACAGTATAGGGTGAGGCAGGGATAATTATACCTTTTAATTTTTGTTTTATTTAAGGATTGTTGAAGGGAGAGGGAGAAGTAGGGGGGACAGAAGGAGGGAGGAAGAGGGAGGGAGGGAGAAAATGAGAGAAACCCTGGACTCCAGTAAAGGCTAAAGAAAATGGATAGATAGGACTTTGTATTTATTGAAATTAGAGTCAAGATCATTTGAACCTAGAGGTGTAGATGCTGAGTAAAGGAAGAGAAGGGATCTCATGATCAAGAGTTTATCTGGACAAGGAAAAGTAGTGTGTGTTTTTGTGTGTTTCTGTTTAAAGTCTTATAGCAGTATCAATAGATCAGAGTGAACAAGGTCTCTGAGATTGTGATGAAAAGGAGATTGTCTCAAGCAAAACAAATGAGGGCTGATTACAAAATAAGAGGCCAGAGGGGACTAGACCCAGGTATTCTTGCTTGGATAGAGAAGTGAAAGGAAAGGGAGGAAATTGGGATTAGATTGTAACAAACAACACAAATAGCATATACCCATACTCAATGCTGATTTGATTCTTTTACCTATAAACATATAGAGTTAAAATAAGTTGTTGAAGGAGAATTTATTATACTTCAATTGAATCCAAGAAAGTAAAAGTAGAAATCATGATTTCATACAGGACATAGGTAAAAAATAAATACTATCAAAAGAGGCAAGCAGGTAAACGGAATTATATTTAAAGGCATAAATAGTGAAACAATAACATTATTAAATACATATATATGCATTGAATGACTTAGTATCTAAACACTTAAAGCAAAAGTTAACTGAATTATAAGTATACCTACTTAGAAATGTAGTAATTGTGGTTGACATCAGTGTGCATCTTTCAGGCTTAGATAAATTTGACAGAAAGATTAATTAGAAAGAAATTAGGAATCTGAACAAAATGTTAGAAATGCTAGATCTAATAGGTCTTCTTGCATATTGGATGGAAAACTTAAGGTCACCAATTCTAGGGCATCACAAAGCATTTTTATTAAAGTCGATTTGTTCCTGTAGCATAAAGAACTCATAAACAGATGAAGCAAAGCAAAAATATTAAATATCCTTTGCAAATCCTATTGGATATTAAATACATTCTTTATAATATAGATTAAAAAAGAAATTTCTTTATGAGATGCCTAATATTTAAGTTTTTAGCTTACCAAAATTAAAAATAAAAAGGGAGAGTTCACAACAAATGGAGAAGAAACAACAAAAAATATTATAAAATGTCATGAATAATTTTATGCCAAAAAATGCAAACTTAAATGGAATGGGATGAATATTTACAAATGCATAAAGCTCCTATATTAAAAAAGTGAGAAATTGAGAATCTAAATGCTTATCTCAGGAGGAAAAATTAAGCAAGCTATAAATGAACTCCCTAAGAAAAACAGCCTTGGTCCAGATGGATTTATAAGTGAATTCTATCAAACACTTGAAGAAAAAAAAATAACTCCTACACAAAACTGTTCACAAAAATAGTGAAACAAGGTACCTTACCAAACTCTTTCTACGAGAAAAGTATGGTCCTGATACCCAAACCTGATATATACAAAACTGAGCAAAAAGACCATATGTTAATACCAATAATGAGTGGGTGCAAAAATATAAAATACAATTTTACCAAAGAGTCTTCTTTATCCTTGATGGTGAAAATAGTTTGTTAGAAGAATATTTGAAGATGATTTCCATCATTCATCTGCCCTTTTTCACTTTATACTGAATATTTCATGATGACTTTGGATTTCTTACAAGCTTTTTTTAAACCAATATTTCCGTCCATTCCTTTTTGTTTTGTTTTGTTTTGCTTTGTTTTTATGAGGAAACACTGCCCATGATCTTCCATCATTTTGAGTTTAGCTTCCAAACTCTGGTATTGCCCTTGGTTTTCAAATTTCTTTACTTGTCAATGAATTCAACTGTTTGCTGACTATGGTGTTTAGTTTTGAGGGTATTCTTTTGGCTGTTTTTGGTTTCCTGTTATAAAAATTATTTAAATCACTTAAACTTTCATGTGAAATTTTTATAATTGGTGGCAATGACTTTTTCTTCATCTATTTCCCATTTTTCAGTGTCATTAACTTGCTTAAATGTCAGATTGAAGTTATTTTAATTTATGTTACATATCTTTTCTCATTTTTATTTTTTCTTCCAGCTTTGGATTAATTTTTAGCTTTTCTTTAAAAAGTTAGTGGTCTGACTGTACACAGACAGCTGATTCAGGAATGACTCCCACATGAGCAATGATTCATTTCCTGTCTGTTAAAGTATAATCAATTTCAATTTTTGTGATATGATTCCACACTTGTCATGTCCAGTGTCATCGGATTCTTTTCTTAAAGAATGTATATATGACAAATAGTTGTGTGCTTTCTGGATGGTCCATCAGTATTTGGCCTCTCTCATTTCTTACTCTTGAACTACATTATTTTGTCATTTTCACCTATGTCTACCTTTGGATTGAAGCTATTGAATACATATTGATTTAATTTGGAAGGTTCTACTGA
This sequence comes from Sminthopsis crassicaudata, assembly GCF_048593235.1. Taxonomy (NCBI): domain Eukaryota; kingdom Metazoa; phylum Chordata; class Mammalia; order Dasyuromorphia; family Dasyuridae; genus Sminthopsis; species Sminthopsis crassicaudata. The sequence continues at coordinate 58,399,733 of NC_133623.1, forward strand.
GTTTTTAATATAATTTCCCTACCTTTTTATTCTCTTTAGCATATATTGTAGCATGAGCTACAATTATTTTCATGGTTATCTCTCTTGAAATAATTAGCATGAATAGTGAAATATAAGATGGCCAGATAGATAATCCATGAAATTATATTTCTTTCTGCTTATGGGTATATACTGAAATTAGCTCCACTTCTTTAAATTTCATATAAGATAGCAATAAAAATTAACATTGTCAGGAAAGACAAGCATATGCTTAAAAGCTCTATAGACTATGATACAAGATAATATATTAATTAAGTAGTATTGGATAAAAATTCTTTAAGAAAAATCTAATTTAATTGCAAAATGACAGACAATAATTCAGTAATTATGGGAATTTAATATTCCTGATTCAAAGTAGATAAATATGTAATAGGGGGAGGTATAGTCAGAACCAAATGTTGGAGCAAAAGCAGGGATTCACCTGAACTCTCCCTCAGACCTCTCAAAATTCCTTTAAGTGATGACTCTAAACAAATTCTAGAGTGGCAGAACCAAGAAAAAGACATACTGGAACAATATTCTAACCTAAGACAACTTAGAAGGTCAGCAGGAAAGATCTGTCTCCCTGGGGAGTGGAGTGTGTGTGTATATTTGTATATTGGGAGAGCGAGAACAAGAAAGAGAGAGACAGCACACATAGATGTGATTGAATATGAACGAATACTATCTAAAAATAAAATTAAGGGGTGAGATAGGAATGTACAGGAAGAAAGGGAAAGGAAGAGGTAGAATGGGGTAAATTTTTTTTTTACATAAAAGAGGCAAGAAAAAGTTTTCTTGGAGGAAGGAAGAAGGGGAAGGTAAGGAGGAATGAGTGAACCTTTCTCTCATAAGAACAGCTCCAAGAAGGAATAACATACATACTCAGTTGGGTATAGAAATCTATCACAGCCTGCAAGTAAGTAGGATAGAAAGGGGAGGTGGTTGTGGAAGCAAACCAATTTTGAGGAGTGGCAGAATGAAAGGGAAGAGAGAGAAAATGGAATAAATGTGATGAGAGGAATAGAATGGAGGAAATACAGTGACAAAATTCATTGTGAAAAAAATTTTGAAGCAAATCCCCTGATACATTCTTCATTTTTCAAACATATATAGAGAACTGAGTGATTTATAAATGTAAGAGCCATTGCCCAATTGATAAATGATCAAAATATACAAACACTTTTCAGATAAAGAAATTGAAACTATAAATCATATGAAAAAATGCTCTAACTCACTATTGGATTGGAAAAATGCAACTTACAACAATTCTGAGGTACTGCCTTATACCTATTAGATTATCTGGATGATAGGACAGAAAAGGAAGATGTCAAATGGTAGAGGGGATGTGGGAAAAATGAGACTTAATGTACTGTTGGTGAAGTGGTGAACTAATTAAATCACTCTATAAAGCCCAAAGATTTATAAAACCATGAATGTCTTTGACCTAGCAATACTATTACTGAATCTATGTTGCAAAAGAAAGAAAAAAAAAAAAAGAAAAAGGAAAATGACCTGCATGTATAAAAACAGCTCTTTTCTGGGGGTGCAGAATTAGAAACCAAGGGAATGCTCATCAATTTGGAAATGGCTGAAAAAATTATGATAGTGATCATGATGGAATACTATTGTGCTAAAAGAAATGACGAGTAGGATGTTCTCAGAAAAACCTGGAAAGACTTCCATGAGCTGATGCAGAGTGAAATGTACTGTGTACAAAGTAGCAGGAATATTGTCAAATGATCAGCTGTGAATGATTTAGCTATTCTCAGCAATAATGATCGAAGACAATTTTGAAGAACTTAGGAAAAATGCCACCCATTCCCAGAGAAAGAACTGATGGTGCCTGAATACAGGAGATTCCTCCTTCCCTTCCTCCCTCCCTCCCTTCCTCCCTCCCTCCCTCCCTCCCTTCCTCCCTCCCTCCCTCCCTCCCTTCCTCCCTTCCTCCCTTCCACCCTTCCTCCCTTTCACCCTTCCTCTCTTCCTCCCTTTCTCCCTCCCTTCCTCCCTCCCTCCCTCCCTCCCTCCCTTCCTCCCTTTCTCCCTCCCTTTCTCCCTCCCTCCCTCCCTCTCTTCCTCCCTCCCTCCCTCCCTCCCTCTCTTCCTCCCTCCCTCCCTCCCTTCCTCCCTTCCTCCCTTCCTTCCTCCCTTCCTCCCTTCCACCCTTCCTCCCTTCCACCCTTCCTCCCTTCCACCCTTCCTCCCTTCCACCCTTCCTCCCTTCCACCCTTCCTCTCTTCCACCCTTTCTCCCTCCCTTCCTCCCTCCCTCCCTCCCTCCCTTCCTCCCTTCCTCCCTTTCTCCCTCCCTCCCTCCCTCCCTTCCTCCCTTCCTCCCTCCCTCCCTTCCTGCCTCCCTCCCTCCCTTCCTGCCTCCCTCCCTCCCTTCCTGCCTCCCTACCTCCCTTCCTCCCTTCCTTCCTCTCTCCCTCCCTCCCTCCCTCCCTTTCTCCCTTCCTCCCTCCCTCCCTCCCTTCCTTCCTTCCTCCCTTCCTCTCTTCCTCCCTTCCTCTCTTCCTCCCTTCCTCTCTTCCTCCCTTCCTCCCTTCCTCCCTTTCTCTCTTTCTCTCTTTCTTAACATGACTATTATGGAAATGTTTTGCATCACTATACATATATAACTTGTATTTAATTGCTTGCTATGTCAGAGAGGGTGGGGGGGGCGGAGGGAAGAAGGGAGAGAATTTGAAACTCAAAGTTTTAAAAGCAAATGTAAAAAAACTGTTTTTTACATGTAATTGGGGAAAATAAAATACTAAGTATATTTTTTTAAAAGAAAAAATCAAAAGTAGATTAATCTAACAAAGAATAAAGAAAAGGAAAATAGTTGATTGGATTGTTGGAAAAACAGATTTGAAAGAACCATTTTATCTCCTAAATGAGAACATTAAAGAATACATATGTTTCTCAAAATCATGTGATATCTTTACAGAAATTGATCATGTGCCAGGATACAAAGAAGTTATAAATAAATAAAAATGCATAAATATTAAACGCAGCCTTTGCAAACCATAACAAAATAAAAATAGAAATTAATATCAGGAACATTAGCAAATGATAAAAACCTAAACGCAGACTAATAATATCTTGAACGAATAGTACATATAAACCATAAATAGCTATATTAAAAAGAATAACAACCTTTGGGATGCAGGTAAAACTATTCTACCCACCCCCCACAAAAAAACAAAAACAATATCTAGGAATAAATATATTGTCAAAACATGAAGAGAAAAAATAATGAAATTCAGAAAACCTAAGAAAGTAACAAATTTTTAAAAATAAACAAGTACAAAGGAAAATAAATCTTGTAAATGAGAGATATAGATTATATTGAAAACAAAAAGATGAAAAATCATAAACTGCAATTATCTTTAAAAAACTGCTAGCTGATTTGATTTAAATTCTATTCAGCAAGTAAATTAATATTTATGAAATGCTTATGTTTCAGGAGCTATATTAAGAATTGGGGATGTAAACATAAAAATAGTCCCTGCTCTCAAGGAGCTTATATTTTATTGGTGAAAAATAATATACACATGTACACATGATATTAAACTCAATTATATACAAGACAATTTCTGGAGATTCCATGGGTTTAATATGGTGTTTGTTATAAAATGGAGATTCCAGATTATAAAATGTAATGGTTAAATAGTCTGGAAAAGAGATAGGAAAGAGAGTTGATATAGCTGTATATAAGGGAACAGAGAATGGTAGCCAGGGAAGGCAGCTAGACTTAAACTAAAGCTTAGAATCAAAGGTATCATGAGTATAGTCACTGAATTATTTATTGTCATACCTTTCATAGTAGCAATAGTAATTAATGTTGATATGATTATATATCTCTTAGCAAGAGATAAAAGAGGAAGGTGGTACCTGAGTTGTGGCAGGACAAATAACGGTCTCTGGTCCTTTCTGATAGTAAAGGTGGAGTTAGGTATAAACCTGGGGCATTTCTGGTTATACAAGAATGAGGCATTTTTGAGGGACTCTCCAATTGAAAGTAGCTAGGTGGCGCTGCAGTGGATAGAGTGTGTTTGACTAGGAATCAGGAAAATTCATCTTGAATGCAAATTCAATCTCATACACTACACTTACTAGCTGTGTGACCCTGGGCAAGTCACGGAGTCCTGTTTGCTCATCTGTGTCCTCATTTATAAAATGATCTGGAGAATGAAATGGCAAACTACTACAGTTTCTCTGCCAAGAAATCCCCCAAAGTGGTCATGAAGAATTGGACAGGACTGAAAAATAATTGAATAACAAGTCCAATCCATAAGCCAAGTTAACTCTGTCCCAGAATTAACTTTAATATTGAGTAAATTATTATCACCTGGGAGGTAAGTCTCAGAAGAATCTTCAGTCTTGCACTGGTAGCAGATGTTACAGAAGTATAGTTACAGAATATATGTTAGTTGAGGCAGAAGTATTAATATTTGTACTCAGAGAAAGAAAACAAGTACTATCTAAAAACAAGTACTACAATTTAGTAAGGGTTCCTCTCCATCAAATGGGAACTTGAATAATATGATAAAGAATGTTGTATTTTTTATTTATTGTTAGTTCTCTTACATATCTCTATTTAAGAGAAAAATTAAACCAGTGACTTGGGGACCAACCTAATTAATCCTTTCTTCTGAATTATAATCAAGCAGATGTAATTGGTTGCAGCTTACTAAAAGTAGGATTCTCCTCTAAGAAGCTAACATCTCAAATACATTCATTTCCCCTTTTTTGGAGGGAATATAATGGTATATAATAGCATTTTGAATGTTTTTATTTTCTCTCTTTTCTATTTTTATTTGGTAAATCTTTCTCTGTCTCTCTAACTCTGTCATTCAGATATACCCAAACCCTCTATGACTCCAGGAATCCACTTATTTCTGCCTTGATTAGCATTCATTTCTTAGAACTTTCAGTTACAAATTTTCCTTCTCCTTCCCTTTCTGCCTCATTGAGAAGGCAAGCAACTTGACATAGTTTATACATGTGCAGTTGTACAAAAATATTTCCATATTAGTCATTTTGTGAAATAAAGCATAGACCAAAAAAAAGACCAAGGAAAAATAAAGTAAAAATAAAATATGTTTTAATTTTCTTTTATACTCCATCCATTCTATCTCTGAATGTGGATAGCATTTTTCATCATAAGTCCTTATGAATTACCTTATATCATTGTATAGCTGAAAATTGCTAAGTCATTCACATGTGATCATCATACCATTATTGCTGTCACTATACACACTGTTCTTCTGGTTCTGTTCACTTCACTTTGCATCAGTTCACATAAATCTTTCCAGATTTTTTTTTCTGAGAGTATCCTGTTCACCATTTCTTAGAGAATGAAAATATTGTATCTCAATCCCATACCAAAACTTGTTCATCCATTTCCCAAGTGATGAGCATCACCTCAGTTCCTAATTCTTTGCCACCACAAAAAGGGCTGCTATAAATATTTTTATCTATCCTTTTCTTTCTTGTTTTTTTTTTATCTCTTTGGAATTTTGGGTTAAAGGGTATGCATTTTTGTGCTTTTGTGTATATGGTTAAGCTCAGATTTACAGAATAGGTTACTCTGGGCTATATCCCAAGATTCATTCATCTTTGGAACACAGTATTCTACTCTCTCTGCCTCTATTTAGTGGGTATGTAATAGTCTTGTGCTTTTCCAACATCCTTTGCTTTGTTTTTGAAAGTTTTTTTTTCCTGATGAACTTCAGACCGTATTTCTGGAGATGATTTGTAAATTCTTCCAATTTGAATTTAATTATTTATGTTTATGAGCATTCCTTAATAATGGTGCAGAAGCTTTTCTTTTGTCCTTTCCTATTTTTCTGGAAACCTTTGATCATTAGCTTATCTACTCATTTTATTTTCAAGATCAGTATGTTCTGCTTGTGTAGTAAGAATAATGTTTTTTTTTTGCTTCTCTTTTTTTTAAGTTGCCATTCACATTTATGTATTTAAATTTCCAATCTGTTGTTTTCTCTTTGTTTCTTTGATGAGGCTTGCAACTGTAGATCCATGTTATTTATTTTCTGTTCATTTTTTTCCTGTGCAGAACATAATTCTAATTTCTCTTATAAACCATTCAGTAATAGTGTGTTGTACTTTTATGTTCTTTTCAAATTCTACAGTATCCTCTGTTCACCAAGTATTGGCTCATTTACCTTCATTTTACAGTATTTATTCATAGATGCCTGAGCTCATTTATTAGATCTAGAAGCTATATTTACTTTTGTTGTTACTGTTTTTCTTGTTGATTTATCTGTTTATGTTCAAGATTTTTGAGTATTCTTTTCCTTGAAATTTTTGATACTTTCTCTTTCCCTCACTTAATTTCCTTACTACTTACTTCTTAACTCTTTTCTCTCTGATTGTGGTTTCTTTAGGAGCTGGATTTCAAAGCACTTCAGTGTCCTTCTGTACTGAACAATTCATAATTCACCAGCCTAGATCTCTGTCCCAAGTGATATTTGGGTGGCCAGTGATGGTACCAGCTAAATACTGTGCTCTTTTCCACTGACTTGGTGGAATGCTGCACAGCCCCGCACAAGCATGGTGTTTTGTCCTGGTGACCTGTCCCACTCCCTCTGTTGCTCAGTTCTTTGTCCTAACATCAGCAATTCCATTCATCATCAGTGCAGTAATGGCGCTTATGGTTGCTTACCCCTGGCAGCAAACTCCATGGCTTTAGAAAGAGGGAGAGGAAGAGGTGTAGGTTTGATGTAAACCTATGTCATGTCTTTGGGTCTGCTAATATGACCTTGTTGCCAGTAGCATGGAAAGCATGGGAAGGGGTGCTGAGTGAGTTCAGAGTTAGTTCATGTCAGTTCCTGTGCTTTTACAATTTTTTTAAATTTAAAATTTTTTTTCATTTGAATTTTTTTTAATTAAAGCTTTTTATTTACAAAACATGCATGGGTAGTTTTTCCAACATTGACCCTTGCAAAACCATTTGTTCCAAATTTTCCCCTCCTTCCCCCTATCCCCTCCCCTAGCTGGAAGGTAATCTAAGACATATTAAATATGTTAAAATACATGTTAAATCCAATATATGTATATTTATACATTTATCTTGCTGCACAAGAAAAATCAGATCAAGAAGGAAGAAAAACTGAGAAAGAAAATGAAATGCAAGCAAATAACAACAGAGAGAGTGAGAATGCTACGTTGTGCTCCATACTCTGTTCCCACAGTTCTCTCTCTGGGTGTAGATGGCTCTCTTCATCAATGTACAGGTGGGATTGGTTTGCATCATCTCACTGTTGAAGAGAGCTACATCCATTAGAATTGATCGTCTTATTGTTGCTGTGTATAATGATCTCCTGGTTCTGCTCATTTCACTTAGCATCAGTTCATGTCTCTCCAGGCCTCTTTGAAATCAAATCTGGTTATTTCTTACATAATAATAATATTCCATAATATTCAGATATCATAATTTATTCAGCCATTCTCCAACTGATGGGCATCCACTAATGTCCAGTTTCTTGCCACTATGAAAAGGACTGCTACAAACATTTTTGCACATGTGGGTCCCTTTCCCTCCTTTCAGATCTCTTTGGGGTATAATCCCAGTAGAAACACTGCTAGATCAAAGGGTATGCACAGTTTGATAACTTTTTGAGCATAGTTCTAAACTGCTCTCCAGAATGGCTGGATCTGTTCACAGATCCACCAACAATGTATCAGTGTCCCAGTTTTCCCACATCCCCTCCAACATTGGTCATTATCATTTCCTGTCATCTTAGCCAATCTGAGAAGTGTGTAGTAGTATCTCAGAGTTGTCTTAATTTGCATTTCTCTGATCAATTGTGATTTAGAGCACCTTTTGATGTGACTAGAAATAATTTCTTCATCTGAAGAATAGCTTGAATGCTTTCTTTTTAAAAAAACTCCATTTTGGTTACTGTGTTCTAGATCATAGGTACAGATTTAGTTGCTTTATCTTTGATGCATAATTTCTGTTTTGGAGAGGTTTGAGAGGTCATAGAGATTCACATGACTTAGAGGTCTTCAGGAACATTGATCTTTTTTATCTAAAGAAAGCCATGTTTAAAGTACTGTACTATTTAAATCAGCAAATAACTTAAAAGGAAATATGCTTTCACTTTAAAATATACTCTCTCTATGAGAGAAAATGGAGGGTGGCCAAGCCATTGATATTGTTTGCAACAGTTCTCTTGAAGAGAAAAGTTTAGTAATGACCATACATGCTTCTGTTTAGAGTATCATTCTGATATTGGCTCAATATCAGACACTTCAAACACCTCTAGGCTCTTGCTCTAAATTTCATGACATTTCCTTGAATCCTTGAAGTGTATTCATTCTAGCATCTTCTAACCCTATGTGATTGTGTATAAATTCCTATGAGAGTCTCTGGTTTTCCTGAGGTGAGAAGAAAACAGTACTATCTATCTGGGAATGCATCTCTCAGAAATTCATGCTTCTGGGAATCAAATCCAAAGGTTTGCTGCAACAGACAGAAAAGCCAAGGAAATTCTAAGTGAATTACAAAAAGAAAAAAAAAATATGAACAAAAACAAAACAAAAATCCTAGTCTAGATGGGATTACAATTGAAATCTATCAAAGCAATTAATATTTATACTCCTTTACAATATAATTTGATATCTGGAAATGCTATTTCCCTTTCTTTTTTGTTATTTTCATTGCCTTAAGCCTTTGTTTCTCTAAATATATTATTTTTTCTTGTCCTTAGTTATATATTGTATATTGCTAGTATGTAAAGCATTCTAGGTAGTGCCAGCTTTTCATTATACCAGCATGGAATAACTACGAACAGTGAATTTTCTTTCAAATATTTATCATTTAAAATTTCCTGAAAAATTGTTTTGTAATTGTATTTATATTTACCTTAAATGTATCATGACATTTTCATTCCCAGATGTGTTCTTCTTTTTATAGTTATTCAATTATAATTTCCCTTTCTATTTCTTATCTCCATATCTTGATAATGATATTCATAAATACTATTGAATTTTTTGTGAAATTTACTTTACTAAAGTGATTTTTTATTATTTTCTTTGCTTATTCTTTGGGGTATTCTAAATAAAAAACATACATCATTTGTAGAAGGGGGATTTTATCTCCCTTTTATCAGTTTTTGTGTTTTTAATTATTCTATAATCTTATTACTATTGCTAGCATTTCTAAAAATGTCAAATAACATTAGAGGGAAGAGGCAAACAAATGTTGTAGCTTGTCAAAAACTTTATTTTTTCATCTCTTGCTATAATCATGTGGTTTTGTTTTTAAAATATGATTAATTATGTTGTTTTTCTTTAATTCCCTTGATATTTTTGACTTTTTGTTCTTCCATATTAATTTTTTATTATTTTTTTCTAGCTCTACAAAGTAATTTTTTGGCAGTTTCCACTGAAAAAGTAGATTAATAATGTAGAATTGTCATTTTTTTTATTGTATTAGTTTGGCCAATCCATGAGCAATTAATATTTTTCTAATTGCTTAGATCTAACTCTATTTGTGTGAAAAGTATTTTGCAACTGTATTTATATAGTTCCTGGCTTTGTCTTGGCAGGTAGATTCCCAACTATTTTATACTTTCTACAGTTATTTTAAATGTGACTTGTCTTTCTATCTTTTTGCTGCTGGGCTTTGTTGGTAACATATAAAAATGTCAATGATTTTTGTGGGTTTATTTTATATCCTGAAACTTTGCTAAAGTTGTTACTTTTTCTAGTAGTTTTTTAGTTGATTCACTATGATTCTTTACATATACCATCATGTCATTTGCAAAGAGTGATGGTTTTGTTTCCTCATTGCCTACTCTAATTCCTTCATTAATTATTTTTCTAATGTTGAATCATCTCATTCTGAGGTCTGTTCCAAACTTAACATTCTATAGCCTCAGTCTTTATTTACTATATAGTTCTAGCTTTATACTTTGGTGATGAAATGCCCCTGGCCTAGAAAACAATCCTGCCAGATTAGGCAGTTAGCCAGATTAGAGTGTGTACTGCCTTTTTAAGGCTTTTGGGTTTGGTTTCCATGGGATTCAGTGAATTGTAAAATCGTAGGATTTTATGATTCACACATTGTGGTATAAGAGATCAAGAGCTGACCTCAACATCAGGAAGGCCTGGGTTCAAATTCTGTCCCTGACATATATTGCTTGTGTGATGCTAGAAAAGTCACTTAACGTTTTAGTGCTTCAAGAAACTATTTAAAACTATTTACTTCAGAGAAGGTACTGTATTGGCAGAGGGAGTTCCTCACCAGATATTGATAAAATCAAAATTCTTACAAAAATTAAAATTAAATTGACACATTTATATATCTATATATATCTATATATATAGATATATAAATGTGATATATATATATATATACACAAAGATAAATGTGTGATATATACATATACATACATATATATATGTATGTATGTATATGTATATATCACACATTTATCTTTGGCAAAGACATCTCTAGCCCCAATCCTGGGAAAGACCATTTTAAGAATTTCCCCTCTCAAGCTGTATGCACTCATATAGCTACTTCTGTGCATGCTTCTTTAGGGACTCTTATCAGTGTTTTAGCTTCTGTCATATCTTGGACATGGAGAATCCATCCTCATGATGGTTAGTTTTTGACTTGTGCTTAGAAAAGGAAACAGAGAGGCAGATGAAGGTAGCTTGGAACTGGAATACAAAAAGTTTTTTCTCGACTCATTTGTTTCTCTTGAAAAATACTAATGCTTTTTCTGCATCAGGGAAGGGAGAAGTTGGAGAACTAGAGAGAGTATTACTTAGAAAAGGGGGCACAGCTGATTCACAGTTTGCTTTTATAGACTGCATTGTTGAAATGGCTTTTCCAATAAGAATCCATTCCTCTATTTTTCTCAATTGTCAATTGTCTTAGATGCAGTCCCAGTCACTGAGAAGCAGTCATAAGAGTTCTCTGATCCCTTAGCAGAGTGCTAGAGTGCATGTCTACCTCTACTTCCAGCAAAAGTCTATGTAATCTCATTATTGTTGGGAGCAGTCATAACATTGAGCAGGGGCTCCCATAATCAACTTTTGGCAAGTCTCTTAGTTATTGCTTACCCCAGTTTCCTAAATTATAAATTGGAGATAATAACAGTATCTATGTCATAGGATGAAGACCAAATGACATAACATTTGTAAAGTGAAAAGCACAGAGCGTGGAACATGGTTGACATTAAAGAAATGCTTGGCTTGTTCCTTCCTTTTACAAAAGATTTATTGAATGAAAAGAGGAAAGAGTAGAATTATAGTTTATAGGATCATATCACTAGAGTGAAAATAGACATTCAATAGTATTTGCTCAACCCCCTCATTTTAAAGATGAGGAACCATTCACAATTAGGAAGTGGCTTATCCAAGGCCACAGAGAAAGCTAACTGAAATTCTTTTAGAAGGACTCATGTCTCCTAACTTCTGGCTAGTTATGTATTTTTGTAGGGCATATAGGTTCTGAATGTCACATGGAGATTTTAACTTCTCTCAAAATCATCTTGAATTGCTTTTCTGTTTCTGTAAAAAAATCATCTATTAAGATTTGTTTTTGAAAAACAAACAAAAGTTGTTTTTTCTGGCTTAAATACTAACTCTGAGTTGTTTTAGAGTAGGTAATAGGGTGGGTTGGCTGACTTGTTTAAGCAAGCTTGGCTCTTTCTGCCTCTCTATTTTGGGTTTTTGCCACTCAGAGAAAACATGACAAGAAGCAGTGAAATATTGTATAAAAAAAGAAGGTTCACAGATGTGGAGCTGCCTGAAAATCATCAGCTCTTTTCAGCCTTGTGGAACTGATTACAAAGCAACAATTGTCCCCATTTCCCCATTCCTTTTCATCTTTTCCCCCTCCCTGCCCTGCCAGTGTTCATCTCAACTCTTTCAGGAAGTATGAAAATTTGGACTGGCCTATACTGAGGGATGACAATCATTATGGTACCCCAATGAGATCATTAAAATTGGTGAGCTAGATTCCTAAGCAGAAAGCTGGCTTAGACTTAATCTTCTCTGACTTTCCCCAATCCAGCCTACTCACACTTTCACTGTGGCCTTTTCAGCCCCTTCATAGCTTTTATTCCCTCACCATGAACCCGCCAACATTGTCCACATTATTCTTGTGAGGGTTGGCGTTTCTATGTTTTGACCTCCTAGTTAAACTATGAGTTTCTATGGCAAGGCAGGGACCATGTCTTCTCCATTTATGATGATAGCCTGGACTTTGATATTGTGATAGATAGCAAAATTTTAAAAATCTATGTATCGTCATGGTGTAACGATGGAGCAAATCTGACAAGATGCAACAAAACGCAAATTTCTACATATAGGTTCAAATAGTAAACTGTATAGTATAAGGATGGTGGAGTTTGTCTCAGACATCAGTTCCGGGGGAAAAACACTCTGGAGGTTTTGATTGGTCACATGCTTAATAGGAGCTCATAGTGTAATATCACTAATAAAAATACTACTAAAAAGGAGTGAAGGTGTTCAGAAAAAGTAAAGCAGATAATTTTGATTTCAGGAAATTGAAAATGAAATGAAAATTGAAAATCATTGCTGATAGGATAAAAGGGTAAGCTGCCAAGATAGGAAATATTGCTATTTCTCAATCGACAAAGGGTCAAAAGATAGGAAAAACCAGTTCTTTAAAAATTGCTAACTATTCATCATATGAAATAATGTTCCAAATCACTTAAAAAAAAGGAAGAGAATGCCAACCTAAAAATCTTGCAGTTTCACTTCATAGCTAATAAATATTTGAAGGTGATTAAATGATGGAAATAGATAATTATTAGAGAAGCTTCAAGAGATCAGGGACTCTAGTACACTTTTGCTGGAGTGCTGAATTGGTCCAATGAGCATAGGATGTGTAGATCTGAGAATCATCTACATAAAGATGAGAATTGAACTTAGGAGGGGATAGACTGCCAAAAGAGGATGTGTGCAGAAAAAAGTCCTAGGACAGTACCAGAAGGAAGGTGTACATGCAAAGAACACATAGGACCAAGACGTACACATAGAGGTCATATGATTATTTGCTATACAGGTTACCATTCCATTCTCACTCATCAGGAATTAGCATTTTTTATTACCCCGTGTAAAAAATCAACTTATCCTAATATCTAGGCATCAAATATTCTTATTCAAAATAGGAAGCAACTCAATAGCTCTCTTTCTCTGGAGACAGCACTGGCTAGCTTGTATTGTCTTGGGGTCTTTGTCTTTTCCTATAAGATGCTCTACACTTCCCTCTACAAATAAAGGTGCCCTTTATCTCACTTCTTTCTCACTTTCCCCCAAACATTTCCCATTTCAGATAGTGATGTTCATACTTCCGTGCACTCTTTTCATTTATTTCATGATTCAAAATTACATCTGTGATTTATTGAATAGTAAGTCATATCCCTTTTTATATTCATGTTTTTTCTCCTTTTACCTTCTTTTCTTTTTCCTCTTTTCAAACCATTAGAGCATTTGCAATTCACCCTCAGTACCTTTTTTTGGTTATTTAAATCCCATCATAACTTTGAAGACATGAAGCTCTTGAATGGCATTTGCTTCTTTTTCCCCCTTTCAGAATGTAAAGGGGGAAATGTAAAGACTCCATCACCATGCAATTCCTTCCTATATTTACCTTTCTAGATTTATTTTTTGACTCGTTTTATTTCAAAGATTTTACTCAGCTTTGGTCTTTTTATCAGACATGCTTAAAAGTCCTTGTTTACATTAAAATATATATTTTCCATTGAAGGATTACTCTTGGCTTTGTAGGATGTTATTTTTGGTTGTTAGCCTATCTTTTTCATTTTGGAATATTACATCCTAAGATACCTCATTTATAGTAGAAGCTGCCAGAACCTTTGTGATCCTTGGTGTGGTCCTGTGGTACTTGAACTGTCTCTTTCTGGACGCTTGAAGTATTTTCTCTTTGATATGAGAGTTCTGGACTTTACCTTTAACTTCCTGGGACTTTACCTTGGGGGAATTCATCAAGAGTAGATTTTTTTTCTACCTTTATTTTGCTTTTAGTTCTAATTAATCTCTATAGTTTTCTTTTATGATTTCTTGAAATAGAATGTTCAGACTTTCACTTAGTCATGGTTTCAGGGAATCTAGGTTTCTGAAATTATTTATTCTTTGCCTATTTTCCAGGCCAGTTAGATTTTATTTAAGATCTTGCATTTTTCCCTATTTTTTAAACTTGATTTTGTTCTAATAATTCTTGCTGTCTCATGGAGTTGCTGATTTCTGTTTGGTCTGAGTGCTCAAGGAGTTTGTTTACTTTCTCTTCTAAGTTATTTATTTTCCTAACTCTTTCTTCTTTAGCTTTCATTTACTTTTTATCTATTGCTTCATTTCTTCTAGGTATTCATATAGTCCTTTTGGAAAGACCATATCTCCCCTTTAAGTGTCTGTCTATAGTTATTATGGAGTTACTCTCTCTATTTAAAAGATCTATAGATTTCCAATAATTTTTTATGCCGGTGGTTGTTTTCTTTGATTTACCCAATCCTCCAGCTTTAGTCTCTAAATAGAGGCTTTATTCCAGGACTAGGCTCTCCCTCCTTCTTCATTTTAACAGAGATCAGACCAAGTAAATGGAAGGCAGAGAGTGTTGACTACTCAATTAGCATAGGACTTACAGTCCAGTGATTGAAGCTCTGTGTTTACTTGACTTAAATATTGGTGCTAGACTTCCACATTCATTCCTCATTAGTTTCTTTTGTCCCAATTTTCCCTCTAGGGAGACTCGATATGAATATAGCCTATGTATAGTGTTCTCAAGTGATAAAAGTGCCCCATTCAAGGCAATAAGGTATATTGGATATAGGAAATCTTTATTTCATCCCACAGAAAATGCTGAAAACACTTCAAGAGCACTCTCTAATCCATCAGCAATTGATACAATTCTCTCTCCCCTCTTTTCCAGTAAATTCCAACTTCTGTTTGATTATAAGCTCATAGCATCCACCTGTGGTTTGAACTCTGCTTGAAGGAAAATTAAAAAAAGAAAACTAGGAATTTGAGGATAGATACCTCTTTTAAATCTAAGACCAGTCCCCTAAGATGGTGCACCGGACCTATGGACTCCCTAATTTATAGTCTCCAGTAAACAAAATATTCTTAGGCTCTAGTCACTCCATGGGTCAGCATCCACTCAAAATTAGCCTGAGAGCTATCACCAGTGTGTAAGATTTTCCTAGTCACTTCAAAACAAAAGACATTTAGTTAAAGCTTAGCAAATGAAGTGACAAACAGTGCTCACCCAAAAATGTGTCTAACCCTATACACACATGAATTTTACTCCCCCACAGGTTTCTATACCACCAATGGGGCAGGGCACACATGCACATAAGACATACCTCTATGAATTTATTCCCATTGGGAATCCATGTAGTTAGGGAATATGTATGAAGGGGCCCACCACTAGGAACCCATGTGACCAGGGCACAAACACAAGTGCTAGATGTTGCCAGGGTCCACACCGTGGATACTATGGGATTGAACTCTGGGGTTGTCATCCCACTATTTTCTGATGTTCTCTATCGGGAATTTTCCATGTGTATACTATGTACATTATTTCTGCTGGACTCAATGACTCTGTTGGGTATTTCTTTTGGTCTCATGGTCATTGATCTTCTTAATGTTGTAAATCTTATGGTCTTCAGTTCTTCGGGTCCATATGCTAGGATCAAAGTCTCCATCTGCTAAGGTACACTGAATAAAAATCTTCTCCTAAGCTGAAGCAGGATTGAGAACTCTTTTGATCCATATTTTGCACTCTGAGCCATTCTACCTATCTAAGAATAGCCAACAAAAATAAGTACACTGAGGTGGATTATTTTATACACACACTTACACATACACACACAGAAGACACAGCAAGATCAATTTAAGATTTTTTTTTTTTTTTTTTTTTTTTTCAGATTAAGGGAGACCCAAAGATAAGATCTATTGACAAGAGTCAATAGACAGGGGGATATTGACGTTAGAGAGAGAAATCACTTATTAAGCACTTACTAAGAGCCAAACAGAGCAACTAAGTGGCACAATGGATAGAGGGCCAGTCCTGGAGTCTGGAACTGAGTTCAAACACAGCTTCAGATACTTGCTAGTTGTGTGACCCTAACTAAGTCACTTAACTCAGTTTGCCTCAGTCTCCTCATCTGTAAAATGAGCTAGAGAAGGAAAGGGCAAACCAACCACTCCAGTATCTCTGCCAGGAAAACACCAAATGTGGTCATGGAGAGTTGGAAATGACTAAAAATGATTAAATAGCACCACATATGCCGGGCAATGTGCTAAGATGAGAGAGAATTCATGGCCAACACAAGAGATCATAGCATCATAGAGCCAGAGCTAGAAGGTACCTTGAAGGTTATCTAGTCTGACTCACTCATTTCACAGAAATCTATCCAGTGAGGTGGTGACTTAGCTTACATATCATTTCAATGGCACAAATAAAGTATTAAAGTCGCTTTTGAGCCCCTTCCAATTCTGGGCTTTCAGGTGAGCCTTCACAAAGAAGCAGGCCATCTTTTGCCTCAAAAACTAGAACAAAAGAAAGGAGGCTAAGTGAAGATGTGGAGGGGTTTTGGGGTGTGGATAAGAGAGAATTTAAGATAGATGGCTTCAGAATGGTGTAGTCGGAGGCTCCGTCATCTGCTGACAGGGAGGAGCCATTGCTGCGAGAGTGCTAAAGATGAACAAAAGGATTGACAGATAGTGGGAGCAGCTCAATAGAGGGAAAAGTGTTCTGAAAGAGACATCAATATGTAGCCTAAGATACTGAAATTACACATTTGACTGTGTCCCATCTTTAGAAGCCAAAGAAACGAGTTACCTATTTAAAGAGGAGAGGTGATGGTCACGTCACAGCCTAGGAAAATCTGAAAGCGAAGGCCCTTCCGAGAATTCTTTCAAAGGCTCAGGCCGATGATTACCATGTTTCAGAAGATATACCGGGAGAATCTGCACTCTTTCATTGGAATATAACAGGTCAATTTCTTCCTAATCAATGGACACCTGCATGTGCTCTTTTTGAGAGCCTGTTCTTTCCCATCTCGATTCAACTCAAATACCATCATTTTATGTTTTGGTCAATTTTCTATAGGCCTGAAGTAAAAATGAAATACTTTGCCTCTTATTTTCAGAGAGCTTCCAATCCATCTTGCAGTTTAAATATTCTTTCTTTCTTTCTTTCTTTTTCTCCAACAACTCTTCCTTGTTAATAAAATCTCTTCCTTCAAGCTCTTCTCCTCCTCTCCCCTCCCTTCCCTGGTTTCAATTGGAATCTAAATGAAGATATTTAAAAAACAAACCCTCTAACAAAGGAAGCTGGAAATGGGTTATCACTGAAGGGGGAATTAACCCATTACTAGGTAATTTGAAATTCTGGGGCCATGGCATGGTCTAAAGGGGTAGTGTTACTTAAGTTCAAATGTTATCCAAAATAATAAGAATAAAAAAGGTGAACTGGGAAAGTATTTCAATCAACTCTGCAAAGGATTTTAAGCATTTCATTTTGGGGTGACATTAATGCCAATGAGCTGTTCCCAAACCAATCCCAGTAAGGTTCCCTGGGATATTGTTCCCAGAGAAGGACAGTTAAGCTGCACTTAGGGGTGGGGAGCAGGGTCCTCCACCAGACTGGCTTCCGCAGTTGAGAGTCCCAGACACCAAGTGATCATTGATTCATGCAATCAAGCCCGCTCCAGACTGAACATTAATAATTAGACACTTTACAACCAAATAATTGAATGCATGCTGCCACACTATTAAGGCTTCTTCCTAAAAATAGAGTTAAAAGTGGCCTTGGGGTGAATTGGAGAGGAAAAGGAAAAGTAAAGAATTCCTATTTCCAAACACTCTTAGACAGGTTCAAAGAGCAAACCGAGAGGTCAAAGATCTAAAGCTGGAAAGGATCTAGGGGTCATTAAGTCCATCCTTCTTATGTTAGAAATGAACAAACTGGAGTCCAATGACATCAAATTATTTGTCCTTTGCTACAGAGGTAGTAAGTAAATTGGGATTTGAACCCAAGTACGCTGAGGGCAGATACAGTACTATTTATGTTGTTCTATGATGCAGAATATTCCCATGATTCCTGATGGTCTGTGCCACTAGTGAAAGAGAATGTTTGAAAAGAGCCTTCAGGAAAGTTGACATGGGTACTAGGGGATGTTCAATAACTTTCCTTTATAGGTGGGCAGGATAAGTAGTCCATCAATATTTTGCCAGTTTGGGGAGCTTCCAGTATGGGGATTTCCTCTACCATCTTTCTTAGGTTATCATATCATCCATTTAGGGCTTCAAGGTAGCTTGGAGGTCAACCCTGTGGTTTTGCAGATGCAATTAAGACTTAAAGAGGAAAGTGATATGACTTGCTCAAGATCATAGAGGTAAAAAGTGACAGGGAAAGAGAGGGTGTAAAGTGAGGTCCTTTGACTTCAAATCTGGTGTGCTTTCCACTTTTAGGGGACAAGTCTAGTCACTTTCCCAGGGCCATGCAGTGAAGAAATCTCACTGAAGAAGTCCTCCTGAGTCTAAATCCAGCATCACATCATGCTATCTCTAATAATCCAAATGTAATTACACCCATTTTACAGAGAAGTAAAAGGAGGCTTAGCCAAGTGAATGGATTTGCTAGAGCTCATATAGCTAAGATGATTCAGAGTCAGGATTTGAACCCATGTACACTGATTGTCACCACAATATGTGTTTATTTATGGGTGTCCAGGCTCCTTTCACTCAAGGCTCCTTTCCCCTTTCTCTTTTGAAGAGAATGTAAACTTCTTGAGCACAGGGATCATTGTGCTCTTCTGTTTTTATCCCCAGCACTTTTCACAGTGCCTCCTATATGGTAACAAGTCTGTTCCCCATCCTAAATGCCAACCCTGTGAATACTGAAGCCCAGACAGCATGCAATTCTCATCTCTTCCACAGACAAAATAGTCCTATTCACTCTATCCTAAAGTGGATCGAGTGCGGGACCTGGACTTAGTATGTCCTGAGTTTGAATCCCATTTTAGACACTAGGTGTATGACCTAGAATAAGTCACTTAAGGGCTCTCAGCCTGAGTTTTTTCATCTGTGAAATGGGGATAATAAAAACACCTACTTCATAAGATTGTGTGGGGGCCAAATGAAATCATATATGTAAAATTCTTTGGATACTGTAAAGTGCTATAGAAATTAGAGCTATTAACATTGTCCAGATGAAACCTCAGAGCAAAGTAAACTCACTTGGATTCTTATCAATCCTTATTGACTGGGGATTATGCAGGATGAGTGCCCAGGGAGGAATGCAGGCACCCTGGAGATTAGGCAGCCAGCTCATTTCTGCTTCTTTCTCTTCCCTTTACTACAGAGAAGCAAATGGATCAACATCAATGAACGTTTCTTAAGTGGCAAGATGTGCAGGCCCTCGGGGATCTCAGCATTCAAAAAATAAAACCAGTTCCTGCTATGGTGAACTCCTGAGTTAATATGGTGCTGCAACGCTTACAGGTAGGTGATTTGAACCCGAAAGGATACAGGATCCATATAGAAAAATGGTAAAAATGGGATGTTGTATGAGGGCTAAGGGGAAGATGCAGCTTGGGTTCCTGAATGAGGTATTTTGGGCTCTGAATCTTAAAGGATGGGTCAGATTTCAATGCTGAGTGAGATTTGGGAAAGGACTCAGTGTCAACAAAGACACGGAAGCAGGTAAGTAGTGTATAGTGAGTCAGTTTGGATTAAGTATGCCATATGTGGCAGGGAGGAGTAAGGACAGATGAAGTTGCCTCTGGAGGGCTTTGAATGCCAGGCACGGGAGCCTGGATTTTCATCAGTGTACTATTAAGAGTTTTTCCATGAACGAGGTAAGAAAGGTATTATAATAGTCTGAATGGTGGTGACAAGAGCTTGGAAAGCTGGAAAAGAAAGGAGGAGGGCAGAAGCAATGGAAATTGTCAACTATATGTAAGATTAAAGTGGAGGCAGGAGTCAAAGAAGTGACTTAGAAGAAGGGGGATCCAACTTATTCTTTGCCAATTTGGAAAGCCAAAATGAAGGAAAGTCAAACAGCTATCATCTCATGAATGAAATATGTATGTGTACATATTATACATACATATTCTAAGAGAGTTACAAAGCAAAACACTAGAAAAGAAAGAAGATTCAATTACTCGGACTCTCTAATGATTGGGAATGAAGATTTTCTTAGGACGTTCCTAAAAATCACAATGGTATTTTGGAGAGAACAGCTCTGATTTGGAATTGGATGATGGGATGCATTCAGACTCTTTTTTTTTTTAATGTACTTCCTGGGTGACTTTGGTCTAATCATTCAACCTCTCTGGGTCCAGTTTCCTCGTGTGCTAAATGAGGGAGCTGAATTAGATTGCTGGCTCTTTGCCTACAATCCTGTCTTTAGAATCCCCCCTTGTCCTTTCAGAACACATCTGGACTACGTATCTGAGTACCTCTATTTAGGCAGGACATTGATAAGCTAGAGAATATTCAGGCAAATCTGGAAAATTTCATAGAGATTGTTAATTGGCAGGGATACCAGGCCACAGGAGAATCAACTGAAAGAACTAGGGTTATTCAGTCTGTGGAAGAGATGATGATTACATGCTATCTGGGCTTAGCCAAGTGAATGGATTTGCTAGAGTTCATATAGCTAAGATGACTCAGAGTCAGGATTTGAACCCATGTGCACTGATTTCTGGGGAGAAGTTGTGGTTGAGGTGATAACAAAGGTTTGACTTGCCTACTGCATACGCCTGCCTCTCCCTCGAGAGACTTTCCTTGCCCCATTGATGGCAGTCCTGGTGTTGTCAAGGATGGGCTTCTTCTCCACAAGGTTGCTCCCCTCTGTCGTGGTTATGGGGGCCATGTTGGAAGCAGGGCTGACAATATACTATTCCCTGAGCTCTTGGACTCACCTGCCTGTGGCTAAGTAGAACTGGAGGGTAAAAGCAGGGAGATTTCATTCCAGTATCAAGAACTTTCACTCAATTTAAATGATCCAACCAAGAACGGGGCCCCTCTTGTCACTGAACTTATTCAGCAAAGTACTGGCTGCCTATTTGATAACAGCGCCTGGGGTGAGGTTGTCCCGGGCCACCTCTGAACACTTGTCCTGAGATCCGAAAATCTGACTTTATGAGAACCAATTTTTAAATTATTTTAATATCATTAGGTAGACTTACCTAATATAATTTCATTAGATTGGTGGTAATTTCATCTTTCTTTGATGACTTAGAAAACCCTCTAGGGAATTATAGGAATGCAGAAGGATCATTTGGGACATGGTGAAAGAGCTTCTCCTGCCCCTATTACCTTAATATAAAGACACGGGTTGACTAAGACCTACAATTCTAAAGGCAGAATATCTCTCTGTTAGCTGCTCAGAGACATCCATTGTAGGATAGCTCATGTTTGGTCCAGCAGGGTCTCGTGTTTCTCAATTGCCTCATTCTTTTTCCTTTTCCAAAACTGGCTCTTTCCCATGTCTCATCCCTTCAAGGAATGGGTAGAAGTTGGGTACAGTGGGAAAAGTACTGGATTTGGAGTAAGAGGACATGGGTTCAAATCTGCTCTATATTTTATAGCTCTTGTGACCCCTCCCTTCTAGCTTTACACTCAGGATCCTATGTGTGAGCTTGGGGAAGTGACTTCACCTCCCCTGGCTTTAGTTTCTCCCTTTTTAAAAAAGAGAAAATTTGTTAGGATTACTAAGTGAGAACTGAGGTTGTCTGGATAGTTACAAGGTGAGAACTCAGGTTGACTTGGTAGAAGGAGCAAGCCCATTGGCTGAAGTGGTTCTTCCCAGAAGCCCTTGCATTATCCCACGCCCATTCTCTGGGAGGATAAAGAGGACAGCAATCCAGGATTCAAGAGAAAGACTCTGAATTGCATCAGGCTTGACGGGGCTCTCTGCAGGAAGGGAAGTCACTTCTTTGGACAAGAGTTAACAGCAACTGCCTGGAGACAACGGTTCGTTACAGGAAGAAGAATCTGTTGGAGAGATTTGAGTAGACACAGCAGATCTCTTCCCAGAGAGCGATCCAGCAGCTTCTAGAGACGACAGCTCGTTACAAAAATTGGACTAAATGGACTCTGAGGTCCCTTCTAGGTCTAAACTCGGGGTTTTATGTGTGACCTTGAGCAAATCAATTCCCTGCCCTGGGACTCAGAGCATCTGTGAAAAAAGAGTATATAGGGACATCATGGGGAAGAGATCTGATGGCCCTTACAGCTATAAATCCGGGAATCTAGGAACCATATTCTGCTCTAAAAGGCCGAAGAAAAGACACAGGGCTGATAGTGCATCTAGGAAATGTCGGTCGATTTTCACTAATAGTTGTTGTACTTTTCACTCTCTTGGGCCCGTGTCATGTCCATACCTGAAATTCCACCATTAGCATAGTTCAGAATGAGAACAAAGGGAAGGACTACTTCATAGTCTCTTAATAGGTCCAAATCTGAGGACCTAAGCTGACATTTTGCTTCTGGTATTCCTTATTTCTGTGATATTGAGCAAATTCTTCCCTTTCCTACAGCAAAGAGTGAAGAAGGTCACATTTTTCTGTGGTTCCTTCAAGTGAAAACTGCCTAACTCTTTAGTTGGCCTGAATCAAAGAATTAGTAACTAAGATATCCTTGCCAAAAAATCTGTAGGTATGCTAATCAAATCAAGAGTCAAAAAGGCATTTATTTAGCACCTACTCTGTGCCTAGGATGTAATAAGTCCTGGATTATACAATGATTAACGACAAAATCATTGCCATAAAGGAGTTTGCTACTATAAAGAGAAACAATACAATACTATATACATATACATATACATATACATATACATATACATATACATATACATATACATATACATATATATATATATATATATATATATATATATAAGTTGAAATAAAATATTAGGGTAATTTTGGAATGAACAGTTGACTGGACAAGGAAAAGTGTTATGTAGAAGGTGTTTCAGATTAATTTTAATGATGACTAGGGATTCTAAGATTTAGAAGTAGGAGGAAAACCCATTCCAGACAGTCTATGCAAAGGTATTATAGATAGGAAATGGAATATTGTATGTAAGGGAGAGCAAGTAGATCAATTTTATGGGCCTGTATTGTACAATGAGGGGGAGTAAAGCCAATTGTGGATACATCGGAGAAACAATTCAAATATAGAGAAATCCAGAAATATCAGGAATGCTTATCATGCCTCTGGAAAAAAATCAAATCATGCTGAACAGTTTGAAATAAAAGTCATAGTTGGCAAGTTTCTTTAGACATGGAGCAGGTTTTTAATACCATTATTTATGGTTGAGAAAACTGAGGCATATAGAAATTAAGCAACTTGCCCAAACTGTTGAATAGTTTGAATGAAAGTCATGGTTGGCAAGTTTTTTTGATGTGGAGTAGGTATTTTTAATCTCATTATTATTTACAGTTGAGTAAACTGAGGCAGATAGAAATTAAGTGACTTGCCCAAATAAATGTCTGAGACTGGATTTGAATTTAGGTCTTCTTGATTCTAGGTCTAGTGCCACTAAGCACCACTAAGGGGTGCAGTAAATAAAGCAAAGCATGGCTCCTCCACTAACTAACCATCACCTTGGCCAGACCACGCCATCAGTTGCTCATGCGTAAAATGAAGGGGTTGGACTAAAAGGCCTCCATGGTCCCTTAATAGGTCCAAATCTGAGGACCTAATCTGACATCTTGGTTCTGGTATTCCTTACTTCTATGATGTTGAGCAAGTTCTTCCCCTCCTTCATCTATAAAATAAAGCATCTAGGTCAGGAGATCTGTGAAATTCCTTCCAGCTCTAGACCTATGAACCTTTCTATAATCCTATGAACATTGAATCGTAAGGATTAGAAGAGGAAATCTTTCTCCATATGATTGGTGTATAAAGCCATCGGCTTGAGGCTCCCCATAATTCTAGTTCAAGGCCCTGCCATAGATTAGAAATTAACACAATACCAGATGGTCATCCTGGAAGCCCTGCCTGCTACCATTATAAACTGTGTGGTTGTGAGTAAATTGCTTATCCTCTCTGAAACTCAGTTTCCTTCTTTTTTTTTTTTTAATTCATTTTTCCAAATTATCCCCTCCCTCCCTCCACTCCCTCCCCCTGATGACAGGTAATCCCATACATTTTACATGTGTTACAATATAACCTAGATACAATATATGTGTGTAAATACCATTTTCTTGTTGCACATTAATTATTAGCTTCCGAAGGTATAAGTAACCTGGGTAGATAGACAGTAGTGCTAACAATTTACATTCGCTTCCCAGTGTTCCTTCTCTGGGTGTAGTTATTTCTGTCCATCATTGATCAACTGGAAGTGAGTTGGATCTTCTTTATGTTGAAGATATCCACTTCCATCAGAATACATCCTCATACAGTATTGTTGTTGAAGTGTATGATGATCTTCTGGTTCTGCTCATTTCACTCAGCAACAGTTGATTTAAGTCTCTCCAAGCCTCTCTGTATTCCTCCTGCTGGTCATTTCTTACAGAGCAATAATATTCCATAACCTTCATATACCACAATTTACCCAACCATTCTCCAACTGATGGACATCCATTCAACTTCCAGTTTCTAGCTACAACAAAAAGAGCTGCCACAAACATTTTGGCACATACAGGTCCCTTTCTGCTCTTTAGTATTTCTTTGGGATATAATCCCAATAACAACAATGCTGGATCAAAGGGTATGCACAGTTTGATAACTTTTTGGGCATAGTTCCAAATTGCTCTCCAGAATGGCTGGATTCTTTCACAACTCCACCAACAATGTATCAGTGTCCCAGTTTTCCCACATCCCCTCCAACATTCATCATTATTAGTTTCCTTCTTTATAAAAAACATGAACAATAGTACTATTCCAAAGGTCTGAAATGAGAATCAGCCTGAAGTCTTAGAAGTAGAAGGGATATCAGAGGGCATAAAGTCAGATCCCTTCATCTTGCAGAGAATTGAAATGAGTTGTCCAGAGTCACAGGCTAATAAGTTTCTGAGATGGGACTGGAACTTCTTGATTCCAATCAGATAATGGATATAAAATACTTTGCAATTAAAAGAGTCATAGAAATATCTACTAGGAGTCTCATTCTGCTAGAATTGTGCCTTTGGTAATTCAGCCTGCTGGGTCCCCCAGTTTCAAGTGAATTATTCTTTCAGAAGTCTCAGTGTCAGCTTCCCCACAAGGCTCAGTAGATCCTTGTACTGGGGGCACTGTTTCTTTGATGGGAAGGAACAGCTGGAGCCTTCCCTCTCATTGTCTTTTTTGTGATGTGGGAATTTCCCCAACCAGAAGGAGGGGTCTCATACTTACCTTTAAAGCATAAAGTGGGCTTCTCTAGAAGGGTAACTTGGGGAGGGCAGGGAGTTGTGGAAGGCAGTCTGTAGACTGAGGAAAGTCATATCAAGTGCAAAGGCCCGGGCAAGTTGTAAATATTGCTTCATTGACATTTGGTAGGCTTAAGTGTCTGCTACTTATTTGATTGCTACTGTTATGACTTAAAATCCCCTTATGGAAGAATGGACCAAGAGCTGGCTCCTTCCCACATTCAGGGAAATCAGAACTTTTCAGAGTTAAAATTTTGCCATCTCAGATATAAATCTTAGGAACTAGAAAGAGTTTCACAAAATCATTTTTGTCCTCAATCCTTGTCTTGTTTAAACTACCCAGGAAAAAAAAAATCTTCTATTGGCTTCTTAACAATTTTCAGGGATGGAGATTCCCTGCCCTGTTCCCTCCACTTCCCCCTTGCCCCATTCTAGTGGTTCAGCCGGTGATGGTCAGAATATCCTTTTATGAGCTCTGGATCCATTTTTAGCTCATTTCTTCCTGATAAGCTTCCCTAGGCATGAAAAATTCAATAGCCATGTACATTTCACTTGACTTTTTGGAGACATAGACAGCAGCATCTTCCTGCTGCCTTGGGAATTGAATCCTTCCAATGAATAGGACGGCAGAACTTCCTCTGGCCTCCCCTCCCTTCTCCTCTTAATGCATATACATACACATGCAGAAACTCGCATGCACATACATGAATGAATGCATGAATGAAAAAGCAAGGTTTTTCTGTAGAAGTTGCTGATCAAATAATGTTAACCAGTATATTCACAATCTTAAGAAGTTTTTGAAGAAACAACTTTCTTACTTCCTCTCTGATAAATATATTGCTTGGAAACAGTCCTAGGTTTGTTACAATCATAGATTGAGAAAGTGAAGAGACTTTGAACATCATTTAGCCCAGGCCCTTCCTCATACAAATGAAGAAACTGAGACCCAGAGAGGAGAAGGAACTTGATCAAGGTCACCCTCATTTGTGTTCTGTCCTTGTGAGGCCAGATCTCAAATGTTGTATCCTCCATATCACAAGATTTGGAACCAGTAGACCTACATTCAAATACTGACTATTCCTATTATTCCTTGAACAGCCTGGACAAAGATACTTCATGAATGAACTAGAAGGTCCCTTCCCACTTTAAATTTCTGATTCTGTGTATGGTCTTGGGCAAGTTGTCTCCCCTCATTTTCTTCTGTAAAATAAGTACATTGGTGAGCTATGGTATACAGTGGATAGAACACCAATCCTGGAGTCAGGAGAACCTCCATTCAAATGGTGCAGTATGACCCTTGACAAGTCATTTAACTTCAATTGCCTCAAAACAAATAAACAAAGACCGAAAATAAGTGGATTGGACTAGATGGCCTCTGAGATTCTTTCTAGCTGCAAATTAATTTGCCTAGAAGAGCCTTAGGAAATGCATTTGAAGGAAATGCTGTTGACTTTCCACAATTTCCTTATTCGATCTGAAGTGAAATTCTGGGTAAACCTTTGGACTTTAACCAACCAATTGCAGCCTTCCTTCATACTTTGGTGTCCCCTAGCCCACAGGTAAATGCATATTAATTGTTTTTACATATCACACACTAGTGGCAATGGAGCATAACAAAGGCTTAGACTTGAAATTAGGAAAACCTGCATTTGAATCCCATTTTAGACTCTTTAAAAATATTTACAAACATATTTTCTTATTATATTGCTTAAATTACCCAACTGTATTTTTCCCCATCTTCTCTTCCAAAACAAACTTTTAAAGTTAAATAAAAAGAAGGAAAAAACCCAGGAAAACAATTTATGAATTTAAAAATATTTTTAAAAATATATATGATGGTCCACACTTGTGGACCTCCCATCTTTGTAAAGGAGTTGAGGAAGAGATTTCCTCTTTGGGGACAAGCTTATTTTTTATGATTTTGTGACATTTGTATTTGATTGTTTTATGGTGGAATTCTTCATGTTTACCTTGTCACGTCATTGCATCTACTGTTTTCTTGGTTCTGCTCACTTCAGACTTTATCTGTTCATAAGTCTTCCCAAGTATTTTATATTCATTACATTCATCATTTCTTATGGAAGAATATTATTCTATTGCATCCAGATACCATAGTTCATTTAGCCATTCCCTAATTGATGAGCATTTATTTTAATTGTCATTCTTTGCTATTATACAGAGTGTTAAAATATTTAGGTGTATTTGAGGATTTTCTTCTTACTGATGGCCTCTTTGAGGTACAGGCCTAGTAGTGAAATCTTTGGGTCAAGTATTATGGACATCTTAGTCACTGGAATTTTACTGACTTGCTGCTCTATTATCAAGGTACTAATGTGCCTATCTTCCTAAAGCACTTCAGACATTTCCATCTTTTGTCATTTTTGCCAAGTCACTGGGTATGAAGTCTAGTTACCATGCATTTATAAAGTACCTAGTATGTACCAGGCACCATATCCAGGGATACAGTGAAAGACCAAAAACAACCCAATTTTTGCTCTCAACCTGATGGAGTTACAACTTTATGGAGGAGACAACATGCAAAATATAAACTATATACAGTAGGATAAATTGGAGATAATCTCAAAGGAAAGACACTAAAATAAAAGAGGACTAAAAAAGGCTTATTGTTGAAGATGGGACTTTAACTGAGACTTGAAGGAAACCAGGAGGGGAAGATGAAGATGGGGAAAGGTTCCAAGCATCAGAAAATGCTTGGGGTCAGGAGATGGTGTTCAAAGACCAGCAAGGATGTCAGTGTCACTGGACCACAGAGTTTGTGGAGGGGAATAAGGTATGAGAAGGCTGAAAAAGTAATAATGGGGTGTATTCTAAAAGGCTTTGAATGCCAAACAAAATATTTTGTATATGATCCTGGAGGCAAAAGGAAGCCACTGGAGTTTATTGAGTAAAAGGATGACATATTTAGGTATGCACTTAAATAATGTCACTTAGGTGGCTGAATGGAAAATGGGCTGACGTAGGGAGAGACCTGAGACACAGAGAATAAAATAAGCAGGAAGCTATTGCAAGTCTGGATGTCAGATGATGAGGGCCTGTACCAGGGTTGCAGAGATTGTAGATGAGACAAAGAGATATATACAAAAGATGGCAAGAAGATAGAAAAGATAAGACTTGATGAATGATTGGATAAAGGAGGTGAGATGAAATCTCAGAGTTGTTTCATTTTCTATTTCATTGATTATTGGTTATTTGGAGCATTTTTCAGATGGCTATTAATAGTTCACAATTTCATATTGAGAAATGTTTGTTCTTATCCTTTGGCCGCTTTTCTATTGGAGAAGCTGCCCCAGACTCGGGGTCAGTTGTATGACCCTGCTTGCATCATAGAGTCTTTTTGATCCTCCATTTCCTCAACTGTAGAATGGGGATAAGAACAGGATTCTGTGAGGACCAAATGAGATCATGTATATAAAGGCTTTTGTAAATTTTAAAGGGCTGCAGATATAGGAGCTTTACATCATACTGAGAAAACTGTCTGAAAACTTTCTCAGACTAGTTCTAAATCCTTTGAATGGAACTTCAGGAGTTTGGGTCAATAGATGAAAAATAACCTTTCTTCTCAGAGGAAGAGAAGTAGGAGTAAAATATCTGAAAACACACAATGAGAGAGTTTCTCTTTGATAGTGCCCTTGATATATATTCTGTCTACATTTTGTATTTTCTTTTATGTAGATGTTATGCCAATAATAACTATCTTATCTATTTAGCTATAGTGTATATTCCATTCAATAGTAACATTAATGGTGTACATATTTAAAGCAATAATATTTCTCTATCTTACGTCTACACTGTTTATTTTAATGTATAGATTATACCAAAAAAATCTCTTCTCTCCTCCCCTCCCTCCCCCTCTCTCTCACTTCTCTTTTTTCTTTCTTCTTCTCTCTTTTTTTTCTCCTTCTTTGACTAATGAAGATAATGTTTTAATCGAATAAGAATCATGCCTAGAATTAGAAGACCAGGGTAGCAGAATTCAGACTTGGAAGGGACTTTAGAGATAGCCCATATAGTCTGTCTCTTTCATTTTACTGAGAAGGAAAGTAAAGTTCAGAGAAGGGTAGTTTGTGTCAAAGAAGTAGCAGGAGAATGAATTGATGGTGATTTAGAATTGTGAAGACCATGAACTGAATTTAAGGAAGTGAAATTAGAAAGAATAATGCCAGTAGTAACAAAGCTCAAGTTCATTCATTCATTGAATCCTACTCCCTTCCCTGGAGGTGTATTTTCTAGGACTAGCACCTCTTGAGTGGGCTGCTCATCCACCTTGGTTCACCTTTCATCCAGCTCTAATGTGTGGCTTTAAGAAGCTGTAGCATGTACAGTGTTCCTCTAAAACTGTCTTGGCAAATGTGTTAAATCAGATTGAGGGTAATCAATAATTCTCAAACCAGTTAATGAGTTAGGGGGATGTCTACCCCAAGTATGTGAAAACTTCCCTGGTGGAATGGGCAAATGAGAATAATTTGTTCCAATGGCCATGCAGGTAGCTGAAGCAGGCACTGTGGAGCACTTAAAACTTGGTCAGACATTGAATATGTCAAGATTAACCACTGCTTCTTGGACCGTTGCCACTCATATTGACTTTTATCTTGCAGAGGACTCTGGAAGAGAGAGTGAACCTGATGACTTTGTGCAACTCTGCCTCACTTAAATTCAATCCATGCATAAGTCAAAATACCATTGCTGATGCCATTAGTCTTCTTTGAAAATGAGGAATGAGCAACATTTATTCAATCAGGACCTATTAAATGCTTATTAGGCACTGGGTTAGGACCTAGAAATGAAAAGATAAAAATGCTACAGTCTCTACTCTCATTGTATTAGGGAGAAAGAACATACCAACAGGTTATGAAACAAAGTATATACAAAGTAAATGTAAAATACAAAGTAAAAGTATATACAATATTAAAAATATATACAAAAAAGTATATACAAAGTAATTTTGAATCAGCAACAGGAAGTGGGAAGATGGGGGTCAGTATGTGTAATATCTGGGCTAGCTTTCTGGAGGTCCTCTGGACAGGCCTCAGTCTCAGCAGGATAGTCACCAAGAGAATATTCAGGAGCAGAGTTTTTATTGTCTCCTTCACAGTCTGTGTCTGCCACAGTCTGTTTCTTTCACAGTCTGTTCACTTTGACTGACTGAACGACTGAGGGACTGTGTCCCCAGTTCTCTCAGCCTTTAAAAACCCTATTACAATTAAATCATTACAGCATACCATATAGACCAACTCTAGTGATTATATCATTATTATCAACTTAGAGTAATTATATCATTATCTCATACTAGACATATGTGACCTAGAGAACCATTATCTCATCAATTCCACTGAGTTAACACCTTGTTGTAAGTATCCTTGTTTCAAGTATACTTGTCCAGAGTTTCGGCCCTCTACAATTAGAAATTAGGATGGGGCAAGTAGAAGCTAATGACTTCATGAGACATCAAAAAATAATAAAACAAAGTCAATAAAATGAAAATAGAAGAAAATATGAAATGTCTCACTAGAAAAATAACTGATCTGGAAAATAGATCAAGAAGAGATGATTTAAGAATTGTTAGACTATCAGACAGCCATGATCAAAGAAAAAAACCTAAACAACATATTTCAAGAGATTATAAAGGAAAATTGACCTGATCCTAGATACAGATCTCAAACAAGAAATTGAAAGAATGCACTGTTCATCATCTGAGATAAATCTTAAAATGTAAGCTCCCAGGAATATTATAGCCAAATTCCAGATCTCTCAAATCAAGGAGAAAATATTGCTGGCAGATCAAAAAGAAATGAATCAAATAACATGGAGCCACAGTCTGAATCATAAAAGATTTAGCAGAGGGTTCAGAATATGATATTCCTGAAGACAAAGAAATTAGGATTACAACCATAAATCATCTACCCAGCAAAACTGAGTATAATCCTTCAGGGGGAAATGGAAATTTAATGAAATTGAAGACTGTGTATGTCTTTTTCCCCTGTTTATTTAAAAAAAAAAAACAAAAAAGAAAAACATAAAAAGAAACAAAACAAAATACAATAGAACATGTTTTATTTTGCCCATCAGAATACCAGGGAGGATTCAAAATATATGTCAATAGATTACCAGTTCACGAAAGGATAATAGTAGAAGAAATAATATTCATGGATGTCCATCTTTCCTTTGCTTCTTGTAGGTTGTTCTTTTGTTCTCTTTTGCACCCTTTCCCCCCTATTCTTTTTTTTAATAAAAGTTTTTATTTTCAGAACATGCATGGATAATTTGACAACATTGACTCTTGGTATAGCCTCGTGTTTCAGATTTTCTCCTCCTTCCCCTGGCCCCCTCCCCTAGATGGCAAGCAATTCCATATATTTTAAACATGTTAAAATATGTTAAATCCAATATGTATAAACATAATTATACAATTTTCTTGCTGCACAAGAGAAATCAGAATAAAAAAAAGAAAGTAAATGAATAAGAAAACAAAATGCAAGAGAACAACAACAAAAAGTTGTTGTGATCTATCCTTAGTTCCCACAGTCCTCTCTCTGGGTGCAGAAGGCTCTCTTCACAAGATCATTGGAGCTGGCATCAATCATCTTATTGTTGGAAAGAGTCATGTTCATCAGAATTGATCATTATATAATATTGATATTGTCATGTATAATGATCTCCTGGTTCTACTCATTTCACTTAGCATCAGTTCATGTAAGTCTCTCCAGGCTTTTCTGAAATCATCCTCCTGATCATTTCTTACAAAACAGTAATATTCCATAAAATCCATATACCATAACTTATTCAGCCATTCTCCAACTGCTGGGCAGCCACTCAGTTTCCAGTTTCTTGCCACTACAAAAAGGGCTGTTACAAACAGTTTTGCACATGTGGGTCCCTTTCCTTCCTTTAAGATCTCTTTGGGATATTGGCCCAATAGAAACACTTGCACACT
This sequence comes from Sminthopsis crassicaudata, assembly GCF_048593235.1. Lineage (NCBI taxonomy): Eukaryota > Metazoa > Chordata > Mammalia > Dasyuromorphia > Dasyuridae > Sminthopsis > Sminthopsis crassicaudata. The sequence continues at coordinate 58,432,090 of NC_133623.1, forward strand.
TTTTTTTTACTTTATTCTTTTTCATCCTCCCAACCTCTGCCTAGCAGGATATAATTAAGCATAGATATATTTATATATAGATATATACATATGCACTCTCCACACACACGTCTCTCTCTCTCTCTCTCTCTCTATGTGTATGTATATATATATGTATATATATATATATATATATATATATATATATATATGTATATATACATACATAGAGTAACATGAATACATGTCTATATATACACTCACACACATATACACATTTACCCATATGTAAACATGCATCTAAAACAATATTAGTATGTTGATATATAATGTTGATATCTCTCTTGACTAAATCTTTGAGTTTGACTTTGTCTAAAATCAATTACCAGCCATATTTTCCCTAGTAAATTCTACTTCCTGATCCTTGTAGTGTTTACACACACACACACACACACACACACACACACACACACACACACACAAATATATATGTATATCTTCTTTCCTATCCCTGCTAACTCTTCTATTTTATTTCTACTCCTTAACTTGTCTTGGTATTACTTAATCTCCCCCAACTCATGGATCCCTCCCTCGTCTTCCCTCATCCTTTGTTTTCCCTTCATCCATCCCTTTCTCCTTATTTCTTTATAGATTTTGGAGGATGCTATACCCTTCATGGTATATGTTACCTATTTAACTCATTCCCAATGTGAGTAGGTTTTCAGAATCTTGAGCCCTCTTCTCCCCTCTAATGCCTCTCCTTCTTCATCTGCATCTCATTTATGTAACATAATGACTATTTTTACCTTTTTCCTAGGCAGTTTTGGTTTTTAGAGTCAGTTCATACTCTGCCCCAATCTTTCTTTTGAACTACCTAATTGCTGATGTCACTCTTAAACATATGGCATGCATTTCCATTTAAAAATGTAAACAGTTTGTCCATGTTAAATTCCTTGAAACTGCTCTTTAATATTAGTTTTTATGTGTTAAATTTTCTATTGAATTCAGGTTTGGTTGAAAGTCCTGAAAATCTGCAAGTCTGTTGAATGTCCATATTTTTTATTCAGTACTATGGATAACTTTGCTGGATATGATATTTGCAGCTGTGGGACTAAATTCCTTTGATTGCCTGTATATATGATCTTTTATTGTGGTCTCTGCTAAATCCTGTACAATTCTAATTGTAGCTCTAGCCAATTTGAATTGTGTTTTTTTGTTTTTTTGCAAAATTTTCTCTTTGATCTGGAGTTTTTGAAATTTGGCAATAATATTCCTGGGTTTTCCACAAAGGATCTCTGAGGTAGTGATTTCCCCCCCCCCCCCCTGAAGCTGGAGTTAAGTGACTTGCCCAGGCTCACACAGCTAGGAAGTGTTAAGTGTCTGAAACAGATTTGAACTCGGGTCCTCCTGAATTCAAGGCTGGTACTCTATCCACTGCACCACCTAGCTGCCCCCTCTGAGGTAGTGATTGATGGATTTTTTTTCCTATTTCTACTTTCCCCTTCTGTTCTATCATTCGAGGACAATTTTCTTGGATTATTTTTTGCACTTCTGTGTCAAGGTTCTTTTTTTGGTCACAGCTTTCATGTAGTCCAATTATTCTTATATTTTCTCTTCTTGATCTGTTCTCCAGATCTGTTGTTTTTTTATGTTTCACATTCTGTTCTATTTTTTCATTCTTTATATTCTGTTTTGTTATTTTTTGGTCTCTTATAGCCTCACTGGCTTCCCCTTGCCCAATTCTAATTTTCAAGGAGTTATTTTAGTCTTTAAGACTCGCTTTCCTTTTCTAGTTGGTTACGTTTTCCTCCATAATCTTCTTGTTTTTCTCAGATGGTTTTATTTTTTTTTCTCAATGTCTCTCATTTGATTTTTAAATTATTTTTTGAGTTCATCTATAAATTCTCTCTGGGCAGTGAGCCATTCAACATTACTCTTGGGAAAGAAGAAGCTTTTTTTTTTTTTTTTTTTCACTTCAGTGTCCTCCTCTGATGATGAACCTCAGTCTTCTGTATTCCTATAAGAAGTCTCTATGGTTGGATTCTTTCTACTTTGCTGGTTCATCATTTTTAAAAATGAGAAGTATTAGGGTAAGCAATTCTAATGTGGAGTAGGAGCAATGGTGCTTATAGCTTCACTTCAGCTCTTCCCTCTGCCCTGAAACCCCAAACCAAAAGGTGTCTCCTCTGGCAAGTGCCTGCAGCCATCAGGGTCCCTACCACCTCTGCTTCTGTACTCACTGGGTGTGCTGATTTCATCTTGCCCAGGGCTGTGTCTCTGCAGCACAATTGGGCCTGGCCTTCCTAATCAGCTGAGGTTCCTTCAGTCTTCCTGGACCGAGACTCCAAACTTCACATGCAGTCTGCTAGGAGAACATTTCTGTGGTTCCTGCTGAGGCTCTAGCCACATCCAGTAAGTCCCAAGAGTCCCTACTTGGTGTTTTGGGGAACTAGCTTGAAGGTATTTGTACTTCACATAGGTTAATCTTCAGCCTGGGGTCTTTCTTTGTATCTTATTGGTTGTGTCAGGAGGACCCCCTGTTCCTCCCCAAGTCTTGATTTTTCACCAGCCTATATTCGCCATGAGGATAAAATTTATTCTGTTTGTCTAAAGATACTATTCTTATTATGGTGTCCCTCTCTGCTGTCATCACATTGCCTATTTGAAGTTAGCATGGGAGGCTGATGCAGGATCTAAACCAGCTTTTAGCCTATGCATATGGCTAGGGGCAGAGTGGATAGTGCTAGACCTGAAGTCAGGAAGGCTCAAATTCATGAGTTCAAAGCTGGCCTCAAACATTTACTAAAAATGTGTTGCTCTGGGCAAGTCACTAAACCCTATTTGGCCTATTTGCCTCAGTTTCCCTATCTGTAAAATGAGCTGGGGAAGAAAATAGCAAACAACTCTAGGATCTTTGCCAAGAAAATCCCAAATGGGGTTATGAGGAGTTGGATACAACTGAAAAGGACTCAACAACAATAAATCAGAGAAACTACATTTTGCTAACAGGTACTATAGACAATAAAGCAACATCAAAAAATTTCCCAGCAAATATCTCTAATAAAAGCCCCATTTCTCAAATATATACTGAGTATAGAACTAGATCAAATCTATGCCAATAGGAGATATTTTTCAATTGATAAATGGTCAAAGAATATAAATAGGCAATTTTCAGAAGAAATCAAAGCTATCAATAGTAATATGAAAAAATGCTCAAAGGCCCTATTGATTAGACAAAGGCAGATTAAAACAACTCTAAGGTACCACTCATACATATCAGAAATGACAAGTATTGGAGGGAATAAGAGGAAAATAAGTATACTGATTAATTGCTGATAGAGTAGTAGACTGTTTCAGCTCTTCTGGAGAATAATTTGGAGCTGGACATACAAGGCTATAAAACTGTGTATACTCTTTGACTCAACAATACCACTACTAGGTATCCAGTACAGATCAAAGAAAAATGAAAAGGACCTATTTGTACAAAATATTTGTAGTACTTCTTTTTGTGGGTGGAAAAGAATTGGAAATCAAGGGGATGCTCATTAATTGGGAGCAAGTTGTGATATATTATTATGAAGTACTAATGTGCTGTGGAAAATAATTAGTTGGGGGCAGCTAGGTACTATAGTGGATAAAGCATCAGCCCTGAAGTCAGGAGGACTGAATTCAAATCTGGTCTCAGATACTTAACACTTGCTAGCTGTGTGACCCTGAGTAAGTCACTTAACCCTAATTCCCTCAGCAAAAACAAAACAAAACAAAACAAAACAAAAAACAAACAAACAAAAAACATGGCAAAACATTTATGAACTGATGCAAAGTAAAGTGAGAAGAACCTGGAGATCTTTGTTCACAGTAACAGTAATGGTATAATGAAAGACTTAGCTACTCTGATCAATATGATGATCCAAGACAATTCCAAAAGACTGATGATGTCTACTTCCATAGAGAGAACTATGAACTCTATGTACAAATTGAAGTATAATTTTCTCATTTTATTTTTCTTGCTTTTTAAAAAAATATGCTTAATGTGGAAATGTTTTGCATGATTTCACATACATAAAGTGATATTACATTGCTTGCCTTCTCTGTGGGTGGGGTAGGGAGTGGAAGGAAAGGACATAATTTGAAATTCAAAATATAAAAAGAAATTAATGTTAAAACAAATAAATAATAAATCAAAAATATTCTAAAATAAAGCAATTATTTTTACTAAATAACATTAACAATAAAAAATGATCATGACCCTTGATATTCCAAAGAACTCATGAAGATTCTCCAAATATAGAATTGATGGACTCAAAGTACAGACTGAAATCTATTTTTTCCTTTTCTTTATTTTTCTTGCTTCTTTCCCTCCCATAACATGACTATGTGGAAACACATTTTGGATGATTTCATCATGCTTTTTCAATGGCTGGCTGAGGGGTTGACAGAAGGACAGAATTTAGAATATACAAATTAATAAATGATTAAAACAATTTATAAATATAATTAAATTTAAAAAGGAATTCATGGAAAAGATTCTGGGAACATGGAAAAATAGGTTAGAAAATTCCAAGCTCTCCAGATTTCCCCCATAATCAGAACAAATTTGAATCTCATGACAAAAATAAACTGGTAAAAAGCAAAGAAGACTTGGGGCAGAAAAGGGATCTTCCTGGGATAGATCAAGAAATTCCAAAAAAAGACCCAGGGATGGGATTTAACCAGTATAAAATGCAAATACCTCAAGGCTAGTTCCATAGAAAGAACAAGTGGGAATCCTGGAACTAGCTAGGTTTGGCAGGAACCTCAACTGGAACCATAGACATTTTCACCTCCAGGGCAAGGGAATGGGGGTCTGAGGCTGGGAAAATTGAGGGAACCTCTGCTGATTAGGAAGGCCAGTACCAGCTATGTTGCAGAGACCTTTGATGAGAAGGAGCCAGCACACCTGGTGAGTGCAGAAGCTGTGGGGCAGGGAGCCTGCTGGCTGTAGGCAATTGGGGGGAAAAAAGAGCATTTGCTTTGGGGTTCCAGATCATAGAGGATAATTGAAGTGAAGGTGGAGACACCATCTTCCTCCCTCAACCCAGAATTAGAAGTGCTTACACTATTACTTATTTTAAAAAAAAAAAGAACAGGTAAAAAAAGAAAGAATCCAACCATAAAAATTTACTATGAGAATAGGAAAGACCAGAGTTCATCTTCAGAGGCAGATAGTGAAGTAAAACAAAGCCTCTTCTACCTCAAAGCATAAAAGTAAATGGCAACCTGCCCAGAAAGAATTTGTAGAAAAAATTTATAGAAAAAAGACTTTAAAAATCAAGTGATAGAGATTGAACAAAAACTAAAGAGATGAAAATAAAAACTATCCAAGAAAGTCAAGAAGATTGTGGAAAAAAAGTTAGCCAACAAGACAAGGAGATGTAGAGTCTTATGATTGACATCAGTAATTGGGAAGCTCAAAAGAAAAATTGGGGCAGAGTTGAGTATGATCTGATTCTAAAAAGCAAACTATCTAGGAGAAAGTAACAATAGAAATTATATCATATAAATAGAGGCATTAGAGAAGGGGAGGGCTGTAGTGCTGAAAACTCACATCGAGAATGGGATAAATAGGGAACAATATATACATTCATTTATACATACACACACACACACACGTGCGGCGGCAATTTATTATTGCATATTTTGAATCTTCCCTGATGTTCTACTGGGCACATTACAATGTTTTGTTTTGTTTTTCTTTTCTATTTTTCTTTTTCCGTTTTGTTTTTTCTTATTTTGAATTTAGTTTTAAATAAATACTAAAGAGATTAAAAAAAAGATTGCGCTGAGGCTTATAAGGAAACCTAAAGACAAAAAAAAAATAATTTTTGAAGTATATTTAGGAAAACTGAAATTAATCAGAAAAGGAATAGGAATCAGGTGGGATGAGAATGTGATTAAAAGAACAAAGAGAGAGAGAAGGGAGGGCTGGTAGATTCTTACTTTGCATTTTTTCTATACCAAGGAGAATGTTTTGAATGGAGAAAATAGAACAAAAGAAAACAAATTATAAATGACATATATAGCCCTTCAAAAGTTATGGGTCCTACCAGGATAGAAGTTGTGATTTGTTAAGCTACTTTCAGTGATCTTCAAATCATCAAGGAGATGGGAAAGGTACCATAAGATTGGAGAACTATTAGTGTTCTGATTTTCTTTTGTTTTCTTTTAAGAGTTGAAGCTGAAACTTCTTTCTCCCCCCCCCCAACCTAATAGTGTTTTAATGTTTTTCCAATTGCATGCAAAGATAGTTTTCAACATTCATTTTTGTAAGATTTTGAGTTCCAGATTTTTCTCCTTTCCTCCCTTCACTATCCCCTCCTCAAGACAGCAAGCAATCTGATGGAATTTTAACATATTTCCATTTTAATCATGTTGTGAAAGAAAAATCAAAACAAAAGGAAAAAATACAAGAAAGAAAAAAAGTGAAAATAACATGCTTTGATCTTCATTCAGTCTCCATAGTTTTTTCCTCTGAATATGGATGGCATTTTCCATCACAAGTCTATTGGATTTGTCTTAGATAAGTGTATTACTAAGAAAAGCCAAGTCTATTGTAGTTGATCATCACACAATGTTGCTGTTACTGTGTACAGAGTTTTATAAGTTCTCATTTCATTTTGCATCAGTTCATGTAAATATTTCCAGTTTTCTCTGAAATCCACCTGTTCATCATTTCTTACAGAACAATAATATTTCATTATATTCATATACTACAACTTATTCAGCCATTCCCCAGTTGATGGGCAACTCTCAATTTATAATTCTTTGCTCCCACAGAAAGTGCTACTAGAAACATTTTTAGGGCTCTGATTTTCACAAAAAGGAAGAGATTAGAGTTTGCAAACTATAAGCCCATGAATTGCCATTCTAGAAAGCAATTTGGAACTATCCCCTAAAAGTTATTCAACTTGATGTAGTGTTACATACTAGATGTATATATCTTTAAAAGGATCAAAAAAGAGGCAGGAGATCTATTTATTAGGTTATATATTTTTGTGTTGGCAGAAAATTGAAAACTGAGGGGTGTCCATCAATCGGGGAATGGCTGGACAAGTTATAGTATATGAAACCGGGGAAGACTTGTGTGAAATGATGCAGAGTGAGGCAAGCAGAATCAGAACAATTTATATGTACACACACACACACACACACACACACACACACACATACATTCAACCTCATAAAGACAAGCAATTTTGAAAGATTTAGGAACTCTGATTAACAAAATGGCCAAATTGTGATTCCAAAAGACTCATAATGAAGGACTGAGGTTATTATATTTTATTTATTTTTTGAAAATGGTCAGTGTTGGGATTTGTTTTGCTTGGCTATCCACATTTGTAAGAGAGGTTTTATTTTTCTTTTTTAGTCATGAGGGGTAAGGAGGTGGGAGGGAGAGGAGAATTTTCATTGATTGAAAAAAATTAATTAAACAAAGCCAATATAATCAAGTTGTACTAAGCCAGACATAGAATTGAAGAATGGCAAGATAATAGTCCTGCTGCTGTCCTTGGTCCTACTCAGGCCATATCTAAAGAGTTCTGTTCACTTCTGGATACCACATTTTCAACAGGACATAGAGAAGCATCCAGAAAATGGCAGCTAAGATGGTGAAGGACTTTGAGTAAATTTCATTAGAGCCTAAGGTGAATGCCCTGGAGATGCTGAGTCTAAAGAAGATTCAAGGAGAATGTCTTCAAGGGCTGTCATGTGGAAGGGAGATTGAACTTGTTCTGCCTGCCCCCAGAGGGCAGAATCAAGAGGTATGGGAGAAAGCAACAGAGAAAAGATTTAGATGATATCAGGAAGAATTTCCTAACAACCCTAAAATTGAATGGACTGCCTCTGGAGCTGGTAGAGCCTTTTTTGGTGATTTTCAGGCAGAGTCTGGGTGCCCATTTGGAGAGGATGGTGTATAGAAACCTTCTATCCAGAATCCAAACATCTCCATCATTCATATGTCTCAAGGTATTCTTGTAAAATAATCATCATATACCTCCAGTATCTGGGGTGCTGCAGAGATCAGCCCAAGCCTTTGTTTCTGGGATGGGAGTGGGGACACCTCTCATTTCTTTCCTTTGTAAGTCAAAACTCCCAAGAGTTTTTCCTCACAATTTTGTTTCAATGACCTGGCTTGTTTTGGATCACCCCTCAAGGATCAATAAAGATTCTCATTATCCTACCAATGATCACAAGGTCTTAGCAAACTTCTGAATCATCAAAGAAATTTCAAATTTCATTCTGTTGTAAATATAGTTTAGTATATGGTTATTTTCTGTGAAACAGAACATTTTATGTCCCCAAACAAGCCACCACCCAACCAATTTGGAGAATCTGGAGCTATAATGGATCTGCCGCAGTCAGCCTATAATGTAATAGAGCCTGTCACGTATCTCCACAGGAGAAGGAGAAGGACTCATGGTTCTCAGCCAAGTCATCCACTTGGAATTCTCAATGAGACAGTGCTGATCATTTAGGCTCATTCCATTATGGAATTTGCACCCCATATGGTTCCACTCTTGGAAGCCGCCAAAGCTTCATCCTTCATTTAAGGTTATGGCATTTCAATCTCTTCTGCCTCCTGCCTTGCCTTGTTTCCCCGAGCCTGCGTCTGGCCAAACCTTGTGACATATGTAGCAGATGTAACCATAGCCAGAGGAGAGCACACACATCAAGAGCACACATTCAAGCACCGAGCTCGTGCCCTCAGATGTCCTCAGAAGCATTCTGCTTTAAGAGGATGAGCCTTTACCTTCAGAGGGAAGGGAAGTTGAACCCCTCGGGAAAAATCTCCTATGGGATTCATCTCCACTGTCAAGCATGGGGCCCAAGCTATTTCTCTTGATAGTGAAAGGGAAGATTTTACTTTCCCAGAAAAGAGATTAGGTACGAAATATAATGCAAAAGCCCCAAGAGCATAAAGTCCTTTTCATTTATTTTTTGTTGTTCGCTCCTATTTTTGTAATACTACAAAGACCTGCCATTTCATTGACACAGAATACAATTCCCTCTACATTTTGCAGCTCCTTTTCATAAGTTGCTGTGGCTGACCAAACAAAAGCAAAGCAAACCAAACAACAACAAAAACAACACCCTTATCCCCAGTGCAGGAACTTCTGCAGACTTCACCAGGCTGGTCTTTGGATGACAGTCTCCATCTGTCCATCACCGGGCCTTGTCCTGGGAGCCCTTCCAGCTTCATAGGAGCTGCCAGTACTTGGGATCTGCTGGCAGAGGTCACCTCCACACCAGGATGAGGTATCGGAGGAGGATATTGGCAGAGGATTTTAGTCATTAGGGAGCTTCATCACTGAGCCTGTTTCCTGGTTTCTTGGCTTTTACTCAGGAGAGTGTCACTCTGTATCCCACCAGTGTGGCCTTCTATCCGCCCAGAGTCACCTTTTCCTATAGGCTATCATTGTCCTAGAGCCCCATTTAAATGGGACAGGTGATGTGGTACAACAGCATCCCTAGGAACAGATCAAACAAAGACCTAACTGGGGGATACTTACCCATCCACTCCCTCCTTCAGATCCCTAAACAGTCATTCCTCCAAGAGATTAAGCACTCTCAAATGGCTATGCCAGACCAGCTTAGAGACTCTGAAGAAAATCCAATGGCTGGATTGTCAAGAGGTAGTGTGGTGTAATGGAGCTCCGGATTTGGAGTCAGGAAGACCTGAGTTTAAATATAGCTTCACACACTAGCTGGGGAAGCCTAGGCAAATTAATAAACCTCTCTGTGTTTGTTTTCTCCTCTGTGAAATGAAGGAATTGTACTTGATGACCTCTAAGAACTCTTCTATCTTAAAATCTATGATTCTGAGTAAGGCTATCCTTACGGTAAATTGGTAAATGCATTTCTGTCATAGGACGGTTGGTTGGGGTTGTAATGATGTGAAGACAATAATAGGTTTGTATTTGTGATAAAAAACCCATAGAGGAGAAAACAAATTCTTCTATACTCCAATACAAAGAGTATTACGTTCTGGGTTCAAATCCTGACTTTCATACTTGTTATCTGTGTGAACCTTGTTTTCTCATCAAGAAGTTGGGGATAGGGGTAGCTAGGTAACGCAGTGGATAGAACACTGGACCTGAATTCAAATCTTAACTCAGATATATAACACTTCCTAGATGTGTGACCCTAGGCAAGTCACTTAACCCCATTGCCTCAGGGGGAAAAAATTGGGGATAATGACATTCACTCTATTTGCCTCATATTATAAGGGAATGGAAAATTTAAAGCAGAAATGGGTTTAGTAAAATGCACAGGTATAGTTGTAGGAAACAAGAGCCCCAAGGCATAATGCCAGGGTAGATATATGCTTACTAAAGCTACTAATGGGATCTTTTCCATTGATTTTTAAAAATGTTTTATTCATACTATTTTTTTTCTTTTTAACAAATATGGCTTAGAACTTTCTCTTGTATCACAGCCATATATAATCAAGCAAAATAAATGCGCCAGTCCATAAGTAATCATTAAATGCCTATTTGGTGTCCCAATCCACCAGCATATAAGCACACATTAAATGCCTACTTTGTGTACTAGTCTACTAATCCATAAGCAATCTTTAAGAGCCTACTCTGTGTAACAATCCACCAATGCATGAGCAATCATTAAGGACCTACCCTGTACTTAGAATGCCATCTAGTCCCAGATCTTTTTTTACAGATGAGGAAAAGAGAACCTAGTGAAATGATACAACTAGCTCAAGGTCAAAAAGGTGTATTAAGCCTCAGAGGCTGGATTTAAAACCAAGGCCTCTGACTCCAGAGTTAATGCTCCTTCTATAATGCCATAAGGCATTCTCTTCCAGCCCTCGAAGAGCTAATGTTCTATTAGGTGACAACTTCAACATCTTAGCCATGTCTAATAGGAATGCTAATAACATTTATATCAAGGTTTATAAAGTGCTTTATATAAGTTTAATCCTTTACATACAGTTGATCCTTGTAATAACTCCGGGAGTTATTATCCCAACTTTGCAGATTAGGAAACTGAAAGAAAGAGTTTAAGTGACTTCCCCAGGATCATAGAGCTAGTAAGTGTCTAAACCAGGATTTAAACCTAGATTTCTGATTATAAATCCAAGACTCTATCCACTAGGCCATCCAGTTGCTTGTAGGTAGGTAGTCCCTTGCTCATTAAAGAATAGGCTATGTCATGGATAGTACTGAACCTTGTTGACTTAGCTTTGAAAGCGATAAGATTGGGGGAAAGAGTTATTTCAAGTATTTGTCATTTCTTGAGGTATGAATACTTCTGCCACCAATGTATATGTGGCCTATTCTAAGATCTTACAAGGTCTTCTGGAAGTGTTGAGACTCATCAATTTTAAGGATCAGTATACTTCTATATTATATGTACTGTATAAAGGGATGAGTATGGTATCAGGAAGACTCATGTTTAAATTGCTCCCCAGATACTAACTAGCTACATATGACCCTAGGCATATTGCTTTACCCCTCTTAATCTTAGTTTCTTCATCTGTAATATGGGGGTAACAATAGTATCTACTTCAATATTAGTTATCATTGTCATGATTGTCATTAGTTATGTCACAAGCAGGTGACTGTATGGATGGGCTACTATAGGTGTGGAACACTGGCTATAATGTCAGACACAAACTCAGTTGGTATACTGGCTAGTTTTACCAAATTCTTTGTTTCCTCTTTTTTTGTCACTCATTATTAAAGGGTATGGCTTACTGTGGAGTAGAAGGGGATGGAGTATATTAGGAAATAAAGGTGATATAAAAACACAAGCTGAATTACAAGTTTTGAAAAAGCCAACTTGGTAAGTGAGCCTCTTTGGGCTTAACTCATCATTAGAAGACAGAAAATAGAACTGTCATGGGGAGAAGGAAGACAAAGAAAGGAGAGAAAAATTTAGAGCACGAGTTTTATAAAATAGATGTTGAAAATTATTTTTATATGTATTTGGAAAAAGAAAATACTATTTTGTAAAAAAGAAAAACAGTTCTTTGGGATCCCAGCAACTTACAGAGATATATGAATATAATATATGATGAATATAAAGAATTCAGAGAAGCTTGGGAAGAGAGTTTTAGGAATTCATGTAGAGTGAACTAGGCAGAACCAGGAAAAACATTCATGATGTTTCCAATAATATAAATGGAAACAAAAAAACATTCATGATGTTTCCGATAATATAAATGGAAACAATAGCAAAAACCTGAACATTGTGCAATTATGATGAACGGACTTGGCCCAGAAAAAAAGATGAGAAAATGCACAGTTTGCTGAAGATAGGAACTCGGTGACTCTGAATAGACTATCTACTCAGCTGATATATTGGTTAGTTGAAGAGAACTGCTTCTCTTCTCATTCTTTATTGTAAGGGCCCTCTAGAAAGAATGAGGGGAAAAGATATGTGGGGAAAGGTGCTATAAAGCAAAGGATACAGATATAATATTATAATTACAAATTGGTTACAGAGACCACTTGAGGAAGAGGAAGAATAGAGACTAGGAGACTAGGGCAGCCTTGGGGGAAGGAAATATACCAGTTGGTCTCATAATATATATATATATATATATATATATATATATATATATATATATATATATATATATATATATATATATATATATATATATATATATATATATACATATATATATGTATATATATATACATATATATATATGTATATATATATACATATATATATATGTATATATATATATACATATATATATATATATGTATATATATACATATATATATATATGTATATATATATATATATATTTTTTTTTTTTTTTTTTTGTAGTTCACAAGACAGTGTTATGGAAAATGGAAGCTGTCCATTCCTCTTACCCCTAGGCTTTATAGAAAAGTTGAGCAAATGAAATTTGCTGGATTTGTTATTGTTTTTTACAAATTATGGTTTGTAATATTGCTCAAGTTTGAGGATGTCTAGAAAAAGGCAAAGGTTTCAATAGTACAGTGCTTTTTTTTTCCCCCATGGATGAATCTCGAAAGAGCATTTGGGTTCTCTGCAGTGTCTCATTCTTGGCCAACATAGTGTGATTTGCTGCTCTGTCATCAGGATTGGAGTTTCCTTCCAGAGGCTCCTTGGGGACCTGCATTCAAATCATCTCTATTCCCTGGGAAATTGCCCAAGAATTTCCAGCAGTATTGAAACTACTGTTCTAGGATTTGAGCCTCCTAAATAGATTGTGGCAAACATTTCTGGGAGAGAATACTTTGACAGGTAAAGATTGGGAGAAGCTCAGTGAGAATCACCAGTTGTCCTATAAATGACCTCTAGCCCACTTTGTTTGAAACTAGAGGTTTTGGGTTTAGATCATATCTCTGTCCTTATGGGACATTGGACAAGTCACCAACTTTCTCTATAAAATAAGGGAGTTGAGCTTGAAGGCTACTGAGCTCCCTTCAAACTCTCGATGTATGATACCTTGGAAAGGTCACTTCACTCTTTTGGGCCTCAGTTTTCTCATCTGTAAAATGAGGGGTTAGATCAGATGGTCACTTCAAACTCTATATCTAGGACCCTGTGATTTCAGAGATGCTTTTGTTATAGAGCAAGGATTATTAATGAAGAGGAGAAAAAGGAGTGAAAGAAGATAGAACAATGGAAAAACTTAGAATATGTAAAATCAAACCAGAGATTTGGGGAAGTCAGAGACACTTCTTTTTTTTTTTTTTTTTAAATTCATCCTTATTTTTTCTTTTTTTTTCTTTTTTTTTCTTTTTTGATTTTATAATTACAACTTTTTTTTGACAGTACATATGCATGGGTAATTTTTTACAACATTATCCCTTGCACTCATTTCTGTTCCGATTTTTCCCTTCCTTCCCTCCACTCCTACCCCTACATGGCAAGCAGTCCCATACATGTTAAATATGTTATAGTATATCCTAGACACAATATATGTGTGCAGAACTGAATTTCTTGTTGCACAGGAAGAATTGGATTCAGAAGGTAAAAATAACTTGGGAAGAAAAACAAAAATGCAAACAGTTTAAGCTATTTTCCCAGTGTTCCTTCTCTGGGTGTAGCTGATTTTGTCCATCATTGATCAATTGGATCTGAGTTAGATCTTCTCTTTGTCGAAGATATCCACTTCCATCAGAATACATCCTCATACAGTATTGTTGTTGAAGTGTATAATGATCTCCTGGTTCTGCTCACTCAATGTCAGTTCATGTAAGTCTCTCCAAGCTTCTCTGTATTCATCCTGCTGATCCTTTCTTATAGAACAATAATATTCCATTATATTCATATACCATAATTTACTCAACCATTCTCCAATTGTTGGGCATCCATTCATTTTCCAGTTTCTAGCCACTATGAAAAGAGCTGCCACAAACATTTTGGCACATACAGGTCCCTTTCTCTTCTTTAATATTTCTTTGGGATATAAGCCCAGTAGTAGCACTGCTAGATCAAAGGGTATGCACAGTTTGATAACTTTTTGGGCATAATTCCAGATTGCTCTCCAGAATGGCTGGATTCTTTCACAACTCCACAAACATTCCAGTTTTTCCACAGCCCCTTCACCATTCATCATTATTTTTTCCTGTCATATTAGCCAATCTGACAGGTGTGTAGTGGTATCTCAGAGTTGTCTTAATTTGCATTTCTCTGATCAATAGTGATTTGGAACACTCATATGAGTGAAAATAGTTTCAATTTCATCATCTGAAAATTGTCTGTTCATATCCTTTAACCATTTATCAATTGAAAAATGGCTTGATTTCTTATAAATTAGAGTCAGTTCTCTATATATTTTGGAAATGAGGCCTTTATCAGAACCTTTAACTGTAAAAATGTTTCCCCAGTTTGTTACTTCCCTTCTAATCTTGTTTGCATTAGTTTTGTTTGTACAAAAGCTTTTTAATTTGATGTCATCAAAATTTTCTATTTTGTGATCAATAATGATCTCTAGTTCTCCTTTGGTCATAAATTCCTTCCTCCTCTACAAGTCTGAGAGGTAAACTATCCTATGTTCTTCTAATTCATTTCTGATCTCATTCTTTATGCCTAAATCATGGACCCATTTTGATCTTATCTTGGTATATGGTATTAAGTGTGGGTCTGTGCCTAATTTCTGCCATACTAATTTCCTGTTTTCCCAGCAGTTTTTGTCAAATAATGAATTCTTATCCCAAAAGTTGGGATCTTTGGGCAGAGGCACTTCTTGATTTCTGTTATGTTGTCCATTTTCTTTGGGACTGAAAAATGTGAGAAAGGCACTCCAGTTGACTTTCCACTCATACAAACTTCCACTCGATTCTTCAGTGCTTACTTAAAAAAATGACTTCTCTATGGCAGGCACAAACCTGAAATGGTGGGTCACCTGGATACAATTTCTTGGAGAAATGGAATGATAGACATCATCAGGAGTAAATGATCCAAATAAGAATTGATGTAGTCATATACTGAGAGAAACGGAAAGCCGACTGTTGAGTTGTATTGGTAATGATGACTATGAAATAATATAGACTTCCAAGAACACTTCAGGGATTTTCTCTGGAGGATCTATAGACAGTCATAGGCAAAAACTGTCCAGGCAGGGAAGCCATGGATCTGTTGTAATGTGTAAAGTTGAAAGGAGTAAGCACACCAATGAGACTTTAGAGACACAATAAGATTAAAGAGTCCTTGGATTTTGGATTTAAAGTATGACATCATTTCTGTCCTTGCAAAGATGGGGTTTCATTGTTTGATTTTTTTCTTTTAGAGAAGAAAAAAGGCAAGCTGGTTTGATCCTACTTCTCTTTTATGTCTGTAATTTGGTGCTATATTTAGTTGCTTCTTCTAGAGAGCAGTAAAGATCCCCTCTCTTGTTTCAATGTGTGAACGGACAAAGGGAAAAAAAAACCCACAAATTCATGTTTGGGTGCCTGTCAGTTAGTGTGATAAGAAACAAGAAATATATGTCCACCAGGCCAGTCCATTTGTCTTTCAAGAAAGGGAGCCTCGTACCAGCAATGGCTCATCCTCCTTGAAAGGGGGAAATGAAAATAACTCACCTAGCTAGCTTGATTTACAAAAGAGAAAATTGCCTTGCAAGACAATCCCTAATAGAAACAAGTCTGAAGAAATGCATTGAAATCTCAGCCCTACAACTTCTGTGGATCCCTGTGTCTCCTTGTGCCTCGGTTTCCTCAGCTGTAAATCAAGAAAATTGGACTAAGTGACTTCTAAGGTCTATTCCATCCCTGATTCCCATGGCCTTATATTCTTGTTATTTCGAGAAAGATAATTTGAAAATCAAAAGAAACTGGTAGTTGCACTGGTATCCCCCAAACCAGGATAATACAATCATCTTGGCATTCATATGACCATGTTCTGTTTAATCTATATTGGATTGCTTGCTGCCGAGGGGAAAGGGTGAGGTGGGGAAAGGAGGGAGAAAAATTTGGAACACAAGGTTTTGCAAGAGTGAATATTGAAAACTATCTTTGCATATAATTTGAAAATAAAAAGCCATTATTTTTTTTAAACGTTCATGTTGAAATAAGTGATCCTAATTACAAGTGGACCCAAGTAGTCTGGAGAATGATAAAGTGGAAAGAACACTGCCTCTGGGATTTGAAAATTTGGCTTCAAAACCCACACCTCTGATTTGGAGTGCCTATGTGACCTTTACCTCCCTGAACCTCAGTTTCCTTTTCTAGTGGTTGGACTAGATGAACCCTAAACTTCCACCTAGGCTTCAAATTTATCACCATATGATCTTACGTGTTAACTTTCCAAAGTTATTTCCCCATCCTGCGCCTCAGTTTCTTTCCGTGTAAAATTGGGAGGGGGGAATGGACTAGCTGGCCCTTCAGGTCCCTTCCAGCTTTAGATCTATGACACTTATAGTGACCTTGGGCAGGTTGCTTTCTCTCCTTAAACCTCATTTTGCTCTTCCATAAGTGAGGAGGTCATTGCTAGATGAGTTCTGAATTTCTTTCACCTCTGGATGCATTGTGGTCATCTTCTGATTAAATTACCGATTTTCAGGGTTGGAATGAATCTCAGAAGTCATTTAATCCAACTCCTACTAAGTGTGATTACTTTTCTATAGCATGTATGGCAGCTCATCTAATGAGATACTTAAAATGGCAGGGAGTTCACTACTCCCTAAGACAAGTCAATTGAGTAAGTGTTAGATTTACAACTTGGGCTTACAGTTATTAATTCTGAGTCTCAGATTTTTTCTACCTTTAGATAAAACTTCCACATGTACACATCCAACTCTCCTCTATTTGAATTCTCATGATCTCTCAAACCAACATGCCATCATTTGTTTTTTGCTCTTTTTAGTCTTGTGGCACCTGTGAATCAATTTTCAATAATCATTAAGTGCCTTCTGTGTGCAAAGCACCATACCAAATACCACTGACCTCCATTAGCCTGGAATATCTCATTAGATCTCCATTTTACCCATGGTAACATGGTTCGTGGATGTCGCATCACTTAGAAGCAGCAGAGTCAGGCCTCAAAGACTGCATAGGCCCCAGATATCCTCATTCATTTGGCCTGCCAGAAAATCCATATGTTTAACACCACTGGAAAAGGAAAGGCAGATTTTGCCCAACAACTTTCTGTCACATGCTAATGGCGGTGCGACTTTGGCTCTGCTCCATCTATTTTTGGCGATTAACAATGTTCAAAGAGACAAATGTGCTTCTGCAGAAATGTCTTTTGTCAAACGTAAGTGACGGGGTCAGCGGTCATTCATCTTGGCAGCATGGACTTCATGGCTTCGATCAATGGGCTCCCTGTAACATGAATGATGAAGCCATTGGCAGAATCCACTCTAGTGCCAGGGGGCCAGTGAGGGCTGACATTTTCTTCATTAGCTCTTTCAGTGGTCTTCTGCAACCATCTCCCTACCCCGGGGTTGCTGAACTTAGGGGATTGAAAGAATGGCAATAATATATTGACACAACAACCTGGCAGACTCGGTAATTGCTAATTAACTTTCCGAGCAGCTGGATATCACGCTGCAGTGGAAGTATTCCAAAACACTAGCGAACTGTTAATGTGGCAAAAGCATTCACTGAGATTTCTCTCAAAGTATCACTGAGGCATCCAGGTGGTCCAGCATGAATAATCCATAGCACCAGATTGGCCCAGGGATGAGCCAGTGGGCCCTGCCTTTTGCTTCCGACTCCATGTCAGTGCAACAGAAATCAAAGGGCAGCTCTTTCCATGCAAACAATTTTATTTTTAGATCAATTTAAGATTAAGATGTTCAATCCTGATTTGAGATTTGTGAATAATATGTATACATAATAATCATCATAATAGTACAAATGTATGTATATGACAGGTCTCTTCTCCCCTCCTTTTTCCTTCAGGGTTCTGTCTGCTTGTGCTAATTATCTTGAATGGATTGGAATTGCTCTCTATTTGCTTTAAAAAGCATTCATTTATAATCACCTACTATGTACCGATAAAGGAAAGAATCATTGATATAGAACTGAAAGGATAACCGAATTCGGGCCCTTTAGTTTTCAGACAAGGAAACTGAAGCCCAGGGAGGTGAAGTAATTTTCTCGTGTTTACCCACTGGATCCTGGTTCTGGAGCTCAAAGGAGCCTCAAAGGCTACTGAGTCCAACTCCTCATTTTCCAGATAATGAAACTGTTCAAGGAAGGGGATCTTCGAGATCATCTGCCTTCCCCATTTCACAGAAAAAGAAATAGAGGCCCACGAGATTAAATGATTTGTCCTAAGTCACACAGATCATAAGAGACAGATAAGGATTTGAACTCAGGTCTACTGAGGCATGGTGAAAAAGTCAAAGAAGATCAAAATCAAAGAAGGGTATTCAAGATTTGAACCCAGGTCCACTGAGGCATGGTAAAGAGATTGAAGATTAAAATGAAAGAAATCCTAGCCTTACAAAGACAAAAATTGGACAGTTCTTATACTTGAAGAACTTAGAACCATATAGAACCCTTGGAATTGGCTCCAGAAAAGTCCCAAATCATGCTTTGTTGGTCTTGTGGAAATCGTCATTATTTCAAATTCATCTGGCTGTCATGATTCAAGCATCACAGCAGATGTGGGAGGAAAAGTACAGGTTGCCTCCTCTATCTCCCAAATTTAGTTGTGTCCCAAAGCCCAGAGAAAATGGATTGGCAGGTGAATTTCTACACCTAGGACAACTTCTCTGTCCTCAGACTTCCTCTTTGTCCAAATTCAATGGTGGAAGGATTGAACTTGACCTCACCATTAAAACTGCCTAGTCTGTCATGGAGGTAAAACATTATGAAGCTGAAGTCCCTGTGATCTTCTGTAGGTAGCCATTGGTTGGACTGACCTTGAATGACCATGTTTGTTGGGTCAGATTACCTAGTTCACTCGACCACTGGTATGCACTCACTTGGATTTGAAGTGACAGTACCTCATTTTGAGTCCATTTTGAGGCTTCTCTCCCTCTCAAAGGCAAAGACTATGTCTTTGGGTTCCTTTATGAGCCCTATCTTCCTGCAGAATATAATAGGATGCTTTGTGATCAGAGGATCTGAATGCACAATTCACTTCTGATACTCACTGTGTGACCATGGGTCAATTATTTCTTCTCCCTGGGCCTCAGTTTCCTCATTTGTAAAATGAAGAATTGGATTAGATCCCTTCCTGCTTTAGCGCTAGGATCATGTGATGCTAAGTAATAATTATTTCAATATTAATCCATCATCTCTTTTAGAGGTAGCTAGGTGACCCAGTGACTAGAACACTAGGCCTGGAGACAGACAGACCTGAGTATATATTTTATCTTAGATACTAGCTATGTGATCATGAAGTAAGTCACTTAACCTCCCTATGCCTCAGTTTCCACATCTGTAAAAATGGGTATGATGATAGCACTTATCTCCCAGGTTTATGGTGAGAAAAAAATAAATTAATATTTATAAAATCACTTTCTAACCATAAAGTTCAAGCTATTATTACTTTAAATAATTTAAATACTATTATCCTAGCTATTATGATTTTAAATAAAAGAAATATAATTCATAAAAAATGTAGTGTTTAGCATGAAACCTGTTGTTTCTTTCTTTGGGGCTCCTTTCAAATAAATGTAATTAATTACAGTGAAACCAAGACAAATGGAGCTCTATGTTTAGAGACAGGGGTGGTGGTTGTTCAGTCTTTTCAGTCATGGCTAACTTTTCATAATCTCATCTGAGGTTTACTTGGCAAAGATACTGGTGTGGCTTAGCGTTTCCTTTCTCAGATTGTTTTCCAGATGAGGAAACTGAGGTAAATAGAGTGAAGTGACTTGCCCAGGATCACACAGTAAATGTCTGAAGCTACATTTGAACTCAGGAAGATGAGTCTTTCTGACTCTAGACCCAATATTCTATCCACTGCATTGCTACTTAATGGCCTCCACAGGCAGAGCACAAATACCAGCCCTGCTACTTATTATCTTTGTGACCTTGAGCAGGCCACTTTCCTGGTCCTGCTTTTCTGTCAAGTTTCCTGTTTAGCTTTTCTGTCAAGCAGGGTTAGGTCTAGATGCTCTCCGAGGTCCCTTCCAGTCCTATGTGTGACATCGGGCAAGTCCTTTCCCTTCTGTGTTTCTCAATTTCTTCCTCTGTCAAGTGAGAAGGTTCTATTTGGGCCTCCGAAGTTCCATCTAGCTCTAGATAGATTATCTGTGATTATATTCTATCAGAGTTGTTATCTGATGGCAGAATGACAAAGCACCCAATGTTTTTACCTTGGAAACCTCTTAATCATTAGACTCAGCAGTCTCCGCAAGTAGCTTCCTTGCAGGTGTGTTGCACCGCTCACGAGGAAAGAGAACACAATTGCCAGGAAGGAGGCTTGACCCAGGTAGAGAAGGAGATGCCAGAGGACTTGCAGAGTTGGCAAGCCATTTTCCCAAATGTTCAGCACAATGTTCTGGCACAGGTGTTTCCATAAAGGTGACACATGGGGGAAAACTCCCGAGCGTTGAATGGTCCTTAATTTCTCATTCCTCCCTTTAGCAGAATGTAACTTGTGAATGTAAAAAGAATAGCAGGGGACGAGATCATTCAAGCACTACTGCAAGGTGTCTTTATCAAGATTCTCCATATGGGCTGGATCAGTGTGTTTGTTTCAGAACACATAAGCAAGTTTATGGGCTAAGGATGACTCATGGGAGCTGAGCCAGAGAGCTCAGCAATGTTTCAAATGGGTGTAGTTTTGTCAAAGGATGATTTTTTGAAAGAGAGAGAGAAAAGAGAGAGACAGTGACAGAGGAAGGAAAGGTGGAAGGAAGGAAAGGAAGAAAGAAAGAAAGAAAGGAAAGCAATGATAGAAGGATGGAAGCAAAATTACATTTGCCATCAGGGCACATATGTCTATAATGTATGAATTACCAAATGAATTCTTACATCCCGTATCCATAAAGGTATATCCTCACACAGATTGAGTTGTAGCTAAGGGAGGAGAGGAGGCTCTAGAGAGTCCGGAGGACTTTGCCGGGAAAGCAGTACAATTTGACTATTCCACTAATGGAAAAATGAATTTAAAAAAATATATATATATATATATATATTTAATTTTTAAAATTTTTTATTAATTTTATAATTATAACATTTTTTGACAGTACATATGCATAGGTAATTTTTTACATCATTATTCCTTGTACTCCCTTCTGTTCTGAATTTTTCCCCTCTTTCCCTCCACCCCCTCCCCTAGATTGAATTCAAAATATAGCCCATAACATGCTGTCATATCCCAGTTCCACCCTCCCCAAACCATGGTTAAGAAAGTATAACAAATGTCACACATTCCAAAGTTGCCTCAGAATTTGGTCGTAGAGGAAGCACAGGGATGGTTGGATGGTTTGGGTCTCCAGTCAACAGAATCACTAAATTCCAGCAGCACTAGATTCTAGACATGGGAGTATAAGAATATGCTTTCATATATAATATAGTATGTAATTAAATTTATCTAGTTGTCTGGGCAGAGAAGTGGGACACCCACTGATCAGGAAAACCAGGTACCTGGGCATCTTGCCATTTGTCCTGCTGTTACTTTCCTTCTGGCAAAATCTTCAGACTATGACCAACTCTCCTCCTCCAGGTAAAATAAAGATGGGGATTTAAGAGTGCTTTAAAGGCCTAAACACATTTTTGTTTAGTTGACATGATTGGTCTGATTTTGGAACTCCCACCTAGGGATTGAGCCATCCTGATTAGTGGGTGAGAATACAAACTCATATAGTTTGCCCCAGACCATGCTTCTTGCATATCCCCATCCCGGTCCACTCTCAATATCAACTGTCTCCCTTCTCCCTACCTAAAACATCACCCTAAAGACCAGTCCTCTTAGTTGACCCGCTCAATTTCGGAATTCTGCTGGAAATGAACTGACCTGCTTGAATGAGTGAGCATGCTAGTCTCAGAATGAGACGTCCACGAGGAAGCTGTCCATCTCATCATTTGCCCTGCTGCATTAATTCCCTCCACCACCTACTTCCTGTGCCATTTTCCATGTGTTGTTCAGGGGACAATCAGAAAATCAATATTGTCATTGTATCTGGAAGGAAAGGGACAATATACTGTCCTTTGATTCCACTGGACTCCTCAGACCAAAATTTCCCATCCTCTCTCTCTTCATTCCCCTACAAATGTTGTCTCCTTTTATTAGAGCATAAACTCCCTGAAGTCAGAGACTGGCTCTCTTCTTATTTGTATCCACACAACCTACCACAGTGCCTGGTACATAGTAGGTGCTCAACAAATATTTTTGCATTCATTCATCAAAAAAAAGAAGATCCCCATTTTCTGTTGGTTCCACTTGGAGATTAAACCCTTTTCCTGGCTTTTTCTGTCTCTGTACCCTTCTTTCACTGTCTCTGTCTCTGTGTTTGTTTATTTGTCTCTTGTGTCTCTCTGTCTCAGTCTCTGTCTTGGTCATTGTCTCTGTTTTTCTCCTTCCCTCTCTTTCCCTTCCCTTTATGTCTGACTCTGGACCTCAAGCAATTATCTGCTCTAGTGAAGATGTTTTATCATTTACCTTTGGTCTGCTTCTGTACTTCCACATCCTGATTTCAGATGTGTGGGTAGCCCCTCTGGAGATGTGGAGGATAATCCAGCCATGCTTTCTTTGTGGTTATTATCCATGTTCTCTCATAAATCCTGTTGGTTCATTGGTCATTGGACAAGGATCTCACGTTAGGAGTCTCAGAATTTCACTTGAAGTTCACAGGCAGTCTAAGGGTGTGTGTGTGTGTGTGTGTGTGTGTGTGTGTGTGTGTGTGTGAGATCCTTAGCATCTTCTGTCTGTTTTTCCTGTGACTTTTCTCATCATTGTCTCCATACAAATGGAAAGAAAACATAGAAGAGTAAGCTTCATTTTGTGTCTTTCTTTATTTCATGGGTTCTATTAGATTGTAAAGTCCTTGAGAGTAGAAACTGCCTTTTGCTTCTTTTTGTATCCCCAGCACTTAGAATGGTTCCTGATACATAGTCAGTGCTCTTACACAGTTATCTAAGCTGGTTCAGAAATGTAAAAATTCCTCCAAGAGGACCTTGTAACTTCATCAAGACAATTATTTTTTTCCTCTATAGTATTTTGTTTTCCAATTCCACATTAAGATAGTTTCCAATTATTCTAATATTTCCCACTTATTTTTGTAAGATTTTGCATTCTGTGCAAATTAAGACAACTCTGAGATACCACTATACACCTGTCAGATTGGCTAAGATGACAGGAACAAATAATGATGAATGTTGGAGGGGATGTGGGAAAACTGGGACATTGATACATTGTTGGTGGAGTTGTGAAAGAATCCAGCCATTCTGGAGAGCAATTTGGAACTATGCCCAAAAAGTTATCAAACTGTCCATACCCTTTGACCCAGCCGTACTACTACTGGGCTTATATCCCAAAGAAATACTAAAGAAGGGAAAGGGACCTGTATGTGCCAAAATGTTTGTGGCAGCTCTTTTTGTTGTAGCTAGAAACTGGAAGATGAATGGATGTCCATCAGTTGGAGAATGGTTGGGTAAATTGTGGTATATGAAGGTTATGGAATATTATTGCTCTGTAAGAAATGACCAGCAGGAGGAATACAGAGAGGCTTGGAGAGACTTAAATCAACTGTTGCTGAGTGAAATGAGCAGAACCAGAAGATCACTATACACTTCAACAACAATATTGTGATGAGGATGTATTCTGATGGAAGTTGATCAATGATGGACAAAAATAACTACACCCAGAGAAGGAACACTGGGAAGTGAATGTAAATTGTTAGCACTACTGTCTATCTACCCAGGTTACTTATACCTTCGGAATCTAATACTTAATGCGCAACAAGAAAATGGTATTTACACACCTATATTGTATCTAGGTTTTATTGTAACACATGTAAAATGTATGGGATTGCCTATCATCGGAGGGAGGGAATGGAGGGAGGGGGGGATAATTTGGAAAAATGAATACAAGTGATAATATTATAAAAAAAATTACTCATGCATATATACTGTGAAAAAAATTCTAAATAAAATAAAAAAATAAAAAAAAAGATTTTGCATTCTGAATTTTCTCCCTCTGACCCAGCCCCAAGACAGCAAGCAGTCTGATATAAGTTAAACATGTGCAATCCCTTTAAACATATTTTCATATTTGTCATGTTGTACAAATAAAGTCAGACCAAAAGGGAAAAAACAGAAAAAAGAAAAGCAAAGAAACAAACAAACAAAAAGTTGAAAATACTCTGCTTTGATCCACATTCAGTCTCCATAGTTCTCTCTCTGATTGTGGATGGCATTTTCCATCCCAAGGTGATTGGAATTGCTGTAAATCACTATATCACTATTAAGACAACTCTAAGGTCCCACTTCTCAGATTGGCTAAGATGACAGGAAAAGATAATGATAAATATTGGAGGGGATATGGGAAAACTGGGACACTAATACATTATTGGTGGAGTTGTGAATTGAACCAACCATTCTGGAGAACAATTTGGAACTGTCTAAAGAACTATCAAACTGTGCATACCCTTTGATCCAGCAATGTCTCTACTGGGTCTGTAATCCAAATAGATCATAAAGGAGGGAAAGGAACCCTCGTGTACAAAAATGTTTGTGGCAGCCCTTTTTGTAGTGGCAAGGAACTGGAAATTGAGTGGATGCCTGTCAATTGGAGAATGGCTGAATAAGTTATGTTATATTAATATAATACATTATTATTGTTGTATAAGAAATGATGAGCAGTCTGATTTCAGAAAAGCCTGAAAAGACTCACATGAACTGATGCTAAATGAAGTGAACAGAACAAACAGAAAATTGTACATAATAACAAAAAGACTATGTGATTATCATCTGTGATAGATTTGGCTCTTCTCAACAATGAGGTGACTCAAGGCAATTCCATTAGACTTAGGTTAGAAAGTGTCATTAGCATCCAGAGAGAGAACTATAGATCAAAGTATAGCATTTTCATCTTTTTTTTTGTTGTTTGTTTGCTTGTTTTTGTTCTTTCTTGTGTTTTTCCTTTTTGATCTTATTTTTCTTGTGTAGCATGATGAATATGGAAATGTGCTTAGATGAATTGCACATGTTTAACAAATATCAGATTGCTTGCTGTCTGGGGCAGAGATGAGGAGCAGAAAGAGCAAGACAAATTTGGAACACAAAGTTTTGCAAAGGTAAATATTGAAAACTATCTTTGTATGTATTTAGAAAAATAAAATACTATTAAATGTTTAAAAAGCCACTGCATTGCTGAGAAGAGCAGAGTTAATCATAGTCATACATCATATAATCTTACTGTTATTTTGAACGATGTTCTCTTGCTTCTGCTCACTTCACTCAGCATCATCTCATGTAAGTCTTTCCAGATTTTTCTGAAAACAGCCTGCTCATCATTTCTTATAGAACAATAATATTCTATTACAATCATATGCCATAACTTATTCAGATATTCCCCAACTTAATCAGATATTCCCAAACTGATGGGCATCTACTCGCTTTCATTTCTTTGCTACCACAAAAAGGGCTGCCACAAACATTTTTTGCACATGTGGGTCATTTTCACTCTTTTATGATCTCTTTGGAATAGAGACCCATTAGAGACACTGCTAGATCAAAAGGTATGCACATTTTGAGAGCCTTTTGGGCATAGTTCCAAACTGCTCTCCAGAATGGTTGGATCATTTTACAACTCCACCAATAATGCATTAGTGTTGCAGTTTTCCCCCCTCCAACATTTATCATTACTTTTTTACTGCCATCTTAGCTAATCTGAGAGGTGAGAAGTGGTACCTCAGAGTTGTCTTAATTTGCATTTCTCTGATCAATAGTGATTTAGAAGATTTTTTTCATATGACTAGAAATGGCTTTAATTTCTTCATCTGAAAAAGTCTGTTCATATCCTTTGATCATTTATCAATTGGGGAATGACTTGTACAAGAAAATTATTAATGAAAATATTGAGAGGGATATTGTATCTAGGTTATACTGTAACACATGTAAAATGTATGGGATTGCCTGTCTTCTAGGGGAGGGAAGAGAGGGAGGGAGGGGGAAATTTGGAAAAATGAATACAAGTGATAATGTTATAAAAATACTCATGCAAAAAAAAGAAAATATAGAGAGGGAAGCAGGGGTAGGATGCATTCCCCTTGGGGTACCACTTAAAATTAATAGCCAGGGCACCTCTTTTTGTGGGACTAGAGAGCAAGGAAATATTGGCTAAGTCTCCATAGTGCCAGACTAAGGTTAAAAAAAAGTCAAAAATCATCTTCAACTAGTTACTTTGTAATTCTGTAGTTTTGTGGGGAGAAAGGGATGATAGCATTTACTTAATAACAGCAAGAATTTACAGTAATGCCTTGAGCACTATGGAAATTTTTGTTATTGTTGAGCTTAAGTCATGTCTGACTGTGACCCGACTTGGGATTTTCATGGCAAAGATATTGGAGTGGTTTGCCATTTCCTTCTCCAGCTCATTTTGCAGATGAGGAAACTGAGGAAAATAGGATGAAATGACTTTTCCAGGGTCACACAGGTAATCAGTGTATGAAGCTGGATTTGTACTCAGGAAGATGAATCTTTCTGACTTCAGCTTGCACCACTTAGCTACCCTGTTCTTATGCTATTATTAATATTCTTTCTTTCTTTCCACACAACTACATGATTACAAAGTAACCAGATGAAGATGTTTTTTGGACATATTTTAAAACCTTGATTTGGTACCAGGAATACCTAGTCTATCTCTCTCCAACTGACTCTCTAGGATTAGTTAGTGTAGATCAGGTGCTGATCTGCATTGATAAAGGGAGTTGCCCCCCTGGGAGTCCTGTGCATGCCATAATCACTCATCTAATTAAAAAAGAGATATTAACTAAATTTGGTTGCCATGGAAAAATTTTTAGAACAGTTGTCTGGAGACTGTGGCCCCTATCTTTGTTTTCTAGTCCCAGCTCTTCTGCTAACTAGCTCAGCAACCTTTTTTTTATTTTTAAACTGATATGGACCTTTTACCTCAAAGGATCATTCTAAGAATCTCTTCTTCATCTTCCCTTTCAAAGAGGGACTAATGATAAAACAGACACACGTCTTGATTTGTGTGTAAATTGGATTTAAGCGAGGCCGAGTTGCACAGAGTTTTCAGCTTCACTGTTTCTTCCAGAGTCTTCAAAATCCAATGGCTAGACAAAAGTTAGGCTGGTGGGTGATGGCCTGGGTTACTGTGGATGGCCTTGGCTTCATGGATGCCTGATCAAGTTCTAAGCTGTCTACCAATTGAAACAAATTGTTCTCATCCGCCCATTCCACGAGGGGAAATTTCCACCCCTTCATTTAACTGGTGATTTGAAATCTGTGGGTTATTCTCAAGCTGGTTTAACCAGTCTGCCAAGATTGGCTATTACACGTGTT
Organism: Sminthopsis crassicaudata; assembly: GCF_048593235.1. Classification (NCBI taxonomy): domain Eukaryota; kingdom Metazoa; phylum Chordata; class Mammalia; order Dasyuromorphia; family Dasyuridae; genus Sminthopsis; species Sminthopsis crassicaudata. The sequence goes on from NC_133623.1 coordinate 58,459,992, forward strand.
ATAGCTTCTTGGAGTTATAGGTAAGAGATGGGTGACTAGTTAGTTAGACATTAAAGGTAGATGAGCAGCCCCTGAAAAGGGCTTGGCAAGCCTTTGCATCAGAACGCCCCATACACCCCAAATGAGCATCTAATGAGATTCTAAAAGTAAAATCATTTAGTCAATTAGTTCCCCAGACTTCCTGTTAGGTGCTTTCTTTGTGCCAGGTATAGTGCTAAATACTGCAGATTCACAGAAAGACAAAACAAAACAAAAAGCCCGCCACATGTCCAACCAAATAAAACAGTATGCTAGCATTAGCCAGATAATCTGAAGATAACCAGAAGGGCGGAAAGGCAGAAAGGCCGGCCCAAAAGGTGTTCAGGCCCCACCATTTAGATATGAATTCACTTTCCTAGACCTACCTCTTTCTTTCATTTGGTCTCAAATTGTTTGAACAGACTGCTGGCTATAAAACTGAAAGGAGCCACAGCCTGAATGAAAACGCAACTGGTATTTGGCTCAGTAGTCACGGCTTACCAAGTAGACTGATTGAAAAAGGATATTTTTCCTAATGACATATTTGATTCTGACTGCCACTAGGAGCATAAGCTTTCAAGGGCACTCTGTAAATCTTTATCTCATCTCTCCTGACCAACTTCTGTCTGATCCTTAACGTTAATTTGCTCAGTATGGGAAAAACATCTCCTAGAGAAGAGGTTCTTACCCTTCTGTGCCATGAACACACAAAGACCTTCTGATGGCCTGGATAAGCCTATGGTTTCCATTTCAGAATGCTTTCAAATGCATTATATTGAATGTATAGGATTACAAAGGAAATCAATTATAGTATTATTGTTGTCCAGTCATTTCAGTCACATCCAATTGTCTTTGTAACCATTTAGCATTGTTTCTGGCAAAGACACTGGAACGGTTTGCCATCATCTTCTCCTGCTCATTTTACAGATGAGGAAACTGAGGTAACCAGGATGAGGTGCCTTGCCCAGGGTCACCCAGCTAGCAAGAGTCGGAGGTAGGATTTGAACTCAGATTCTCCTGATTCCAGGCCCAGTACTCTATCCACTGCGCCACCTAGCTACCTCAATCATATTGAAATACAATTGTAAAAATATATTTAAAAAAAAATTCACAAAGACCAGGCTAAGAACCCATATAGGCAAATTCTCTTTTGTGCTTCCTGCCATTAATAGGGAAGGAAGAGGTTTCAGCAGGAAGGGAAGGCAAGAGGTCTACTTCACAGTGATGCTGAGGGTCAGCTCTCAAAATGAGGCAGTATATCAGAGTGGAATATACACTGAATCTGGAGCAGAGGATCTGGGTTCAAATTTGGCCTCTGACACTCACCATGAGTCTCCGGGCCTCAGTTTAGTCCTCTGTAAAATGAGAGAGTTGAACAAGATGGCCCATGGGGTCCTCCAGGCTCCATGGATAGAATCCTCTGCATTTTACTAGGCAAGATGCTTCATCTCCCCGGATTTCAATTTCCTTTCCTTTAAAATGAGGGGGCTGGACTAGATGGACTCCAGCTCTTGAGCTAGGATTTGATGAACCAGAATTTCCTGAAAGCTTCATTTTTCTTTGAGGAGGAGGTAAGGCATTGTGAGAAGAGCTATGGGCCTGGGCTTAGGAGACCTGGATTCTAGTTCCAGATTTGCCACTGAATGGCTGAGCAAATCTCTGCCCCCCTCCCTGGGACTCCCTTTCCTTCATTGTACAATAAGGGTAATAACATGGGTGCCAGCTCCCAAGGGTTGTATGGGGGAGAATGCTTCTTAAACTTGAAAATGGAAAATATTGAAAATATTTGTTGGTGACCAAGCCTTTATTAAGTCACCTCCTAAAGAACTTCTAGGCACATAGTTCCCATGTTCAACTGATTTATATGATTGTGGTCCTCAACACAGAGTAACAATCCAAATGTTAGCCACTAGTGGGAATAATATTGTGAATTTAACTAGTTTCTTAAAAGAATTGCAGTCTACTCTTTTCCTCACCAATTTTTTCATTTAACAAACATTTTTTAAAAGACCTTCTGGGTAAAAAATGCTCTAAGGACCTGTGGGAGAAAATAGAGAAAGCTTAATAGTCACAGAGATTATAATCTGGACGTAAATACGGTTATCCTTTCCACATCACTGGGTTAGGGGCACCATGAACTTGCATTTTGGAAAATCCACATAAATTTTTTCAGGCCTTCCCTTTATATTGAGAAGTCAGAATTTTTTCTTTTTCTTTTATGGGGTGTTTACAGAATCTTCTAGCAAAATTTGGCCTTCATGGATTCTTAGCAGCTTCCACAACCCCCTCCCCCTGCCAATTCCCATTTGATATCTCCTGCTGATCCCCAAATATATCAAACCTATGATGGGGAAAACAGCAATGAAAAAGGAATAACTGTGACTATTGTAGAAAATAGAACATGAGTACCAATAAATTGGAGACAAGTAGGTGGTATTTGAATGCAAATTCTGCCCCACAGTAGCTGTATGACCTTTGAACAAATCACTTAACCTTTATTAGCCTCGGTTCCTCATCTGTAAAATGGAGACACACTGGAGAAGCCAATGGCACATCACTCCAATATCTTTACCGGAAAAGCCCCATGGGATCATAGAGAATCAGATGTGACCAGAGAACGACAATAACACAATAAATTGAAATAATGAGGCTGAGACTCTGAAGATGCCTTTTCCTTTCCTATTCTGAAAGCCAGAGCTGGAAGGGACATTGAGTCTAGTCCCTTTATTTTTCAGAAGAAGAAAGGAAGAGGCATCTTCAGAGTCTCAGACTCATTATTTCAATTTATTATGTTATTGTCATTCTCTGGTCACGTCTGATTCTCTGGGACCCCATGGGTTTTTTTCTGGAAAAGATACTGGAATGATGCACACCTCTCTGTCTATGGCTCCTACATGTGCTTGCTCTCTCAGTTTATTGTTAGAAAATGTTCCCCAGATTTATGTACTATTTTTTTTAGGAATATGGACCTACAGAGAACCTTGGATTTGAGATAGATGATATTAAGGAAATCTGGTTACAAGGACAAATTGGGGGATTATGCCAGGTACTAAATTATGTTCAGTTAATTTGAAACTAGATTACTCTTTGTAGATGGGGCTTCTATAAAAGATGGGAGGATAGATTAAATCAGATATATCATACTCAAAGTCTACCAGCAAGTACCCAGCAAAATTCCCCAGTGCTGTCTGAACCAGATTAAAATGTAAGTAGGAAATATCTAACAAAGTGATATCAAACTCTAAGCGAAAGGGATTCATTTGCATGGTGACTTTGAAAACTATAACTTAACATTATCTATATTATATTGTATTTTCCCTTGTTAGATTTCCAAATTATAATTCGTTATTAATAAATGGTTGATCTGTATACCTATTTTAGGTACTATATATCTGGTGTTGCATTAAAAATTTCTTGGGCAAAAAGGGGTCACAAGTAGAAAAAGTTTAAGAAGCTCTGATCTAGTCTAATGTCCTAATTTTTCAGATGTGGAAACTGAGGTTCAGGGAGGCAAAGAGACCCTGATCCACCGAGATATTAATGTGTAGTTAAGCATTAAAATGACTTTTTTTTTCAATCTATGGGAAAAACAATTCAAATTGCAAATTGCATGTACTTTCATTTATCATCTTCGAAAGTTAGAAGATGCTGCATTGGAAATGAAAAATCTCAGGCTGTAAAATGCAAGATCAAATTTGAAATGTGTGTGGAAGTAGAGGCTGGGTCTCCATAAACATAAATGGTAATTCAGCACCACAGGGAGACCAGCAACAAAATTTGTGAGGCTGAAAAAGCTTCAGAAATGGCCCCAGCCAGAACATCCACTGCAAAATAAGTAAGGCTAGCAATTATTTATGAGATGAGAAGATAAGGAAAGCCAATCTAATACAGATGATAGCAAATTGAAAGAAGTCCTCAGTGCCTGAGTGGGGGACACATCTCACGCAGAGCAGCCCAACTGCTGTCCCCAAGATCATGAAGAAAATCTCCACAGTGCTTTGGACACCAGAGTGTCAAAAACAATCACTTATGATTATCAAAGATCATCATTATCTTTAGAATTCATTCACTTTGGACTCATGCAGTGATTCCTCCTCGGAGCCCTCCCCTGCCCCACCTACTTGCAATACTCTGCCCTCAGTTACATATTCCACTATTGGGAGGATTCTCAAGAGTCTGTAAAAGTATTTTAATAAGAAATAAATCTAAGAGGTTGATCAAAGATGTTCTCTGATCAACATGATGAATTTAGAATGTATTCAGCCTTTATTTGGAACTTTAACAATATCTCACTGAGTGGAAATGAAATGATCGGCATGGGCTGTTTGTGGGCTGATTGGAGACGAATGAAATGGCTGGGGCTGTTTAGGATCCTAGCCACAGTTCTTTGTTAGCTGCTAAAAGATGGCTAGTTGCAGAGTCCATTTATCTTTTTTTCCTTCGTGCAGCACGTATCTGACAACAATAGAACAGAGTGGCTCTAGGTCCTATAGTATGTTGCAAGTAGCTTACTTTTGGGTACAAACAGGTTTTCCTTCTCTCCCCCTACATAGTAATTCATGGTTGTTTTGGAGTAAATAGACATAATAATTTTACATATATACTTTCAGAAGAAAATTCTTAAGCCCCAGATTCTTGGATAAAGGAGAGAGATTTCCTTAACAATGTTGAGTTCAGGAAGATTTCAGACATCTAGACTTCTAAACAAAGGAGAGAGTTTCTGGGAAGTACCAGACTGAGAGGAGAGAACTGGAAAAAACCATGTCATGAAATGGTTATACAAAAGACCCCAATTTTGCCCTCAATTAATGTCTGCAAGTGGGAAAAGACAACTCCAAGTTTGCTTTCTTGCTGGGGGAAGCCTGATATAGGGGAGTACTAGAATACCGAAAACCTGTATCAATCCCTACGGTAGAAGTAGTATCATTAGGATATTAGATAGAAGAAGGACAAGGGAATAAGCTTTAAGTGAATACCTACTATATGCCAGGCACTGTCACAAGCACTATATTATCTCATTTTATCTCATAACAGTCCTGCAGGATAAATGCTATTAGTTCTGTATTTTACAGTTGAAAAAACTGAGGCATATAGGAGTGACTTGCACAAGATTACATAGCTATTAAGCATCTGAAGCCAAATTTGAACTCAGTTCTTGACTTCAGAAAAAAGCACACTATTCATTGCATCACCGGCAGCCTCTGGGGAAATAAGTGGGACTCCCCAGAGAACAAGGTAGAATTGTGTTGAGTTGTTTATGGGCTGTTTTAAATCTTTTGCTTGTTTTCTGTACTTTCTTTTGGGTAAAACAGAGGATATTCTGTATTCGATAAGTCTTACTTGTTTTGACAAATATATATATATATGTTCTCTGGATTTAGCCTTCTAGTCATTGATGTATTTCCACCTTTTCTGGTTAATTGTGAGTTCCACTAGGCTTTTCCATTGTTATTCTTCAAACCCCTTTCCTTGCTAAGTCTATGCTCTCCCGAGTCTATTTCATATTTACCACTTCTAGTGTACCTTTTCATTTTGTCTGTAACCTCTTATCATAAATAAATGTACCATTTGGCAAGCAGAAAGCCATTTCGAATTCTTCACATGTGATTTATGACTGACCCTCATTTGGTGTGTCTATACAAACCCCATCATTTGGTGCTAATGCGTCTCCTAAATCTCACCATTTGGTGTCTACGCCAATTTCACCATTTGGTGCCAGACCTAAATCTCATCATCTGCAGCATTCTGGCCATTGATATTTTTAAAAGCTCCCTGAGAAAGGAACTGCAGACTTCCAAAATGCAATTGGGCCCACAAGCTAATGAATACCGATGTGGTCTATCTTTGGAATCTCACAGTACAGAATGGAGATATTCCAACAAGATCAGTTGTCAAGCGAATTTCTGTAAAACGGAGTATGGACCTGTCCATACAAACACAACAACTTCCAATCAAAACGGTTTACCCATATGGGTAGTGGAGAAGTTCAACTGAAAATTTGATTGAGATGAGAATTAAGTCAATGGCAAGTGCATGGCCTTCTAGGTGCTATACACTCAGGAGTCTGGCAGCATCCTCAGAACGTCAGAGCACTTGAAGAATTCTGAATATGATTTTTCCTAGGAAAATATGACATATGCCTAGCAAAGAGATGAAGGAAGAACTCAGGTGTTGTTAAAGGTATTTGTTAGCAAACACTTTCGTCATCATCCAGCCCTTTGAATGGATGATGTGTCTTTGCCATGATTAACTGTGAAATGAAAACCTCCTATTTAAATCACTTTGACTCTGGATGGAGGAGCTCAGGTGGTTTTCAGAGCAGCCTGCTACAAGGCTAGTCTTATAGATTTTGCTCCAAGATTAGACTCGTTGACTTTGTTACGAAAAATCCTTTCCAATCAGGGACACACACACCATACAAAAGGGAAAAGAAAATCAGCCTCAGGTACATAGAGAAGTTACAAAATTCTCTAAAGTCCCATTTCTTTTCCAGAGAGATGTCTCTGTCTATCTTTCTCTCGTTGCCATTCATGCAGTCAACTGAGTATGAGAGCCAGTTTAGGAAACACCAGCTCAGAATCCTAGACTAGCTCTGTTTTTATAGGCTGGCCATATACCGATAGCCTCAGAGAAGGAGAGGAGTGGATAGTGTCCTTTTCAGATCTATTGTTGATAGTTTTATGGCAAAAATCCCTTTTCTATCATCTGGATAAGTGATGATTCTTTCTTGATTATGATAACAGTACAATTACTCCTCATTTGTCCTTCTCTGGTTCATTGGAATTTCTCCAGTGCCTGATTGGTACTCACAGTTCCCAGAACTTAGTTCCTTTTGTCTTGCTTTTCAAAATGTCTAATGGAACTATGCTGCCACATACAACTTCCTGAGAAGTGAATCTTGCTTTTTGTTTGGGATTTCAGCTTGCTATGTACTGCCTTAATTTAGTAAGTCTCAAAATTTGAGCCTGGGTCTGTTGGAGCTGCTTGTAGCCCTTCCATCTCAAGTAATGTCAAATAGCCTTTTTAGCCCTTGATCAAATGAATATACAATCAGATGATCCCAGTTTTGTTTCTGTTCAGCAAGATTTGGCTAGTAATTAGGCAAATAGATGAATGTTCCCAAACTCAAAGCCCCTTGAGTTGTGAGCTCTGTTGTAAAATAGATTTTTCCATGGATAAAATGCCCTGTTGCCTTACTGGTACCTAATATAGATTGTGGCAGCTTTTACTGACCCAGTGATATGCTTCAAAATCAAATGAACTTTTCTGAGATTGACCCCCAGCTAAAGGACTAATGTGTCACTCTCCCAGATCCCAGTATTTTTTGTGGTAGCAAAAACTGGAAACAAAGTAGATGTCCATCAGTTTGGGAATGGCTGAATTTAAGTACATGAATGTAATGAAATCTCAATGTGCCATCAGAAATGATGAATATGGAGAATTTAGAATGACTTGATTAGACGTACATGAACTGATTTCAGAGAGAGGTAAGGGGCTGGGGGTAGGTGGGGAGTGGGAGCTGTACACATGGACTACAACAATGGAGGAAGATAGAACAAAAGTAATACAAAAACAGACCCTGAGCAAATCAGAGCAGCCTGATATAAGGTTAGTCTTTATAGATTTTGCTCCAAAATTAGACTCGTTGACTTTGTTACCAAAAACCCCAATTGCGTTAGCGGAAAAAAAAAAAGAAAGAAAAAAGAAATACAAAACAACTTAAATTAAATACTGGGAAATCAGGATGATCAAGCTTGATCTATAGACATAAAAATAAGCAGATCTCTCTCTCTCTTCTTTGCAGAAGTAAAGCAATATCATAAGACACATTGCATAAATTGTCATGCTTATTTGGTACATTGGTTAGTTCTGCAAAACTTCCTTCCCACTTTCTCATAAGAAATTGTTCTCTGGGAAGAATAAGGGAAGGGATATATTGGGAATGGAGACAACATAAAAATATGAAATTTCAAAGAATATCCCAGCTTTAGGCTTAGTATGCCTATAGTTTTGATCTCTCAAATATAGGATTCTCTCAAAGGAATTGTATTCCAGCTGTCCCAAGAGCATTTCTAGAGAGAGAATTAAACAGTTGGCAAATTTGTTCTGTCTATTGATTCTATGGCCTTTGCTTTCTTGACATCCTCCTTTTAAGGGGAGTACCTTCATGATGCCTCCTGGAAACCCAGCCCTCCTCACATGTAGCTGCCTTCCATATGGGCAGCAACCAGTTCCTGAGGGAGCTGCCATGTCCACCTAGGCAGACTTAATTGACCTTTTCTAGATCCTTTCAGGGTTCTAGGAGTTTATTGGACAAAAGAACTGAGTTAGAGAGATAGTTTTAGATGCTGACTCTCACTGATTTTCTCATTCCTAGAAAACATTCATTTCAATAGGGGGATTCAATGTCTTGATGCAAAGAAATGAATGGCATTCAAATTTCAGATATGGTATCTTGAAGCAAAATAGAAATAAGGTAGAATCAAAATTTAAATCATAGCTCTACTCCTTGGGCAAGTTCCTTTCCTCCTGAGCCTCAATTTTCCTCTTGGCAAAATATAGGAGGCAGCATGGCACAATGGAAAGAGTGCTAACTCTAGAGTTTGAGAACCTGGGTTCTAATCTCATCTCTGATAATGATCTTGGCAAATCTCTTCACTTTGCTGACAGGACTTAGGTTTGTTTTATAAGATAGCTTCTTTGTATACCTAAAGAAAGTTGAACTGAATGACCTCTGAGTCTTCCTGCTTTAGATTTAAGACCCTATATGTGACTTTAGGTAAGTCATTTCCCCTCAGTTTCTTCATCTGTAAATAGGGGGACGTGTTGGACTAGATGGCCTTTGAAATCCTTTCTAATTACATCTAGGATCTATAAAAGACTTAGATTAGATGATCTCTGGCACGGTGTGAGACTGCATTTTGGGGGCCATAAGGGCCTTAAAGGCTTCTTAGATCACAACATTTCAGAACTAATTAGAGGCAAATGGGATATGAGTATCCTTGCATATTTTATTTGGGAACCCAGGATTTCAAATTTCACTGCCAGATTTTTTAGAGGATGGATAGGGTCAACCATTCTAAAGTTTTGATTCAAATGCATCTAACCACCAGTCAATTCTGAAAAAAAGTCAAATGGGAATATCAGAGCTGGCCGGAAACCTCAGGGATTGCTCATACAACCCTGTCATCTCGGAAATGGGGAAACAAAAGCCAAGAGAGGATAGAATTTGTAGGAGGTCACACAAGAAATTAGAGGTAGTGTTGAGAATAGAGAATGATACTTCATAAGACAGACAGTCCTAAGAAGCCTGAATGCTTTATTCTTCCCTATGAGCTTAGGAGTCTTGAGAATCTAAGAATGGAGACCCCAAGTGGCTCAGTTTTTTATAAAAGAGGGAAAATTCTCTAGGCCATAGAGAATTGTGGCTTATTCTACACCAGACTTGGGGAGGATGCATTAGGCTGCAGTCAAAGTGATTTAAGTAGGAGGTTTTCATTTCACAGTTGATCACGGCAAAGACAGAGACCATTTGGTGCCTTTTCCCACGTCTGCCAAGAAGTGACTTCATGTCTCAAATACTTATTCTTCCATTGATGTGCAAAGAGATCTGAGGAAGGCCTTGGAATTGGTTGAGTGCCAACCAATGCCACTTTCTTTCTTTGGTGCAACTGACCCATTCTCACACTGTCAGATAACACTTAATTCCACTTTTCCCCCAAAGAAAAATCCATTTATTCCTAATGAATTAATGGGTCACTCTTGAGCTTCAGCAAATTCTGATATAATCTCCTTTATGATATTTTTGCTCTTGTTGCCTTTTTCATATTGAATGCTTAAATTATGACAATTTAGGAAATGGGGTTGGAAATTGCCTTGAAATAGTACTTGGAGAAGATTTATTATGTGGGAATGGAGTGCAGGAAAAATGATGGTTTCCTTTGTTTTCTGAAAAGAGAGCTGGCCACTACTTTTATCTGTGAAATCCAGCACTAAGACATCAGGAAGAGATTCAGAAAACAGTTGCCATTTCTAGCAAGGCCCTAGAAGATGAGAAATGCAGAAATCAGTTGTTTGTTCACTGTCCGATGAATCCAAATTCAGCTTTACTTGGGCTACTGAATTGAGTCACCCTTTGTTATGAATGTTTGACACTGATGAAATCCCTGAGGAAGATTCAGCATTGAATTGGGGAATTGCTACAAATAGGGACTGGGGAATATCAGCTGAGTTCAAAGACTGGATGTTGCAGTTTTCTTCTCATTCAAAAGGCAGGGAGTATGGCACAGTAAAAAAAAAATAAAAAAAAGGAACTGAGTTCAAATTGGACTTCAAGCTTATAATCTATGTGCCCTTGAGCAAATCACTTCCTCTGATGGGCCTCAGTTTTCTGTTTTGAGGGAATGTGGCACTAGATGGCCTGTGACCAACACTTTAGCTTTTATCACTTTATTTGTGGCTTTGGGCTGATCACTCCACCTTCCCTGGTCTTCAGTTTTCTCCATTGTAAGGTTTGAGTCAGGTGACCTCTGAGGACCCTTTTTCTCTGATCCTCATGTGCCTTTTCCAAGCACAATTTTCCCTCCAGCTCAGGATGATCATTCAAGTTGCAAGCAGTAAGGAGAATGGATTTTAGCTTAGTTCGGAGTCTGGCAAATGAGACTGATGGCTCCTTTTTGGGAGTTTAGAGTTTGGTTGCTGTTCCTAGATCCAGAATGGACTCTTCTTTGAGCCCAACTGTTCTGGGGTCTACAGTGTGGCTGGATGAGGGCAGAGTTCCATCTAATGCCCTGGAGCTTCTCTCCCTGGACCCTAAACTGGCCCACCATCTAGTGAGATGATGGTGCACCCCAACCCTACCAATGGGTCATTGAATCCAGACGACAGCTTAAACCTTTCGCTCCTTTCTACAGCTCTGCACAAAATTAGCCTGAGGCAGAAACCTGGGGAGAATGATTCCTTTCCACATTAGGGAAGATGCAGAGTCAAGGCCTCATTAAGCCCAAAGGATAGAGAGAGGCCACTTCTTGCCTCCCTCCACTCCTCTCCACTTACCGGCCTTCCATTTTCGTTTAGCCTCCCGTTGTCACTCACACAGCAGTCTAATTTCTCTCCTGCTTCCAGTCACTCCTCTTCCAATTGATCATTCAAGAAATGCCCAAAGAATCTTCCTAAAGCACGAGGCTTGCCATATTATTCCCCTATACAAGTATCTTCACTGACCACCTACCTATTGCCTAATGGATAAAATTTAAAAGCCTGATGTGCAAGGCTCTCCACGATCCAAACTAATTTTCGGGCTTACTTCACGCTACTCTTTTATACATTAACTGTGTTTCAGACAAAATACACTACTAATTATTTTCTTATTGCATCTTAGAATCATAGTAGAGTTAGAGCCTCAGAGTCTCCCTGATCTACCATCAGCCTTTAGAAGGGGTTGGTTACAGAAGTCTAAAAATTGGTACTCTAGCTATCTCCAAGCAAAAGTCCAAAGGATTTGGGTACATTGTAGAGAATACTCTTTTAGTAGACATAAGTTGGATTAGATGCCCCCCAAATGCCACTGGATTGGGAAAACAATTTTTTTTTTCAGGAAGATCAATGGAATGTACAAAGATTTCAAGACTGATCTTAATAATAATACTTGTTCATTTTAGGGTCACTTTGAACTTAAACTGTACCCTCATGCCTTAGTTTTCTTGCAAAGGAAACTCATTTGACAAGAGGCCCTTAGATTTGAGAGTTCAAGGGGCTTTGCAAGAATTTTAAAGCACATCTGGATATGAAACAAATTGGAACCTTCGGAACTTAATTACTGCACATAAGTTCCATGTGTTGAGGTAAATATGTTTGCTTAAATTTTGCCTTTAAAATCATGGTAATTGCAAATAGGAATACTTAACCCAACAACTGAAATTAACTTTTGAGACCCTGGCAACCTGTTCCTTACTGCCCAGCAGTAGAAACTGTCCTACCCAGATACGGGGGAAATATTCGGAGTGTTTGATAGCATCTTGTTGGATACCTCCGATTTCATAGAAAGAAAAAAACAAAACAATTTTACATGCCGTGTAGAATGTGTGGTTGTGATTTCAGAGAGGACTTCAAGATGAACAAGGGCTCCTTTGCCCCAAAATAGGTGAATTAAAGAACTCACAGAATCTAAGATTTGGAAGGAATCTTATGGGCCTGCTTGTCCAATCTATACCCAAATGGGAAGATCTTTTACAGAGTTCATGAAAAATGGTCATCCAGACTCTACAGTGAGACCGATAACAGGAGGAAGCCAACGGCAGCTCATGCTATTGGGGACAATTCTATTAGTTGGGGGATTTTTCCTTACATCACCTTTTTGGTATTTACCTATTGCTCCTTAAATATGTCCTTTTGTACTTACTGGAGTAGCCTACCTCCTTTTCCTTGTGATAGCCCTCCAAATACTTGGTATCCATCATGCACTTACGGAATATTCTTCTCAGGGCAGAACATCTTTAGTTCCTTTAACAGATCCTCATGGCAGGAATTCAAGGTCCTTAAATTATTCTGCTTGCCCTCCTGTGGCGACTTTTCAGCTTGTCAATGGCTTTCCTAAATTGTCACACCCCAGACTGACCACCAGATGTGGTCTGACAAAGGGAGATTACCGAAGGACAAACACTTTCCCATTCCTAGACATTGCTATGTTTCTCTTGACCTGTCTACCTTTTGCTTACTGATACTAGAAATACTTTTCACGGGTGAGGAAGCCTTTCATTCCATAACACACCAAAGAGTTGAGAATGGAAATGCTTTGGTGGTACCTGGAAGTGGATTCCTGGAGTCGGAAAGGTCTCAGTTCAAATACAGCCTCAGATACTTACTAGCCATGTTACCCTGGTCAGATCATTTAACTTGTGTCTGCCTCAGTTTTCTCAACTGTAAAGTAGAATCATAAGGGCATCTATCTCCCAGAGAGGTCACTTAGGCTACCAGAAACAAACTGGGCATGCTTGTCACTCTGATCTAGGGTTGTCAGCATCCAGGTTGAATACCATTGGGTTAAATGGGTATAGTTATGCTATATGGTCTTTCTTTGCTAAATTCCCACAGTCATAGTGTCTCACATTCCTTTTATGGGAGTAGAAAGATAGGGAAATAGTGACGGGAATGCCCAAAAAGAAAAAGACGCATCAATAAACATTTGAAAAATATACAGGAGAGAGCAGAAGGAAATTAGGAAGGGGACAGAGACGAGCAAGATGGTGTTGGTACTGCCATGTTAAATATATTCATATATATACACTTTAAAAACATGTTGTATATAATAAAAATTCATGGTTTCATAACAAAGGAAGGAAGGAAGGAAGGAAAGAAGCTTCGGGTGTATTTCCTTATCTTGCTTATAGGTGAAGGATAGCTCACTTTTCCATGGTGATTAGCCATTTGATTGTTAATAATGTGCCCTTTCCATGGAGTATTAATCTTCAGATTATCTAGAAAATATTGAATATACAATGGAATGTGACTCTCCACTAATGAAAGACATTTAAAATAAGGGCTATTCAATATACCAAAGTCTATACAGTATCTTGTTATAAGGTAGTCACAGACTGTTCCCAATGGAAAGGACCCTAGCCCTCTCCCAGTCTGATTCCCTTGCCTTTGTCTCAGAGAGGGGGAAGTAAGTCCAAGGTCACACAGCTGTTTCATGGTCGAGCCAACGCTGGAACCTAGTTACCCTGATTCTCATTCTGGAGTTCTTTCCACTGTACAGGAAGAGCAAAGACATCACAGTCAGGCTTTTGTGTGATTTTTATTAGTCTGTCTTAGCATCAGAATTTGAGAACCCTAACGGAAGTGAGAGACATGATCAGTAGGACTGAGCCCAGAAAAACTACATAATGTGTTGGGAAAATTTTGAAAAAAATCGGAATGCCTAATTTAGACTTTAGGGAGAATCTCTCTCTCTCTCTCTCTCTCTCTCTCTCTCTCTCTCTCTCTCTCTCTCTCTCTCTGTGTGTGTGTCTCTCTCTGTGTCTCTCTCTCTGTGTCTCTCTCTGTCTTTCTCTCTGTGTCTGTCTCTCTCTCTCTCTTTATATATACAAATATATATATATATGTATATATATATATATATATACATATATATGTATATTTGTAGCCAAAGGAGGGAAGTTATTTACCCAAGGTCACACATAGGATCATACATCCATAGCAAGAAGGGAGCTCAGAGATCACTCTGTACAACTCTCTTATTTTACAGAGAAGGAAACAGAGGACTAGGGAAGATAGTTTCCCTGGCTTCTAAATAAGCATCAAAATCACTTAACCTCTTTGAGATTCATTTACTCTTCTGTAAAATCCTAGCCTTACCTACCTCACAAAGCTTGCTGTGAGTCAGATTCAAATGAGGTAATGACTGACAAAGTAAACCGCAAGAAACTATGAAACTTGGTGCAATAATCCTTATTGCTGTGACAGCCTTCTCTCACTAGCTTCTCCTTCAGTATTCTTCATTTCTCTACTATTTCAAGGATTACAAAGCACTCAGCATCCAATAGCTCTGTGACATAGGTGGTGATTATATTTATTATCCTCGTTTTACAGACCAGGAGACTGAGCATCTCAGAGAGGAAGTGACTTGCCCATGGTCACATGGCTCACAGATGTTCCAGATACTATTTGAACCCAAGTTTCCAGGTTCCAAGTCCAATCCTCTTCCCCCACCACCACACACAGTTAAATTTTCTTCCTTGTCATAGTTACCCGAGTCAAGCTTAAGCAGGACTTTTCTGTCGTTTATTTCGAAAGGAAGCAAGAGCAGTGGAGAGCAGTATATGGCACAGTTAGAAACACAGTAAATATTTAATAGGTGATATGGTAAATAATGTATATAATTTAGAGAGAAACAATGTCAATATTTCATGGACTGCAGTGCAGCTGCTACTTTAGAATTAGATCTGTGAATTTGGAGAAATGCAGCAGCTGGAGTTGTCTTCTCCCCATAAGCAATGGGCCCACCTGCCCATTGCCGCCCCCCCCCCCCCCCCCCCCCGCCATGGCTGTCTGAGGACACAGCCTGAGGCTATTCACTGGTCCACCAGGCTTAGTTGTAGGCAGGGGTCGGACAAGCACCTCACAATCTCACGCCCATCAATGAATGGAGTAGGAAGGCGTGGCAGAGCAGTGATGTTACAAAGGATCCAAAATACTGGATGATGAGAGAAGCCTTTGGTAGTCTTTGGGATGGTTTGTGGATGTCTTAGACACAACTCTCCCTTCTGACTTATCTTCTGACTCTAACATCATGTCTGGCCCATAGTAGGTCCTGGATAAATGTTTGCAGATTGCCTTGAATTGATTTTGCTTAGGACGATGGCTAAATCATTAGCAAATATTGGGGACAGCTAGGTAGCGCAGTGGATAGAGCACCAGCCCTGAAGTCAGGAGGACCTGAGTTCAAATCTGGTCTCAGACACTTAACACTTCCTAGCTGTGTGATCCTGGCCAAGTCACTTAACCCCAGTTCCTCAGGAAAAAAAAAATCATTAGCAAATGTTTATTGAGCATCTCCTATGTGCCAAGTATGGGACTAGGGAAACAGAGAAAGTAGCAATAGCTAAATTTTCCCATAGAACTTTTCAAAGCACTTTACATGTGGGAGGGTCATTTGATTCCAACAACAACCTTGTGAAGTAGGTAGTCTTATTATCTCTATACAGATGGGAAAACTGAGGCTGAGAGAGGTTCAGTGACTGCCCAAGACCACATGGCCATCAAGCGTCTGAGCTGCAGCAAAAATAAGCCCCTGCCCAAAACTTTCTCTTTATTTGAAATGGTCAGATTAACTTGTCAATGGGAGGTCGTTGGCTGATGTGTGCACTAGTTGGCAAGCACCCCTAGTCTTATGTTAGATTTGAGAGCAGAGACTGTTTCCTTTTTACTTTGTGTCTTCCAGTACTACTGGCCTAGCATACAGTAGGTGCTTAATAAATAAACCTTGATGAATGAGAGGTCATTGCAGTTGGTCCACATGTGGAAACGTGAGTTGCCTATATCCCTTCCTTATCTTTGTCTTCTGGTTGGAAAATATGTCTTTCTTTTGTCCCCTCCTTAATATTTCTAGTGAATCGAACCCTTCTGACAATGAACTTATTCATAGAAACGTGTCTATGTCTCTAGTTCACATTAAACTAAGCAGAAGCTGGTTCAGAGCTGGATCAGTTGCTGGAAGTGGAAGCAACCGTCTCCTCCATGGCCTCCAACAAGTGGGCGTTCATTGATCACATGTTATGTAGCGCTGAGCACATACCATGCTAGATGGAGGGGAGTTATAATGGAGGGAGCTTGTCCCAAGGGAGCCGCCAGCCTAGTTGAGGAGCCAGAACAATTAGAGCACCTCAAGATTCCCTAGTGTGGTATTGAATAGACAGGCCCCATTGCTATGGTATGGATTGAGTCTGCTACAAATTCAAGGCTCTGAGCCTCAATAGGTCCCCTGAAGCTGTTGAACGATCCTTGGCTTCCTTCCTTGAGTGTCTGTTGTAACCAGTTTCCAACCTTTTCCACAGTCATCAAACTTACAACTTTACTCTCGATAGACTTCTGTCCAGCTATTATAGAGACAAAATAGGTAACATAGGCCACAAGCACCGGGCCCCAAATCAGGAAGACCAGAGGGCGAATCTTGCCTCGGAAACTTCCGAGTTTGGTAATATCAAGCCAGCCTTATCGGTATCGGTTCCCTCAAATGTAAAATGGGGATATCAATAGCATTTACTGCCCAGTGTTATTGGGATACATATAAAGTGCTTAGCACGGTGCCTGGCACATAGTAGGTATTTAATAAATGTCTATCCTCTCCCCTCCCATTCTCCCTCCCTCTCCAATTGTTATTGTTGCTGTTATTATGCTAACCCCAACATTCTATACGTTCATAATTCTGCATACGAGATTACATTCCGCAACCTGCCCATATTTCCTCCTGTCTGAGAGCAGACATAGCCCTTAATCACAACCCTGGGCACAATTGTCCTTTAGCAACCCATCGGAGCAGCCTAGACAAGATTTCCAGACGTGTCCAATTGGTTGGAAGCAGAGGATGGAAATGAAACTGCAGCAAAATTAGAAAATGAGGAACGGCAGGCTTTTTTGCCATTTTAGAGAAGTCCAAGAACAAAGATTCAGGCTCTGGTAACTCAAATCTGGGGGAGGAGGAGATAGCGAAATGGTTTTGCAAATGAATTTGTCCAAATGGATTTTTAACTGGCTATCTGTGAATTTGATTTAAAAATATTGTGAAAACTATTTCAGTATAATTGGTTTCCTATGCAATCCTATATTATTTGATATTATGCATTTAAATTTATTTTTTTGGAGAAAAGCATATCTAGGCTTTCCCAGACTGCTAATGGTTCTGTGACACAAAGGGGTTAAGAAAGCTTGTGTTAGGCTCCTGTCCTCCATGGGCAAGAAATGGCTCTTGTGAGCAAATGGTCAATAGTGTCACCTTTATCTCCATCTCCAAGGGACCAGCACATTTGGAAATAGGAAGCCACCTGGGCCTGTTTTACCCCAAGCAGGAAGGGAAAGGGAGGAGGAAGGAGACTGAAGAAGCCCCAAACAATGTTGTTCCCCAACTCGAGCCTGGAAGGAACCAATTTAAAGACTATATTTTGCATTTAGAGAATACCCTCCTTCCAAAAGCAGCTCAACCTGATTTAGACCGGCTTGAATACAAAATTCCGAGGCAAGGCATTCACATAGCTTTCTTTCTCCAGAGAGCTCAGTGCTCGCTTGATTACCAACAGCTGCACCATTCACTTACCACTGAAATGCTCTTCAAAGGATGATTAGATTAAATTCAAAGTGTCCATATGTAGATCTCTCTCTGCCTTGGCTCCCCTTGCACAGCCCACGACTGACCTTCACACTGCATCCTCCCATCATGAGTTTTTAACCACTTGAAGAGAGACACCGGAAGGGGATAGGCTGAGTTCAGTGCCATTAGGTTTACCTTAAGACTTTATTTATAGAGTCCCAAGTTTTGCCTGCATTGAGGTCTGAGAGACATTTATATGCCTTGCTTGCATATTTAAAAACATCTTCCTATAGAAAAGGTACTAAAAGCACACCCTTTGGGCTCCAAAGGATATGCACCTTTTTCCAAATAAAATTTAGCACATAATATGAGATCTGGCCATGCGTGCCGCATTTTGTTAACAGACTCTAATGTTTAATGGCTTGAAAATTTTTAATGAGAACGGACCCCTCTGTAGATTAGAACCCTTTAAAATGGGAATGGCAAATGGACATCTTGGTTCTGCCTCTTTGGAAGGAACATTTCCTAAAAATATGAATAGCCCCTCTCCTGGGAATGCAGATTTGGGCTTAGGCTGAGGGGGGCAACTCGGGAGAGCCGACACTAGAAAGTGTTTCACCGGATCTGGGAATGATGGCGGTGGTGGTAGAAGCAATCAGAGCGGCACCGAGAAGAGTCTGACGGAAAAGGGGATGATAGCAGTGTTGGAATGGTGGAAATTTGACAACTAGGCCAAAAGAATGATTGTGCTGGTCCCTAAAGAAACTCGTGACCCTGGGAAGAGGAGTACCATGAGTGTTCCACCCAGTACCTCAGGAATGGAGTTGAGTGAGAGATAGGACTGAGTTGCTTGGAATATGCTGGCAGGGTACTGCCAGGTGAGGGACACAAGGAACAAAGAGGGCAGTCTAGACTTCCACAGTGGGTTCTTTGGACTTTATGATATCTGTTGGGTTCCTTTTTACCTCTAAATTGATAATCCATTATAACCATTAGATCATTCAAGTTAACAAAAATTTATTAAAAATCTCATGGCCCAATGAAGAAGACAGCTTTCAAACAATTATTTCCAAAGAGTATTTTCTTCCTTCCTTCCCTCCCTCCTTCCTTCCCTCTCTCCCTTCCCCCCCTCCTTCCCTCCCTCTCTCCCTTCTTTCCTTCCCTCCCTCCCTTCCTTCCTTCCTTCCCTCCCTCCCTCCTTCCCTCCCTCCCTCCCTCCCTCCTTCTCTCCCTCCCTCCCTCCTTCTCTCCCTTCCTTCCTTCCTTCCTTCCTTCCTTCCTTCCTTCCTTCCTTCCTTCCTTCCTTCCTTCCTTCCTTCCTTCCTTCCTTCCTTCCTTCCTTCCTTCCTTCCTTCCTTCCTTCCCTCCTTCCCTCCTTCCCTCCTTCCCTCCTTCCCTCCTTCCCTCCTTCCTTCCTTCCTTCCTTCCTTCCTTCCTTCCTTCCTTCCCTCCTTCCCTCCTTCCCTCCTTCCTTCCTTCCTTCCTTCCTTCCTTCCTTCCTTCCTTCCTTCCTTCCTTCCTTCCTTCCTTCCTTCCTTCCTTCCTTCCTTCTTCCTTCCTTCCTTCCTTCCTTCCTTCCTTCCTTCCTTCCTTCCTTCCTTCCTTCCTTCCTTCCTTCCTTCCTTCCTTCCTTCCTTCCTTCCTTCTTCCTCTTTCCCTTCCTCCTTCCTTCCTCCCTCCCTCCCCTTCCTTCCTTCCTTCCTTCCTTCCTTCCTTCCTTCCTTCCTTCCTTCCTTCCTTCCTTCCTTCCTTCCTTCCTTCCTTCCTTCCTTCCTTCCTTCCTTCCTTCCTTCCTTCCTTCCTTCCTTCTTCCTTCCTTCCTTCCTTCCTTCCTTCCTTCCTTCCTTCCTTCCTTCCTTCCTTCCTTCCTTCCTTCCTTCCTTCCTTCCTTCCTTCCTTCCTTCCTTCCTTCCTTCCTTCCTTCCTTCCTTCCTTCCATCCATCCTTCCTTTCTCTCTTTCTTTTTCTATCTGTCTCTCTCTACCTATCTATCCATCCATCTATCTATTTCTATCTGTCTCTATATCTATCTGTCATCATCTGGCTGGGTGTCTATCTCTGTTTCTGTCTATATCTACATATATGTCTCTGTCTGTTTATCTATCTCTATCTACCTGTTTATCTTTTTCTATCTGTCATCTGTCTCTGTCTATATCTACCTATCTGTCTGTCTATTCATCTATCCATCTATCTGTTATCTTCTCTGTCTGTTCATCCATGGATCTGTCTGTCTATTCATCTATCTTGAACATAGTTGTTTGCATGGTTGTAGATATACAGAATAAACCCGTGGAGTAATCTCAGAGGGAAAGCTTTAACATAAAGGAAAACTGGTAAAGGCTTCTGGTAGAAGAAGATACTTTATATGCTTGAAGAAAAGCAGGAGGCAGAGATGGGGAGGGAGAACATATACCTTCCTCTCTCCTCTAACACTGTCACCAGTCTGGTGCAGACTCTTATCTCCTCATAGCTGGATTATTGCAATAGCCTAATGGATTGGTCTGCTTCACGTCTCTCCTCATTCCAATCCTTGCTCCATTGAGCCACTAAAGTGTGGGTCAGACCACGCACTCTATCCGTTATTCAATAAGCTCCAGTGGCTCCCTATTACCTTAAAATTCAAATAAATCTTCCGTGTGTCCAGTCTTCTTACACCTCAGTCCCCTTCAGGTACGCGTTAATCCTATGACACTGACAATAAGACACTCCATTACCAGACGCTAAGCATTTTCACTGGCTGGCTTCCATTCCTGGACTGCTCTCCCTGTACCTTTTATTCATTGATCCTAACGTTCTCCTTTGGAACTGTATAGAATAAAATATCTTATCCCAGCCATTTGGAGATGTAGTAGAACAGTGTCAAGAACAGAGCCAGGCCCCATACCCCTAGAGACTTCCCTCCCCCACCCCAGATTTCCATTATTATGTTAACACTCCCTCCTTGAATAAAGCCATTCAACCAATTCTAGATCTACAGGATTATATCACCCCACTGAAGCCCTGTCATCTCTAGCCCAAAGATGTAAGGAGAAAGTTTGCCAAAGTCTCACATTGACTTTGGATCTCACCCCCTCGGTCTGCACAGTGCTCTGTCTAGTAAGCGTTTGCTGATTATCTGTTAAAATCTAGAAATCGCTAACGAATGCCCCAAATGATAAGTTTAGATCCTTATCCGAAAGAGAACAATCTGGCCTGACTTATTAGTGAACCCAAGCTGGTTTCTAGTGATCTTCTCATTCTAAGGGCTCATAAATCACCAACCAAATGATTCATTCAAGAATTTTTCCAGTAACGGATGCCAAATTCGCTAGTTTACAGTTTGGAGAATCCATTTTCTTTTGGAAACTTGTGACAAAAGGGTAATTCCATCTTCCATAATTCCTGATCTCTCCTCCCTGATATCAGTTCAGAAATGCCATCTGCCAGCTCATTCAACAACAATTACAATGTAATTTGTCCAGGCCAGGAGACACGAATTCATTTAGAGTTACCTGGATCTCTCTTAACTATATTCTTATCGTGTTCCAGCTGAGGGCAAAAAGAGGCCATTTAGAGAGACAGACTATTTTCTTTCTTGGGACGATCTCTGCTCTTGCATATTCTCTCCCTCCCCCATCTCCCTCTCTATCTCCCTCTCTCTTTTAGGGTCTGGTTCTTTCATACAACCCTAGGTTTAGAGATAGAAGGGATTTCAGAAACCATATAATTCAACCCCTTCATTTCACAGGGGAAGAAAGAAAGTTCCAAGGAGGTAACGAAAGGCTTAGCTTCAAATCCTCCCTCTGACAAATTTGCCTGTGAGATTTTGGGAAAGTTATTTAACCTTTCTGGTCCTCAGTTTTCCTTTCTGTAAAATGAGAGGATTGGATCAGATGACCTCTCATTTACATATATATATATATATATATATATATATATATATATATATATCTGTGTGTGTGTGTGTGTGTGTGTGTGTGTGTGTGTGTGTGTGTGTGTGTGTGTGAGAAATCCTTGATCTTTGGCTTCTTTGAGATAGCTGGGTAGTACAGTGGGTAGAGTATTTAACTTGGAGTCAAGAAGATCTGAATTCAAATACTGATTCAGATGCTTACTAACTTTGTAACTCAAAGGAAGTCATCTAACCTCTTGCCTCATCTGTAAAGTGAGAGGGTTGGCTTCTAATAACCCATTCATCTCTAAATCTGTGATCCTTTATGTCGTACAAGGGAAACAATGAATCAAAGGAAACATATAACTTAGTGACTTTTTAGGTAGATCTCTGAATTGTTTGCCAGAATGGTCACACCAAGCACTAGCTCCCCCAATAATTAATTAGTGTTTGTCCTCCCATAACCTTCCAATAGTTTTCATTTTCTGTTTGTTTTTTGCTTTTTTTGTTTTTGTTTTTGTTTTTGGTCATTTTTGCCAATCTGATGGCACTCTCCAACTTTGTTTTCCCCTCAGGCACTTAAACTTGACCTTACTTCTTATGGTACAATAACTTGCACATAGTAGACATAGAATATATGTTTGTTGGATTGAATTGAGTTTCCCTGGATAGCCCTTCCCCATACTAGTACCATTTTACAGTATCTTCCCTGAAACTCCTAGTGCTTTTTTCTGACATTGCTCTGGTTGGACCCATCACTACCACCTTCGTAATTTTGATCACCCTAGCTTGACTCAGATCTTCATGTTGCCTTCTGCTTGCTCTCATTTTGATGGCCGTACCCAAGGATAGTGTCTTTCCCTGAGAACAATTCCCATGACAATGGCCCCTTTGAAGACCTTACGGAAAGGTAATAAACAGGATGATTGGAGTTGCCATCAGCTTTGACGAGCAACTAGAGAACAGCTTGGTGCAACATACCAGGCAGACAAGGGAGGAAATGACAATTTCTCAATGCATTAAGTGTAAGAATTTATGACACCCGTTGGGAGTCTGTCTGAGGCATCAATGAGTCTTTTGTTACTTGGCGTCAGTGACTGAAAAGTGGTGGATAGAAAAAGTAAAAATAGCAAGCCCAGTGGTCTCTGGAAGAGAAAATAGATTAGTTATGGGAAGGATTCCATTCCCACTAAGAAGGGTCCTAACTTTTAACATTGACAACTAAAACCCTTCAATTGTCCATAGGGCCAGAGTCAACAAGTAGGGTGGATGGCATGCCGATGAGTCAAGCCCACATGGATCTCTCCCTCTGTTGACCACTGAATATATACAATTTGGCACTTAATCATTCAGTATCTTGCATTGTTGTCTATTGAATCTGTGGAAGTCTCAATTACCCAAGACCAGAAGCTTCCTAAGGTCCATGCCTTCTATTATGTCTTCTCCTATAGCAAATATGGCATAATCAGATCATATCAAAGGAACTTGTGAAACCTTAGTCAATAGCAATGCCCGATACTTGTTTTTCCCCAAAGGACTTTTGTGTATGTTTACAGGTATGATCTTCACTTAACAAATGAAAAAATAGGAATTCAAAGTGGGTTAATTGATTTGCTAATGTTTCTTGTTCAGTCACTTCAGTCATTTCTGATTCTTCATGACTCCATTTGGGGTTTTCTTGCCAATGATACTGGAATGGTTTGCCATTTCCTTCGGAAGCTCATTTTACAGATGAGGAAACTGAGGCAAACACAGCAAAGTGATTTGCTTAGGGTCATACAGTGTTTGAGGCCAGATTTAAATTTGGGGAGAGGAGTTTTCCTGACTTCAGACCTAGTACTCTATCCATCTACTTGCTCTCAACATCACTTAGCTAGTGATAAAATGAAAACTAAAACCCTGGTCTTCTGCTCTGGTGTACATCACATCCACACCCAAATAGTAAGCTGAAATGGAATGATAAAATACATCTAGGTAACTATGTCATGGTTCACATGTGAAATTTTAATTAGAAGGCTTCTTTAAAATAGTCTAGTTAGATACTCTCATTTTACAGATGAGGGAAAAGTACCCAGGGTGCTGGCTTTCCTCAGGTTCAACAGCTAGATTGGCAAGAAGGCAGATTAAAAGCTTATATTCATGGTATTTTTAAAATTTATTTTTTCCTATTTTATTTTTTAGGTTATACATGTAAATTCATTTTTTACATATTTCCATATGAGTCAGGTTGGGAGAGAAAAATCAGAACAAAGGGGGAAAACCCTGAAAAAAAGTGAAAATAATGTATATTGTTCCACATTCAGTCTCCATAGTTCTCTCTCTGGATACAGATGCTATTTTCCATCCAAAGTTTTGTT
Organism: Sminthopsis crassicaudata; assembly: GCF_048593235.1. Taxonomy (NCBI): domain Eukaryota; kingdom Metazoa; phylum Chordata; class Mammalia; order Dasyuromorphia; family Dasyuridae; genus Sminthopsis; species Sminthopsis crassicaudata. Next base: position 58,484,041 of record NC_133623.1, read on the forward strand.
GGATCTTGGATCACTGCATTGCTGAGAAGAATCAAATCTATCATCACACAATCTTGTTGTTACTATGTACGACACTTTCCTGGTTCTGCTCGCTTCATTCAGCATCAGTTCATGTAAATCTTTTCAGGCTTTTCTAAAATCTAAAACCTGTTCATCATTTTTATAGAACAATAATATTCAATTACTTCCATATGCCATAACTTATTCAGCCACTCTCTAGTTGATGAGCACCCACTCATTTGCCAGTTCCTTGCCACTACAAAAAGAGCTGCTACAAAAATGTTTGCATATGAAAGTCCTTTCCCCCTTTTTATAATCTCTTTGGGATACAAACCCAGTAGAGACACTGTTGGATCAAAGGATATGCACAGTTTGATAACCCTTTGGGCATAGCTCCAAATTGCTCTCCAGAATTAAATACCCAGGGTATTTCATATTTAAGGTGACACCCCTTCCCACATTGTGCTAACTTGACTTTGGGATCTTGTATTTATTTTGTCATATTTTTTGAGGCAGCATGGTGTGCTATGGTGGTGTGGTACATGGTATGGGAAGAATCTTGAATTTAGAGTCACATGCCACAGGTTTGAATCCTGGCTCTACCTTTCCTATCTCTGTGACCTTAGGCAAGTCACTTCCCCTTTCTCAAGGTCTTAATTTTCTCATCTTTAAAATAGAAATAATTATACTTAGAGTGCCTAGGCCATTGAATAGTTCTGGAGAAGGCACTATATATATTTTAGAGATCTCTGGATATAAGGGAGAGAAGAGGTGAATCTTGATCACATCTGGGGGGTACAGTTGTGCTGATGACCAGTCAAATGCCCTACTTGTAATAAGGCACTTGATATAATGGCTTATTAAGATAAAGAATATTATATATGGGAGGAGAAAAATCCAGAGAATCCCAGAATACGAGAATTAGAAGGGACTTTAATGGACCACACCTGCAAGGAATCCCTAGTATAACATACCTTTCACCTATCCAGCCTTTACATGAAAACTTCCAAGGGAGAGAAGCTTCCCAACTCTAGAGGCAAAAACTTCCACTTTTTGATAGGAATAGATTTCCCCAGACTCTAGCAAAGATTTTCTTTCTTGAAACTTCCACACATTTTTTTCCTGAGGCCAAATAGAATAAGACCCACCTTCAATTAGTCAATAATGTCTAGACTATTGAAATAACTTTCTAATTAGTCTCCACATCTCAAGTCTCTCCCTACTCCAATCCATTCTCAACTAAGCTTCCCAAGGGATTTTCCTAAAGCATTGGTCTGAACAAGATCATCTGTCCATTGCTCAATAAACTCTAGTGACTCCCTATTGCCAGTATGATAAAATAGTAACTACTCCACTTGGCTTTGAGAGCCCTTTACAACATGGCCTCATTCTATCTTTTTACCATTATTAGGCATTACTCCTTTTGCTATGCTTTGTGATTCAACTGTGTTAGCCTTATTGTTGTCCTTCTGTACATGAAATTCAGTATCTTATCTTCATACAGATTGACCCCCATTCATGGAATGTACTCTCTCCTCACCTTTGCCTCTTTGATTCCCTAGTTTCCTACAAAATTTAGTTTAAGTGCTACCGTCTACATTCACTTTTTCCTGATCCCCTAGCAACTAATGCCTTCTTCACAAATTAGCTTATATTAATTATATATATGTATATATTTATGTATATTATATGCATATATATTGTCCCCCCATATAGACTTTGTCCTTTTTTAAGTCAAGGACTACTTTTTGTGTATCTTTGTATCTCTAGTGTATAGAATACTGCCTTGCACAAATCAATGTTCTTTCATTGACTTACTTGACTATAAATTTCTGGAGAGCAAGAACTTTCTAGTTTTTTATTGATATCATAGTGACCAAGCATGATACCTGAGCTCAAAGTAGGCACTACATGGCCCGAGGAATGGAATGCTGGACAGGAAGTCAGGAGGAACTTGGTTCCAATCCAAGCTCAAACTCTTACTAGCTGGGTGATTTCATCTTTGTCCCCCTTAGTTTCCTCATCTTTAAAATGGGGAAAATAATAGCATTTACTTCCCTGAGTGCTTATGAGGATCAAATGAGATATTTGTCAAGTTCTTTGCAAACCTCAAAAAACTATAGCTGTTCCAATCATTATTCTTCTCATTAAATGTTTTGTGATTTAATGATTGATTGATGAAGGAATGCCCATTCCATGGACCAGGAGCTGCATAAACACACCAGATTGTGCTATACTATAAGTTGGTAGAAAAAAAAAAAAGTTTGATGCATGGATTGATAACTACTCAGCTACACTATAACAGTCAGGGAGCTGTTTGCAAATTAAACCCTAAAATTAATGATGACAGTTGTTTGTCTTACTCCGTTGGTTAAAAATACCATTTCAAACTCTAAAATGTTTTCATTATGTTTAGGACACTCACACTGGGGATGGCTGTGACTATTTTTTTTTTTCAGAGAAGCGACTCCTGCTTTTTGTAAAAGCCTTTAAAAGCAGATTTCAATCAAACACTGAAGCTTCAATGAGAATTTCTTATAGTATTGACAGTCTATTAAATATGAAATAATTTAGCTGATTAGTGACACATAAAATTTCTTCCAGCTCAAATAGAATCATTTTTCAAATCCTTAGTTCACCAAGTAAGGATGGCTCCATGTGACAATGTGAGAACAGCAATGTCTAAACCTAACATTTTTGCAGGGATTTGAGAGGCTGTTACTTTGGGACAGCTTTAACTGCTGTGGTAACTTTTATCATTATTATTATTACATTGCACCTAAATTTATCTCTGTGACTTCCACCCTTTGTTCCCAGTTCTTCCCTCTGGGACCAAACAGTTTAAACCCTCTTCCATGTGATAGCCTTTCCAATTTCTTTTTGCAGGCTAAACATGCTCAATTTCTTCAACTGATCATGTGCCTGGTCCACAGTAGGGACTTAATAAATGTTTATTGAATGAATGGATGGATGGATGCATGCATTTAAGGCCATTCGTCATGCTTGTCATCATTTCTGGGACATTTGCTGGTTTCCTTGCTAAAATATAACATCCTGAACTCAATATTTCAGGTGCCATATACTCAAGGAAAAGGACAGGAAGATTATAATTCCCTTTGCTGGCTGCCCTAATCATATTGGTAACTCTTCCTTATTAAGTCTTCTCCTTGATTTTCTTCAGATAAATATGCCTCCCCTACCTTCTATTTATAATGATGACAAGTGCAAGTCTTTACATATAATCCTAGTGAATTTCTTTTTATTAAGCTTAGCCAGTATCTAGCCAGCCAAGAACATTTTTTTACAAAAAATTTAGTTGTATATATATTAAGGATTAATATTTTACATTTACATAAAGAGACCTTTCATTATCATTATTCTATTATTATCATCACTTTCACCTAAGTAGTGTTCCTCTCTTTCCTTTGATCTTGCTCTTTTTCACAACATTTTAAAAGTATTTATTTTACTTGTTCACGTAATTCTGAACTTTAGCATACCTGACACTATACTTACAGGATTGGGATAAGCTTTTGTGTTCATATCTGGCAGCACTTCCATTTTGTGTCATTTTAAAATTTGTGGTTTAATTAGTTCCTTGTGTGGCCATCCTGATTTCTTTAGGCAACTCCCTCTTTTCCCTCTTTGAAATTGTTTTTCTTTATATCTTTAAATTTTCAATCTTGAGAGCTTCCCACTCCTGTAAGGTTGAATTTCTCTGTAGAATTTTAATCCATGGTATCCCAACATTGATTTCTAGAAACTTTTGAAATGTGCCATACAAAAATCTAGGCTGCATGTCAGATTATTTCCATCTTTCCTTGACTTCTAATTTTACTAATTTTTCTTTTCTTTTCCTTTCCTTGACTTCTAATTTTACTAATTTTAAGATGTAGTTGTCTCGAGAGTTGTCTCGAGAGTTTTCCAGGTGACAGAGTAAATGGAAGCAGAGCAATCCAGCTCTCTTACGCCCATTCCAGCAAGAATGAAAAAAATATCCATATGAGTAATCATCAAGAAATCCAAAGAAAAACTATGGTACATGCATTTTGCCAGCCCATGCCTGTAGAATGAGAGAGCTAGAAGCCAATAGGCACTAGGGAAGTAATTCAGCAAAAAAAAAAATCCTACAGAATAAAACATAACAAACAAACAAACAAAAACAAAACAAAACAAAAAAAACAAACTAGAAGCTCAGTTCACAGAAGGCTTCCAAATCGGGGACCAGGGACAAAACACGAAACCTGGAGCTTCATGCTTCATATTTAGGGGGGGAAAGACATGAACCTGGACCAGGTTTTAATCAGGAATGCTTGGGGCTGTAATTGTGTTGCTCTGATATCAAGCCAGAGACCAGGAGCCTCTGGAACTTGGATATGGAGGGCAACAATGGAGTGGATCTTGGATTAGACTTCCTTAGCACATACTACCTTTCATAGACTCTTCCCAATAAAGTTCCATGGTCAGAGCAACTCCTGAGCTGCTGGAATAACAGTGCTCCTTATATAATAATATATAATTCAGATCAGGATCAAAGAAGGTTCAACCATTCCATCTATAAGTATATAGAATCTAGTCCTGGCATAAAGTCCCAATTCAGGACGTAGGAGAAAATGAGTAAATAGAAGAAAACATTAATGATAAAGAAACATTATGGAGCCAAATACACTCATCGAATAAATTCAGATAATTAGAATAACTCCACATTCTATAAATGTAAACCCTCAAAGCAAATCAAATATTTGACTCAAGATCACCTGGAATTCCAGGAATTTTGTCATGTAGGACATAAGAAAAGACTTGTAAAATGATATTATGAATAAAGTTAGCATTCCAGATGAAAGAATGAGAAAACAAACAAGAGCTCTGAAGGAAAGTATTATAAGAAGAATTAGGAGTTTATTATAAGAAATGCAAAACCTAATATATAAAATAACATTGTACCAGATAGAGATGAATGACTTTAAGACAATAAAAATACTAGAAAGACTAAAAAGATAAGATTATGTAAGATATCTACCATAAAAATTATTTTACTGGAAAATAATCAAGAGAAGTTAATTTCAAAATCATCAAGACACCTTAAAAACTCATCCATTAAAAAATCTAGATATCCTATGTCAAGAAATCACAAACAAGAGCTGTGCAGATATATTAGAACTAAAAGGTATGCTAAAATAGGAAGCATCCACCCATAACTTCTGGAGAGAAATCCCATTAAGTAAAAAAAAAAAATACTGCAAAAAGAGAGAAAGAGTTTAAGTACAAAATAGATCTGCCAGCTACCACAATAAAGATAAAAAAAGGCTTAGGATAGATTATTCTCCAAAGTCAAATATAGAAGTTTACAAAAAAGAATAATTAAACCAGAAAACTGAATAGGCAGGATGGACTAGGGGATAAAGAATTGATCTCAAAACCAAGATAGGGATGTGGGGAGCAATGAGAGACAAAAATATAAAAGGATAAAATAAGAGGTAAAGATAGTTAAAAACCATAACTGTGAATGGTGATGAAAAAAATTACAAAACAGAGGAAGATCCTGACTGGATTAGCAAGTAGAATCAAACCACATATTGCTTATAAGCAATATACTTGAACAAGAACCATTCACAGACTTCAAATAAGAAACTAAGCAAAATCTATTGTGCTTCAGATGGATTAAAAAACTAGGGGGTAGCAATCTTATCTCAAAGAAGACAACAGGGGCGGAGCCAAGATGGCGGAGAAGAAACACACGTCTCTGTGAACGTCCTCACTCCCTCACAACCAATTAGATAAATTAAGTCTCAGAATTAGCTCAGGACTGATAGATACCACAAGGACTGGAAGCACAACTTACCAGCTGAAGAGAATCTGGAGTTTCAACAGGAAAGGTCAGTTCCCAGGGGAGGAATAAGAGAGACCAGCATAGACGGTGGGGTAGTGGCACACTGCGCCCATTGCGCTGGGAAGGGCTCTGGGATCAGAGAAGCCACTGAGGTAAAGGAATCTGGCACAGGCTGTTAGCTCTTCTCTGCTAATAATTTAGCAGTTCAGAAGAGAAAGCCAAAATATTTTAAAACTCAGATTAGATTTTCCCCGGACCCTGGAGGTGACTCAGCAGATCTCGGCACCAGGGGGCGTGACATCAGCTACCACCTGAGAATGGTTAAGAGATTGACAAGTGGGTGGATACGGCCCAAGGCAACACACACTGCCTAGCTTACCTGGAGGGAGTGGAACTCAGCTCCAGGAAGTCCCAGAGAAGCGGAACCTTTGAACTAGGGACCGCGGTTTCTGGCAGACACTTCCAGTTTGAGCACAGGGGCTTTTCATGTCACCTGTTGCAGACATCCACTCCCCACCCGGACACATAGGCTGGGCTTAGTGCTGTCTTTACTATTCTACGCCCTCGAAGCACAGTAGTGCTAATCACCTCTGAGGCACTTCCAGGGAGGGGGTGGGGAACTCTCTCCCAGAGCTCTATCTTAGCTCAGGCGCAGGAGCCGCTGCATCCATTCAGTCTGGGAGGAAGCTGGTAAAGAAGTAAATAATTTCCTACCCCAGGGACAGATCCCAAAAGATTTTTCAAGTATGAGTAAGAAGCCCAGAAAAACCATAGATTCCTTCTATACAGAGAAAGAGCGGGTATCCAACCCCGAGGAAGTTAACAGCAGAGAGACAGCAGATAACAACCTAAAGGGGAACGATCCCTGCCCCCCATCACATAACTCTCTCCTAGAAGAAACTTTTAAAAAATTAAGAGAGTTTGAAGAAAAATGGGGAAAGGAAAGGGAAGCTATGATAGAGAATAACAACGTCCTGAAATTGGAGTTGGAAAAAATAAAGAATTCACAGGAGATGCAGGGAAACAAAATTTATGAATTAGAAAAGGTTAAAAAAACACAGGAAAGTAGGATTTCTGAATTGGAAAAGATAAAAAAGTCTCAAGAAAATAGAATTTCTGAATTGGAAAAAGAAAATAATTCTCAAAAAAAAATTAGGGAAATGGAAAAAAATTCAATAGAGCAAAATAATTCATTTAAAAACAAAATTGGGCATTTACAAAAAGAACTAAAAACTGTGAAAGAAGAAAATAACTCCTTAAAAGTCAGGATGGAACAAATAGAAATGAATGATTCACAGAGAACCCAAGAATCAGTCAAACAAAACAAAAAAAAATGAGAAGCTGGAGAACAACGTCAAATACTTACTGGGAAAATCTATAGACCTGGAAAATAGATCTAGGAGAGATAATCTGCGGATTATTGGACTTCCAGAAAACTATGACCAAAAAAAGAGCCTAGATTCTATTTTACAGGAAATTATCAAAGAGAACTGTCCAGAGATAATAAAACAGAAGGGAAAGTAGATGTGGAAAGAATTCATCGAACTCCTTCTGAAATAGACCCTAAAAAAAGAACACCACGGAATATTGTGGCTAAGCTGCAGAATTACCACACAAAGGAGAAAATCCTACAAGCAGCTAGAAAAAAACAATTTAAATACCAAGGTGCCACAATAAGGGTCACCCAAGATCTGGCTGCCTCCACATTAAAAGATAGAAGGGCCTGGAACCTGATATTCCGAAAGGCAAAAGATCAAGGACTGCAACCAAGAATGAACTACCCAGCTAAGTTTAGCATCTTTTTCCATGGAAGAAGATGGTCATTCAATGAAACAGAGGAATTCTATATGTTTCTAAGAAAAAAACCAGACTTAAACAAAAAATTTGATCTACATCAACAAGACTGAAGAGAAACAGAAAAAGGTACACAGAACCCTTGAGAACTGTAACTCTGTTGTGGGTATAGAAAAAATACTCAAGGATAATTTGATTTTACTGATATAAAAGAAAAAAAGGGGGGTGTAGTAAAGGGAAGGAGGTCGGTTCAGAAAAATGGGAAGGAGTGATAAAAAGAGGGAAACTACATCCCAGGAAGAGGCATAGAAAATACACCATATCTGAGGGAACTTAGTGAGGGGGAGAATCATTGTGTGAATCTTACTCTCATCAGGAGAGGCTCAAAGAGTAAATAATTAACATATTTGTTTTTCAGAGAATTTTCTCTCACCTCATTAAAAGGGGGGAGAGGAAAAGGGAAAAGGAAAAGGAGAATAAGTGAAGGGACTTGGAGGGGGGGGGAGGAATCCTAAAAAAAAAAAAAGAGGGAGGGTTGCGCGTCACAAGGGGGGTCTGTAAATTAAATATCGGGGAGGGGGATCAGGGGGGTCAAGGGAAAAAAGCATAATCTGGGGATAATACGATGGCAGGAAATACAGAATTAGTAATTTTAACTGTAAATGTAAATGGGATGAACGATCCCATCAAACGGAGACGGATAGCAGATTGGATCAAAAAGCAGAACCCTACAATATGTTGCCTACAGAAAACACACTTAAAGCAGGGAGATACATACAGAATAAAGGTAAAAGGTTGGAACAGAGCCTATTATGCTTCAGGTAAAGCCAAAAAAGCAGGGGTAGCTATCCTTATCTCAGATCAAGCAAAAGCAGAAGTAGATCTCGTTAAAAAAGATAAGGAAGGAAACTATATCCTGCTGAAAGGTAGCATAAATAATGAAGCCATATCAATACTAAACATATATGCACCAAGTGGTATAGCATCTAACTTTCTAAAGGAAAAGTTAAGAGAACTGCAAGAAGAAATAGACAGTAAAACTATAATAGTGGGAGATCTCAACCTTGCACTCTCAGATTTAGACAAATCAAACCACAAAACAAACAAGAAAGAAATTAAAAAAGTAAATAGAATATTAGAAAAACTAGGTATGATAGACCTTTGGAGAAAACTGAATGGCAATAGGAAGGAATATACTTTCTTCTCAGCAATTCATGGATCCTATACAAAAATTGACCATATATTAGGACATAAAGATCTCAAAATTAAATGTAGGAAGGCAGAAATAATAAATGCCTTCTTCTCAGATCACAATGCAATAAAAGCTACATTCAGTAAAAAGTTAGGGGTAAATAGACCAAAAAGTAATTGGAAACTGAATAATCTCATCTTAAAGAATGACTGGGTGAAAGAGCAAATTATAGAAACAATTAATAATTTCACCCAAGATAATGACAATGATGAGACATCATATCAAAATCTTTGGGATGCAGCTAAAGCAGTAATAAGGGGAAATTTTATATCTTTAGAGGCTTATTTGAAGAAAATTGAGAAAGAAAGATTAACGAATTGGGCTTACAACTTAAAAGGCTAGAAAAAGACCAAATTATAAACCCCCAACCAAAAATTAAACTTGAAATACAAAAATTAAAAGGAGAAATCAATAAAATTGAAAGTAAAAAAAACTATTGAATTAATAAATAAAACCAAGAGTTGGTTTTATGAAAAAGCCAATAAAACAGATAAACCTTTGGTAAATTTGATCAAAAAAAAGAAAGAGGAAAATCAAATTGATAGTCTTACAAATGAAAAGGGGGATCTTTCCACCAATGAAGAGGAAATTAGAGAAATAATAAGGAGTTACTTTGCCCAACTTTATGCCAATAAATTTGATAACTTAAGTGAAATGGATGACTTCCTCCAAAAATATAGGCTCCCTAGATTAACAGAGGAGGAGATAAATTGCTTAAATAGTCTCATTTCAGAAAAAGAAATAGAACAAGCTACTAATCAACTCCCCAGGAAAAAATCCCCAGGGCCAGATGGATTCACATGTGAATTCTACCAAACATTTAAAGAACAATTAGCCCCAATGTTATATAAATTATTTGAAAAAATAGGGGATGAAGGAGTCCTACCAAACTCCTTTTATGACACAGACATGGTACTGATACCTAAACCAGGTAGATCGAAAACTGAGAAAGAAAATTATAGACCAATCTCCTTAATGAATATTGATGCTAAAATCTTAAATAAGATATTAGCAAAAAGACTTCAGAAAATCATCTCCAAGATAATACACTATGATCAAGTAGGATTTATTCCAGGAATGCAGGGCTGGTTTAATATTAGGAAAACTATTAATATAATTGACCATATTAATAATCAAATTAATAAGAACCATATGATCATCTCAATAGATGCAGAAAAAGCATTTGACAAAATCCAACATCCATTCCTACTAAAAACTCTTGAGAGTATGGGAATAAATGGACTATTCCTTAGAATAATCAGGAGCATATATTTAAGACCTTCAGTAAGCATAATATGCAATAGAAATAAACTACAACCTTTCCCAGTAAGATCAGGAGTGAAACAAGGTTGCCCACTATCACCATTACTATTCAATATAGTACTAGAAACGCTAGCCTCGGCAATAAGAGCCGAGAAAGAGATTCAAGGAATTAGAGTAGGAAATGAGGAAATTAAACTATCACTTTTTGCAGATGACATGATGGTATACTTAGAGAACCCCAAAGACTCTGCTAAAAAGCTACTAGAAATAATTCAAATTTTCAGCAAAGTGGCAGGATACAAAATAAATCCACATAAATCCTCGGCATTTTTATATATCACTAACAAAATGCAACAGCAAGAGATACAAAGAGAAATTCCATTCCAAACAAATGTTGAGAGAATAAAATATTTGGGAATCCATCTACCAAAGAAAAGTCAGGAATTATATGAGAAAAATTACAAAACACTTGCCACAAAAATAAAATCAGATTTAAATAATTGGAAAGACATTCAGTGCTCTTGGATAGGCCGAGCAAATATAATAAAGATGACAATACTCCCCAAACTAATCTATTTATTTAGTGCTATACCAATCAGACTCCCAAGAAACTATTTCAATGACCTAGAAAAAATAACAACAAAATTCATATGGAAGAATAAAAGGTCGAGAATTGCAAGGGAACTAATGAAAAAAAACTCAGAGGAAGGTGGTCTAAGTGTACCTGATCTAAAGCTATATTATATAGCAGCAGTCACCAAAACCATTTGGTATTGGCTAAGAAATAGACCGGTAGATCAGTGGAACAGATTAGATACAAAGGACAAAAAAGGGTACATATATAGCAACCTAATCTTTGACAAACCCAAAGATACCAACATTAGGGATAAAAATTCATTATTCGGAAAAAACTGTTGGGAAAACTGGAAATTAGTATGGCAGAAATTAGATATGGATCCACACTTAACACCATATACCAAGATAAGATCAAAATGGGTCCATGATTTAGGCATAAAGAGGGAGATAATAAATAGATTAGAGGAACAGAGGATAATCTACCTCTCAGACTTGTGGAGGAGGAAGGAATTTATGACCAGAGGAGAACTAGAGATCATTATTGATCACAAAATAGAAGATTTTGATTACATCAAACTAAAAAGTTTCTGTACAAATAATACTAATGCAAACAAGATTAGAAGGGAAGTAACAAATTGGGAAAATATTTTTAAAAACAAAGGTTCTGACAAAGGTCTCATTTCCAAAATATATAGAGAACTGACCCTAATTTATAAGAAACCGAACCATTCTCCAATTGATAAATGGTCAAAGGATATGAACAGACAATTCTCAGAGGAAGAAATTGAAACTATATCCACTCACATAAAAGAGTGTTCCAAATCACTACTGATCAGAGAAATGCAAATTAAGACCACTCTGAGATACCACTACACACCTGTCAGATTGGCTAAGATGACAGGAACAAATAATGATGAATGTTGGAGGGGATGTGGGGAAACTGGGACACTAATACATTGCTGGTGGAGTTGCGAAAGAATCCAGCCATTCTGGAGAGCAATCTGGAATTATTCCCAAAAAGTTATCAAACTGTGCATACCCTTTGACCCAGCAGCGCTACTACTGGGATTATATCCCAAAGAAATACTAAAGAGCGGAAAGAGACATATATGTGCCAAAATGTTTGTGGCAGCTCTTTTTGTTGTAGCTAGAAACTGGAAGATGAATGGATGTCCATCAGTTGGAGAATGGTTGGGTAAATTGTGGTATATGAAGGTTATGGAATATTATTGCTCTGTAAGAAATGACCAGCAGGAGGAATACAGAGAGGCTTGGAGAGACTTAAATCAACTGATGCTGAGTGAAATGAGCAGAACCAGAAGATCTCTGTACACTTCAACAACAATACTGTATGAGGATGTATTCTGATGGAAGTGGAAATCTTCAGCATAAAGAAGATCCAACTCACTTCCAGTTGATCAGTGATGGACAGAGGTAGCTACACCCAGAGAAGAAACACTGGGAAGTGAATGTAAATTGTTAGCACTAATATCTGTCTGCCCAAGTTGCATGTACCTTCGGATTCTAATGTTTATTGTGCTGTAACAAGAAAATGATATTCGCACACATGTATTGTACCTAGACTATATTGTAACACATGTAAAATGTATGGTATTGCCTGTCATCGGGGGGAGGGAATAGAGGGAAGGGGGGTAATTTGGAAAAATGAATACAAGGGATAATATTATAAAAATATATATATATATAATAAAAATTATTAATTAAAAAAAAAAAGATCCCTTCCAGTTCTAACATTCTGGGACACTAAATCTCTTCATCTCCCTAATAAACTGGCTGTTCAGTAGACATCTAAAAGTCAACATGTCTAACACAGAACTCATATTTCCCCCATGTTCGGCCCCCTCCCAAAATTCTCTATTATTGTAAAGTATCACTATCCCTAAAGACAATGAAGTAATATCAATATTTATGTATGGCATAGCATAACATATCAAGGAAAAATTAATTTAGAGGAAAAAGTAGACCGCAAAATTATAATAATGAGGAATTTCAATATATTCCTCATAGATCTAGACAAATATAAATAAAAGAAAAACAAGAAAGAAGATTGGGATCAGAATGGAATTTTTTTTTTAATTTTTTATTATATATATATTTTTTATAATATTATCCCTTGTATTCATTTTTCCAAATTATCCTCCCCTCCCTCTATTCCCTCTCCCCGATGACAGGCAATCCCATACATTTTCCATGTGTTACAATATAGTCTAGGTACAATACATGTGTGTGAATATCATTTTCTTGTTACAGCACAATAAACTTTAGATTCCGAAGGTACATGTAACCTGGGCAGACAGATATTAGTGCTAACAATTTACATTCACTTCCCAGTGTTTCTTCTCTGGGTGTAGCTACCTCTGTCCATCATTGATCAACTGGAAGTGAGTTGGTTTTTCTTTATGTTGAAGATTTCCACTTCCATCAGAATACATCCTCATACAGTATTGTTGTTGAAGTGTACAGTGATCTTCTGGTTCTGCTCATTTCACTCAGCATTAGTTGATTTAAGTCTCTCCAGGCCTCTCTGTATTCCTCTTGCTGGTCATTTCTTACAGAGCAATAATATTCCATAACCTTCATATACCACAATTTACCCAACCATTCTCCAACTGATGGACATCCATTCATCTTCCAGTTTCTAGCTACAACAAAAAGAGCTGCCACAAACATTTTGGCACATATATGTCTCTTTCCGCTCTTTAGTATTTCTTTGGGATATAATCCCAGTAGTAGCGCTGCTGGGTCAAAGGGTATGCACAGTTTGATAACTTTTTGGGAATAATTCCAGATTGCTCTCCAGAATGGCTGGATTCTTTCGCAACTCCACCAGCAATGAATTAGTGTCCCAGTTTCCCCACATCCCCTCCAACATTCATCATTATTTGTTCCTGTCATTTTAGCCAATCTGACAGGTGTGTAGTGGTATCTCAGAGTGGTCTTAATTTGCATTTCTCTGATTAGTTGTGATTTGGAACACTCTTTCATATGAGTGGATATAGTTTCAATTTCTTCCTCTGAGAATTGTCTGTTCATATCCTTTGACCATTTATCAATTGGAGAATGGTTCGGTTTCTTATAAATTAGGGTCAGTTCTCTATATATTTTGGAAATGAGACCTTTGTCAGAACCTTTGTTTTTAAAAATATTTTCCCAATTTGTTACTTCCCTTCTAATCTTGTTTGCATTAGTATTATTTGTACAGAAACTTTTTAGTTTGATGTAATCAAAATCTTCTATTTTGTGATCAATAATGATCTCTAGTTCTCCTCTGGTCATAAATTCCTTCCTCCTCCACAAGTCTGAGAGGTAGATTATCCTCTGTTCCTCTAATCTATTTATTATCTCCCTCTTTATGCCTAAATCATGGACCCATTTTGATCTTATCTTGGTATATGGTGTTAAGTGTGGATCCATATCTAATTTCTGCCATACTAATTTCCAGTTTTCCCAACAGTTTTTTCCGAATAATGAATTTTTATCCCTAATGTTGGTATCTTTGGGTTTGTCAAAGATTAGGTTGCTATATATGTACCCTTTTTTGTCCTTTGTATCTAATCTGTTCCACTGATCTACCGGTCTATTTCTTAGCCAATACCAAATGGTTTTGGTGACTGCTGCTATATAATATAGCTTTAGATCAGGTACACTTAGACCACCTTCCTCTGAGTTTTTTTTCATTAGTTCCCTTGCAATTCTCGACCTTTTATTCTTCCATATGAATTTTGTTGTTATTTTTTCTAGGTCATTGAAATAGTTTCTTGGGAGTCTGATTGGTATAGCACTAAATAAATAGATTAGTTTGGGGAGTATTGTCATCTTTATTATATTTGCTCGGCCTATCCAAGAGCACTGAATGTCTTTCCAATTATTTAAATCTGATTTTATTTTTGTGGCAAGTGTTTTGTAATTTTTCTCATATAATTCCTGACTTTTCTTTGGTAGATGGATTCCCAAATATTTTATTCTCTCAACATTTGTTTGGAATGGAATTTCTCTTTGTATCTCTTGCTGTTGCATTTTGTTAGTGATATATAAAAATGCCGAGGATTTATGTGGATTTATTTTGTATCCTGCCACTTTGCTGAAAATTTGAATTATTTCTAGTAGCTTTTTAGCAGAGTCTTTGGGGTTCTCTAAGTATACCATCATGTCATCTGCAAAAAGTGATAGTTTAATTTCCTCATTTCCTACTCTAATTCCTTGAATCTCTTTCTCGGCTCTTATTGCCGAGGCTAGCGTTTCTAGTACTATATTGAATAGTAATGGTGATAGTGGGCAACCTTGTTTCACTCCTGATCTTACTGGGAAAGGTTGTAGTTTATTTCTATTGCATATTATGCTTACTGAAGGTCTTAAATATATGCTCCTGATTATTCTAAGGAATAGTCCATTTATTCCCATACTCTCAAGAGTTTTTAGTAGGAATGGATGTTGGATTTTGTCAAATGCTTTTTCTGCATCTATTGAGATGATCATATGGTTCTTATTAATTTGATTATTAATATGGTCAATTATATTAATAGTTTTCCTAATATTAAACCAGCCCTGCATTCCTGGAATAAATCCTACTTGATCATAGTGTATTATCTTGGAGATGATTTTCTGAAGTCTTTTTGCTAATATCTTATTTAAGATTTTAGCATCAATATTCATTAAGGAGATTGGTCTATAATTTTCTTTCTCAGTTTTCGATCTACCTGGTTTAGGTATCAGTACCATGTCTGTGTCATAAAAGGAGTTTGGTAGGACTCCTTCATCCCCTATTTTTTCAAATAATTTATATAACATTGGGGCTAATTGTTCTTTAAATGTTTGGTAGAATTCACATGTGAATCCATCTGGCCCTGGGGATTTTTTCCTGGGGAGTTGATTAGTAGCTTGTTCTATTTCTTTTTCTGAAATGAGACTATTTAAGCAATTTATCTCCTCCTCTGTTAATCTAGGGAGCCTATATTTTTGGAGGAAGTCATCCATTTCACTTAAGTTATCAAATTTATTGGCATAAAGTTGGGCAAAGTAACTCCTTATTATTTCTCTAATTTCCTCTTCATTGGTGGAAAGATCCCCCTTTTCATTTGTAAGACTATCAATTTGATTTTCCTCTTTCTTTTTTTTGATCAAATTTACCAAAGGTTTATCTATTTTATTGGCTTTTTCATAAAACCAACTCTTGGTTTTATTTATTAATTCAATAGTTTTTTTTACTTTCAATATTATTGATTTCTCCTTTTAATTTTTGTATTTCAAGTTTAATTTTTGGTTGGGGGTCAGAATGGAATTTTTAAAAATGTGGATATAATAGATCACTTGCAATTACTGATTGATAATATAAAAGAATATACATATACTCAGCTATGTATAGCATCTATACCAAAATTGTCATTGAAATCTCACAAAAACACAGAAAAACATAAGTGATAAACACATTCTTTAACTATTCCAATGCAATAATAATTCTTTTCAGTAAAAGGCCCTTGAGGAAATAATTTTAAACCATTGGTGTCTAAATAACTCAATCCTCAAAAATTATTAAATCAAAGAACAAATCATAGAAATACTAGTGAATTTCATTTAAAAAAAAACACAATGAGAGAACATAGCAAAATTTCTGAGAGGTAGCCAAAGTAGTACTGAGTTGGAAAATCCCATCTTTAAACATTTTCATTAATAAAAAAAAAATGAAAGAATAGATCAAAGAATTAGGAATACAACTACAACAAAATAATAGAAATGCCCAGAACTTAAAATCCCAAACACCAGTGGAAATAATATAAAGAAGTAGAAATGAAGGAGGTCTAGTAATTTCAGATACCAAAATACAAATCTGTAGAGCTCTTTGTTACTGGTTAAAAAATAGAAAAGTTGATTAGTGGAATATTGATTAGTATAGTTAGGTACACAAACTATAGAAATAGAGAACCATAGTAATTATTAAACACTGAAACAATAATAGCTAATTTTTATTGTGAATCTTAAAGGTTTGCAAAGTGCTTTACAACTATTCTTATTTGATCTTCCCAACAGTCTTTTTGAGGTAAGCGTTATTATTAGTCCCATTTTAGAGACAAGAAAGCTGAGACAAACAGATATTAAGTGACTTATCCAGTGTCACATAGTTAGGACGCATCTGGGGTCAGATTTGAACTCAGATTTTCCTTACTATAGACTCAGCACATATTCACTGTGCCACATAGCTGCTTCTAATCCCAATTACTGTGGTAAGTACTCACTATTTGACAAAACTTCTAGGGAAAGCAGATTCACAGAAATTGGATTTAGACCAAGATCTCATAATATATACCACAGTGAGCTCCAGATATATGACCTAGATATCAAAGGGCATCCCATAAGCAAACTAAAGAAGCAAACAAGAAAATACTTTTTGCAAATATGGGTATGAAAAGGATTCATGAGCAGACAAGAAAAAGAAGGATTATAGAAGATAAAATATACAATTTTTTTTTGTGTAAAATTGAAAAGTTATTTTTTTTTTGCAAAAAGTTCAATGCAGTTAACATTAAAAGAGAGACTGTTAAATGAGGGGAAAAATCTTTGCATCAAGTTCTCCATTAAAGCTATCATATCTAAGATATATTAGGAACCGATTCTAATATATAAAAATGACAGTTAGTCCCAAAAGAATATGAACAGGCAATTCTCAAAGGAAGAAATTCAAGCTATCAATAGTTACATGATAAAATGCTCCAAATCCCTGACAATTATAGAAATGCAAATTCAAATAACTTTGAGATTCTCTCTCATACTTTAAAAAGGGACAAATATGGCAAAAAAGGAAATGACAGTTGTTGGAGGACTGTGGAAAAGCAGGTCCCTGTCCACTGGTCCACTGTTAACAGACCTGTTAATTGCTAAGTCATTCTGGAAATCAATTGATAACCATAATTAAAAAGAAACTAAATTGTGCATACCTTTCAATCCAGTGATACCTCTACTAGACCAGTATCCAAAAGAAATCAAAGAAGAAAAATAACCTTACATTTCACACACACACACACACACACACACACACACACACACACACACAATGTCCCAAAAGTCTTAATGTATTCTTAAGGGATGTCTTTGCTGTTTTTGTTATTGGAAAAGACTAATTCCAGAAGATGAATCCAGAGGATTGATAATGAAGCATGATGCTTACCGAACAGAGAAGTGAAAGATAAATGTACAGAATGAGGCACACATTTTTGGACATAAGTAATGTGTTGTTTTGCTTGACTTCACATTTGTCGCAAGGATTTTGTTTTTGTTTTTTTGTTTTCTACAGAGTGGGAGGGAGAGAAAATAATGCACATTAAATGCAAAAATAAAATTTCATTAAAATAAAAACAAAGGGGGGTGTTCATCAATTAGGGAATGGCTAAATAAATTATAATATATGAACATAATTGGTTATTTTTGCTGTAAGAGAAGATGGAAGGGATGGATTCAGAGAAACCTGGGAAACTTACATGAACTAATATGGAGTGAAATGAGCCAAACTAGGAGAACTAAATCCTGGATATATAAAGAAAACAAAAACATAGTCATTGCCTGAAGGATCTCACATTCTAAAGGGGAAAATAACATACAAAAAAGTATACATATAAGAGATATAGATAGATAGATATATATACACACACACACACATACACAAGGTAAAAGGAGAATAATCTCAGAGGGAAACATTTCCATTTCAATATAATTGGTTTCCTTGGTAATTCTATGAACTGTACTTTAAAAATTTAGAAACATGATTCTAAGAAGAGGTCCTTAGATTGAAAGAGGGGTCCGTGATACAAAAAAAGGTTAAGAACCTCTGGCCTTGATGGTCTATCTCCAGTGACAAAAGCACTTTTGTTTTCTGCTTTTCCCATCCCCACTGAAATTACCGTTTGATATTACTTTCCCTTTACTTGGAATATTTCTTATACATATATATACTTTTTTGTGGGTTAATTCATCTTTAGAATATGAGATCTTTCAGGGCAAGGACTGTGTTTTTACTTTTTTTTTTGTATACCTAGGATTTTGTACAATACCTGACACACAGTAAGCACTTTATGAATGCTTTTGGACTGACAGATTCTGGTGATCTTTACACTAAATGCTCTCAAATAAGTTAGTACTGTTTTGTTTCTAGATTGCTTCGTATGACTTTTTCATAATATAGTCTAGTTCTCTGTCCCACATTTTATAGATCTTAGTCATTTTGAGTAAGATATACCTTTCCAGAATCAAATGTCTCAATAATAGTCAATTTTGCCTCTTTGTATTAGGATCTCTGTCCAGTTAGCCTTGCTTATTATCCATTATACCTAATTGTTGGCTTCTTTCTTGGATTTTTCTCATCTGTTAATTTTGGAGCATCTATGTTGTTATTCTCCCTACATTCTAGCTATTCTATATGATATCTAGCTAGGAATACATATATAAACAGTTGATTCTCCCACCATCATCCTTTTCCATTTAAAACCTTTCAGGTAGGGTCTGTTAGACTACAGAAACTATATTCTTACCAGGCCATACTAGGTATTCTCTATCCACAAATCCAAAACCCAGTTTTTCCTTGCCATCATCTTAATTCACACCTGTCTTTGATTTTACAAATCTGTATTTCTTTTTTAAAACATTTGTCTTTGATTGGTAGCAGTTATGAAAATACCATCTGCACCCTTAAGGTCAAGTTCTTGCCCACGGCTTTATAATCCTGAGCAATGGTTTCTAGATTTCCTTCTGGCAGTATCATTTGTGCCTACATGAGTCACGATAATTGGGCAGTAGTCATCAAGCTTGACAAGTTTGGGGAGGTTCTTGTTCACATCTTGGATCCATACCCCGGGAAGCCAGCAGGCTGCTTTATTATTGATGTCAGGTCAACAAATAGGTGATGTCTGGATTGTGTTATCACATAAGAATCTTAGTGAACACAGCTGGAGAAAGCATAGCCAGAGGTGGGCCTCCACTTGTGAGAGTGAGGAACACATGTGTTATTGATTGGAAGTAATGGAGACTTTTCTTTTTATATAACTAAAACCATCACCTAATCATGACACATTCCCCACTTTATCACAGCTATAATTTACAAAGAATTTTGAAATTTCTGAACGAAAGAATTTGCGAACTTGACTGATGTCAGAAGGATGTGATAATGATACTGTAAAATCTTTACAAGTTACGGGTAATTGTAATTCTCGATATTGAATGCAACAAAATATCTGATAGCCTACTGTGTACAAGATCCAAAAATAATAAGCGTAGGAGATATAGAGTGATTGAGTGGATAAAGATCTTGACTTAGATTCAGGAATATCTAGGTTCAAATCGTGTTTTGAGAAGTTTTGAGCTGAGTCATTATAGGCAAGTAAGTTAGCTTTGTTGAGGCTCAAGATAATTCTTCTCTGAAATGGAGATAATAATACCTGTGTTACTTGCATCATAAGGTTGTTGTGAAGCTCCAACGAGATGATGAATATTAAGTAATTCATAAACGGAGGCTATGATCATTACGGAGATGAACAATGTAATTCCTATCAACAGTGTTTATAACTTAATAGATATAATGAGACATATATGTGAGGAAGCATGAGAGAATGATTAAATGTAAAAGTCCTCTGGGAAGAGTTGAGAGGGAGAGATGCCTTTCAGATGGGGAATCGGGGAAGACTTCAAGGAAGGGATAGTCCCTGAACTGGGTCTAGAAAGAAGTATTTCGATTGTAAGAGTTGAGGATGGAATAGACGAAGAGCATGGGGCCTATGTGAACTCGTGGAAGTATAAGAGTACAGAAGACCAGGAAAATCTAATAGTCTACTTTGGTGGAAAAACACAAAAGGATGGGAATATGAGCAAAGGCTGGAGAGATGGTTGGATGTTGTTTTCACCATGATCTCCAGTCTGTCTGCTTCTCACACTTTCCCATCCTGCACTGGCTTCATTTTTATGCCTTCCCAATCTTGATCCTAGAATTAAATGTTTTAGCTCTCTCCTCTCCGGTACACCTGAATTATAAGATACAAGATCTACTGCTAGAAGGGACCTTAGAGGTCATTGAATCTAGCCCCTTTATTTTACAAATGAGGAAGCTGAGGACCAGACAGAAGAAGTGATGCATCTGTGATCACATAGCAAATAAGTGAGTGGGGCAGAATTTGGACCCAGGTTTTCCTGTTGACTATACTCTTCCTTCCCCTTGAATACTTTTTCTTCCCTAATTATTTTCTGGTTCTACGTTGACCTGTCTGTTCCTTCTCAGCTTCCTTTACTGGCTCATCACTCCTAACTATGAATATTCCCCAAGGATCCATTTTGATTTTCCTTCTCAGACTTCTCTTTATTTTCTCAGTCAACTCATCAGTTATCATAGAGTTTAACGATTATTTCTATACAGATGATTCCCAGATTTATACATATATCTATCTATATCTATATCTATCTATCTAGACATATATCTGTCCTGAACACCAGTTTCAAATCAATAATTGCCTATTGGGCTTCTCAAACTGGGTGACATAGAAACATGTAAAAATTAATATGTCCAAAACCAGACTCACCTTTCTCCTTTAATCTTCCATTCTTCCATTATTGTTGAGACTATCATCCTCCTTCTAGTTATCCAAGTTCACGACCTTGGAATCATCCTTGACTGTTTCCATTCCCCAATCTCCCAAAGCCAATCAGTTTCCTGCTTTAATTGATTCTACCTCTATAAAATCTCCTCTATCATTCCCTTCTCTCTACTTACATAGCCACCTCTCTGACTCAGGCCTTTATTACTTCTTGCCTGGTCTACTGCAACAACCATGTAATTGTTTTTCTTACAATTCTTTCTCCTCTCAAATCCTTCCTCTACTCAGATGTCAAGGTTTATACTCCTAAATTTCAGGTGTGAGCATGTAACTTTTTCACTCAAGAAGCTCCAGTGGCTTGAGGTTAAAACTCCCCTACTTCACATTTTAATCCCTTCGTTCTTCCTTTCGAGGCTTATTGAACATTATTCCTGCTTGGTGTTTCCTATATATAACATTCCCTCTCCCATTTCCATACCTTTACATACTTGAAATTCATTCCCATCTCATCTCAACTTTTGGACTCTTTAAATACCTCCAAGTTTATTTCATCTTTTATGCAATATTTATGTCAATATGATTTAGTAAATCACCAGGCCACTAAGCAGATAAAATTGCCTGGGCTTTAGAATAAATTGGTTGATCAAAACAATAACTTTCAAAAGCAAAGTAGGAACCAGTCCATATAAAGCCAGATTAACATTTTTATAATTCTTGTATTTCAGAAATATATTTCATTTTGTTTCCCCTCAGCAAAACATTTTTAATCCGGCTAACATCATATGTTGACTTTTTCAGATTCAGAATAATAAGATAGAAGAGTCTAAAAGTTTGCAATTGAATGTTCTTGGATGAACAATGAAAATACTATGGCCCCTGGGAAAGTACTTATACTTTGAGCTAGATGCTCCTTGACAAAATCATGTGGCTGATGGCTTAAAGGTACTGCTACATAGTAGCCAAATGATAATTGCCTGATTTTCAGTAGATTATACAACACAGGAAATGAGCCAGATATTGCTATTGTTATTGCAGCATCTGGGATGCTAACCAGTGTACATCTAACCTGTATCATCTGTCACACCCAAATATTACATACTGCACAATTCTAACCATTTCATTCCCTTGTTCGACAATCTTTGGTCACCTGCTGTTGACTATCAGAAAATATCTGGGGGCAGCTAAGGTGGTGCAGTGGATAGAGCATCAGCTCTGAAGTCAAGAGGACCTGAGTTCAAATGTGGCCTCAGACACTTAACACTTCCCAGGTGTGTGATCTTGGGTGAGTCACTTAACCCCAATTGCCTCAGGAAAAAAAAAGAACAAAGAAAAGAAAATATTTAAAGCCTGACATTTTAAGTCCTCCATAATTTGTATACAACTTATGTTTCATGCATTCATTAATTTAGCATTTATTAAGCATCTGTGAACCAGGCAACATTCTAAATACTGGAGATAAAAAGCAAAAAAACAGTCTCTGCCACTGTATCTTATTAGGGGAAAATAGCATATACACAATTAGGCCATGACAAAATATAGGCAAAGTAATATTAAGCAAGGCGGCAGTGAATAGAGAGCTGACATTAGTGTCAGAGGTCAGGATACCAATTCTCACCTCCAACACATATAGGGGATATGTGTGTTCACTAAAAATGTACAAAAACTTGTGCAAACTCAATACTATTCACCATTAGCACATGGGCCATGTGCGTACTTATGGACAGCACAAAATCCAGTAGACCTGAAAAGTGAACAGCTCTTTATTGAGAGAGAACTGAACAGCTATTGCATCCACATAGCAGCCCTCAGTGAAACATGGTTGGCATATGAAGACTAGCTTAATTTTTCCTAATTAATTAATTTTTCATACACATTGCCTTGTGAATCATGTTGGGAGAGAAAAATCAGAATAAAAGGGGAAAAACACAAGAAAGAGAAAAATAAAAACAGAAAAAAAGTGAACCTAGCATGTGTTGATTTACATTCAGTTTTCATAGTTCTTTTTCTGGAAGCAGATGGTGTTTTCTACCCATAGTCTATGGGGATTGCTTTAAACCATTGAATCACTGAGAAGAACCAAGTCTTTCATAGCTGATCATCATACATTCTTGATGTTACTGTGTACAGTGTATTCCTGGTTCTGCTCATTTTGCTCAGCATCAGTTTGCATAAATCTTTCCAAACCTTTTGAAAATCAGCTTGTTCATCATTTTTATAGAATGATAATAATCCATTACCTTCATGTGCTACAACTTTTTTAGCCATTCCCCAATTGATGGGCATCCACTCTTTTTCCAATTCTTTACTACTAAAAAAAAGAGCTGCTATAAACGTTTTTGCTCATGTGGGTCCTTTCCTCTCCCTTATGATTTCATAAGACCCAGTAGTGGCACTGCTGGGTCAAAGGGTATGCACAGTTTTATAACCCTTTGCTCTCCAGAATGGTTGAATCAGTTCACAACTCCACCAACAATGCATTAGCGTCCCAGTTTTCCCACATCCCCTCTAACATTCATCATTATCTTTTCCTTAATCATGTTGTCAATGCCTTCAATGAGAATAAACATGGCATCAAAATTAGCTACCGCACTAATGGTAAATTCTTCAACTTGAAAAGGCTACAAGCCAAAACTAAAGTGGAGGGAGTGATGGTGCATGAATTTTTGTTTGCAGATGATTGTGCTTACCATGTAGCCTCTGAGGCTCAGATGCAACAAAGTATGGATTGATTCTCTGCTGCTTGTGCTAATTTTGGCCTAACAATTAACACGAAGAAAACACAGGTACTCCATCAGCCAGCACCATCCATATGTGGAACCAGAAGTTACAGCAAATGGTACAGTTTTCAATGCTGTGGATAAGTTCACTTATCTCAGCAGTACACTTTCTAGGAACGTACATATTGGTAATGAAGTTGATCCACAGATTTCCAGGGATAGTTCAATGTTTAGGAAACTCTGAAGGAAAATGTAGGGGAGAAGAGGTAATAAATTGACTGTCAAACTCAAGGACTACAGAGCCATTGTGCTGAACTCATTGTTGTATGCCTTTGAAAGATGGTCAGTCTACCAGTCCCATGCTAGGAAACTGAATTGCTTTCCTTTGAATTATCTTAGGAAGATTCTGAAGATCACCTCCCAGGATAAGATACCAGACCTCGAGTTCCTTTCTTGAACTAAACAGCCAAAGCATTCAAACTTTACTTCAGAGAGTGGGCTGGCCACATTGTTTCAAATGCCAAATGTATGCTTGCCAGAGACTATTTTATGGAAAATACACCTAGGGTAAGTGACAAGGAGGTCAGAAAAAGTGATACTAGGACACTTTCAAGGTCTCTCTTGAGAACTTGAGAATTGGTTTATGACTCGGGAGACACTGGCACAGGTCCACTAGCATGATGTGCCCTCATCAGAGAAGGTGCCATGCTCTGTGAGTAAAGCAAAGTTAGAGAACCCTAACCCCAAATGTTCATGGGAACTATTTGTGTGTGACCTTTGGCAGAGCATTCCAAGCTCGGATTGGTCTGATCAGCCACAGTCGGACACACTAACTTGACTCCAACATAGTGATGACATTTTGGCCCTCTTTGAGAATGAAGGACACCAACCAATTTACCAACACGTTCAGACTATATGACTCTAGACGAGTAATTTAGCATCTCAGTGCCTTAGGTAACTCTCAAAAAATTCATTGGGAATAACTTTCTTATGACAGTCAGTGTTCTTTAGTGGTAAGAGCTTTGAACTTGGAATCAAAGGACCTCAGTTTTGAATTCCGGCTCTCAAAGAAGCAGAGGGTGTGACTTGCATTTATAGAAAAAAAGACTCCCCACTAGGAGATCCCTGCACAAAAGAAGACCCAGGTCTTATCTCTGCCCCTCAAGAGCAAATAAAATGTAGACAAGTGAATGACTATAAAATTATAAACAAACTGCCACACAGTAAAACTGTTAAAAAAAAAAAAAAAAAGACATTCTTCATCCAAGTGTTCGCCTCACTCCAAATTTCCTCCCAGTTGAGATGTGGGAGAATGAATGAAGGCAAGATTATCGTCATGAACTCCCTCACATTGGCGGCTGTGCTAACAGACAGAGAAAAAAGGGGGGAGATTCTGGAGATCTGCAGTGCTTTCCCAGTCTGATCTCACCAGCACTTACAGTTTCTGTGCCTTTGACCATCTACTGCTCCCATGCTCCTCCAGATCCCAGCTCTGTCCTGGGTCTCTGTCTTTACCCTTGCAACTACATCAGTTTCTCTTTCTTTGCACTAAGTAAAGGCTTCAGCAACAGTGACAGCCAGCAAGAAAAGGCAACAAGCACCATTAGTGGAGGTGGGTGGCTGTCCATTCTATAGGGCATGGCAAAAATGGCTCAAGGTATAGAAAATGGGAAGACTTTTCAAGGCAAAGGGCAGTGGAAATGTCTTCATGTATTTCTCACCTTTTCCATTGTCCCATTGATCTTTTTCCCCTAGTCAACTTCTAGGAGACATTAGAAATAATGGACATTTTGGGAATAACTTTCTTATGGGAAACATTTTGGTACAGAGAGAAGAGCCCTGGATTTAGAATCAAAGAACCTGGCTTCAAATTCCAGCTTTGAGACTTTTGGCAAATCACTCCTCTTAATCTTAAATTGTTTCATCTATAAAATAGGGGGAAAGGATCTCGAACTAGGTTTCTGCTATCCTTTCTGGCTGCAAATTCTATGATTTATTTTTTTTTGACAGTACATATGCATAGGTAATTTTTTACAACATTATCCCTTGCACTCCCTTCTGTTCCGAATTTTTCCCCTCCTTCCCTCCATCCCCTCCCCAGATGGCAGGCATTCCCATACATGTTAAATATGTTATAGTATATCCTAGGTACAATATATCTGTGCAGAACCGAATTTTGTTGTTGTTGTTGTTTCAAAGGAAGAATTGTATTCAAAATGGAAAAAATAATCTGGGAAGAAAAACAAAAAAAAATGCTCACAGTTTACACTCATTTCCCAGTGTTCCTTCTCTGGGTGTAGCTGATTCTGTCCATCGTTGATCAATTGGAATTGGATTAGCTCTTCTCTATGTTGAAGATATCCACTTCCATCAGAAATTCTATGATTTAGCTAAGTGAGATAGCTCAGCGGATAGGGCCTGAAGTTAGGAAGATCTGGTTCAAATCTGACCTCACATACTCACTTGTTTGTGACTCTGGGCAAGTCACTCAATCTCTGTTTGCCTCAGTTTCCTCAACTCCAAAATGGAGATAATAATGGCATTGACCTCTCTGCATTGTGAGAATCAAATGAAATAATATTTGTGAATATTTGAGAAATTGAAGCTCCTATGCTATGAAATAGGTCCTAACACTCAGAATTCCAAAATGGAATGGGCCATCTCAGGAAGTGGGATGTTCTCCCTCTTTTGAATCTTAGAGTAAGAGGCTGAGTGACCACTTGTTGGGTATGGTGTAGTGGTTTCCTGATTGAACTAAATGGCCACAGAGGTCCCTTCCAACCATCCGGTTTTGTGATTTTTGTCATTCTAATTCTCAAGCAAGAGGGATGACACCATGCTTTGGTTATATAAACATCCACATGGAGTCCTGAAAGACTTAATGCAGTTTTCCTAGGAATAGAATGACCACTTAACCTGGGAGAAGGGAGCCCTGCCTTCACCCACTCTGGCTAAGGGTGGGTTGGATCAAATGCCACAACGATAACAAAATTGAAACCTAATCACCATTGAACTTTGGGTGACATCGTGGTGACGTGGGAAGCTAGACCTCATGGGAAAGGGCAGAAGATTATTAGTGAAAGAGAATGCACGCCAAAAAGGGAAAACGTCATATTTACAAAGACTATATGCATTCCTTCATTAACTTTCCCACCACTGACAAAGCAAATAGGTTACTTGGATCCTGCAAAGCTTTCCAAGTATGCGAGTGAAATTATTCATCAAAAGAGAAATCTAAATGGTTCTTGAAGTGCTATTGTATAAGAAAATTGAAATAGGCCAGAGGTTGACTTCTATGCTTAGTATCTCTCAGAACAATCATTCTATTGGCGGCAGACTTGGAAAACTCAATTCTTTTTTATAGTGGCTGGCCAATACATGCAGAAATAGATGAGGCAACATCTGGCTGGAGTGTTGTTCTTTTCTTTAGCAGGTGAGGCTGCTCTCACAAGTTCAAGGAGTCTAGCCAAGCACTGGAGAAATGCTTTACTTAAATGCAACTGGGAGAAGTGCAAGAGGCCCACTTTGACTTAGAGGTACTCACTTTGCCTTCTCTGCCTTTTCTTACTCTGGTTGGCAAGATGCTTTTTAAGTCACTACCACTCACTCCATGTGCATCCTTTCTTTGAGCATTTCAATCCCAACAATGTACAAAGTCACCGATGAAATAAATGCACTGAAAATATATAAATTTAAAATAATAGCTCAGTTCCTTGGGAGGGGTCATCTATCTAGAACTCCCCTGGATAGAAGATGACTGAGAATTAAAGGAAACAAAAAAATCCCTGAGCAGTCAAAATAGCAGCCATCAAGTTTGTATACAATTTTCTTTTTCAGAGAGAAGAGGCCTTCAGGTCCTGACTCTGAGACTTTTTATTAGTTATATCTATAATTGCAAACTAGGCCAGCTATTTCCCCAGTCCACAGAAGATTAGAAGAACAATACAAAGAGACCCCTTAGAGGCAGGGAAACTGATAGTAGGAAGAAGTGAATATTGACAATGGGGGAATAAGTAGAAAACATATATTTTTTTAAAAGACAGAAAGAATAGGTCAAAACAAAATTGCTCCTAGATCTATTTTTAGTTGAACTCTTTTATTTTACAGAAGAAGAAACTGAGGCCCAGGGAGAGGAAGTAACTTGATTAAAGTCATATAGGTAGTAAGTGACAGAGATGGGATTTGATCCCACATTGAAAAACTATCCCATAAGAAAGTACTACTACAGTACTCTGTTATAGATTCACAAAATCCTGGCTATGGGGCAGCTACATGGCTCTGCAGTGGATAGAGTGCCAACCCTGTAGTCAGGAGGACTTGAATTCAAATCTAACCCCAGACACTTAACACTTCTTAGCTGTGTGACCCTGGGTAAGTCACTAACACCAATTGCCTTGCAAGAACAAACAAATGAAATCTGTTTCTTAAAATGCTAAATTAGATTCTGTACAATCAAAAAGACAGGCAAATATGAAGTACAGTTAGTTGGTTGGTTGGTTGATTCATCCATTGTTCTCGATGAAGACCAAAAAGACATCACGGTGTTAGAGTTGAATTACAGTATGTCTGACTGTGGCTGATCAGATCAATATGAGCTCAGAATGCTCTGCCATGGGTTGGGAACAAACAGTCCCTATAAATATTTGGGGTGGACTCTCTAACTTTGCACGTCTTGCATTTTTTCTGAGTTAATTCAATTCTTGGCTCATAGAGCACAGCACCTTTCCTGATAAGGGTACGCCATGCAGGGCAGTCCCGTGCCAGTGTCCCTGTATCACTTTTTCTGACTGCCCTGTGAGCACTTGCCCTGTGTGAGTTCTCCATAAAATAGTCTTTTTAGCAAGTGAACATTGGGTATTTAAACAATGAGGCCAGCCCAATGGAGTTGGGCTCTCTGTGGTATAGTTAAATAATAATGACTCTTATATCTTAAGATTGTCAGCAAGTAGGCTACTTGGATCCTGCAAAGCTTTCCAAGTGTGCGAGTGAAATTATTCTCAACCCTTGAGGTTAGTAGATAGTAGATAGTGCAAGTTTATCACCATTTTACAGATGACCCTGTAATTTTACAGGTTAAATGACTTATTCAGAATCACACAGAAAGATGAGATAATAGAAATAGAAAAACAGAGGTATCTATATACACACATATAATAACTATTAGGCAGTTAACAAATTACATGCATACTTACTTTGATAGATCTGTGAAAGAACCCCAATACATTTCAATCTCAATGTGTCCAAAATAGAACTCATCTTTTTTATTATACCCATTCCTCTTGTGAATTTCTCGATTACCACCGAGGGCACTGCTATCCTTCTAGTCACTGAGACTGGCAATCGCCTATTGCTTACACTCACCCACATTTCTAAACCATTGCCCAAACTCCTCACTTCAGTTTCACAACATCTCTTATCTATGTCTTCTCTCTACGTATAGATCCACTATCCTGGTACAGACCTTTCTCTTGGATAATTGTGTAGAATCCTAATTAGTTTTCCTGCCTCAAGTCTATCCACTCCAGACCATCCTACACGCAATAGCCAAAATGATTTTTGTCTGTCAATTTCATCCTCCTATTCAATAAACTCTAGGAATTCTAAATTGCCACTCAGATCAAACAAACTCTCCTGTTTGGCATTTAAAGCTCTTCACAATCTGGCCTCTTCCCATCTCTCCAGGCTTTTATACATTACTGGTTTTCATATATTGTGCTCCATGGTTTGCCAATATAGTCTTACTTGCCAATTTCGAAACATTATACTCCATCTTCCACCTCTGTGTCTTTGTAGATGACTAGAATGTTCCCTCCTTACTGCTGCCTCTTAAAACTCCTGGCTCCCTCTAAGACTCAGATTAAATATTACTTTCCACTGGAAGCTAGGTACTTCCCTTCCAATTTACTTTGCATTTACTTGGCATGTATTTTGTATTTATTTTTATCGTTTGGTCATTCAGTCACTTTTGACTCCGTGATCTCATGGACCATAGCACACCAGACCCTTCTATCTTCCTCCATCTCCCAAAGTCTCTCCAAGCTCATATTTGTTGCTTCCATGACATTGCGTATTCATCTCATCCTCTGCCGTTCCCTTCTTTTGCCTTCAATATTTCCCAATAGCAGGGTCTTTCCCCATCAGTTCTGTCTTCTCCTTAAGTGGCCAAAGAAATTAAGCTTCAGATTTAGGTGAATGATGTATGTCCTCATGTGAATGTTGTCTTTCTCATTAGGATATTAGGTCCTTGAGGTCAGGGACTATTTTATTTTATCTTTGTAGCCATGGTGTTTTAACTCACATCCAGCTTAGAAATAAATGAACCCTTTCTATGGACAATTCATGTATTTTAAGACATTTTAATGGAAATGCTATATAGGAGGTTCTGTATTAATTAGATGGTTAAACTTGCTTTTTCCTGAACTTAGTCAATTCTTACATATGTAGATATCTAATATATCTATAGATCTATCTATTTATCTATATCTATATCTATATCTATCTATCTATATAGATATCTATCTATCTATATATATATAGATATATATATCTATATCTATAGATAGATAGATAGATAGATATCACCAAAATAAACATTGAGAAAAATGTTAGCTGTAATATACACTTCACATACCTATTTTTCCCTCTATGAAGATTTGCTTGTTGGGTGTCAATAACACACTAATCCATATCAAAATCAAGATAACTCTTCATCCTCTTGGTATTTCCTGTGTGAATGATTAAGAATA
Source organism: Sminthopsis crassicaudata (assembly GCF_048593235.1). NCBI lineage: Eukaryota > Metazoa > Chordata > Mammalia > Dasyuromorphia > Dasyuridae > Sminthopsis > Sminthopsis crassicaudata. The sequence continues at coordinate 58,514,805 of NC_133623.1, forward strand.
CCTCTTCTGAATCATTTTAGATCTCATTAAGGGGATCAGGGAATGTCCCAGAGATTGATGCAATTAGCAAAATGCCATTTGCAAACGAGCATCTGAAGGTCCTCTTCTATTTGTACTCTAAGCTGGATAACCTCCTTCATGTAGGTAAACAAATATGGCAGGCACATATCTCTGTGTGTCATATGTCTCACTTGATATAAATAATCATAGAGCTGACAAACAGACATCTGTGTTATTACATCTTTCAAGGAAACTTGTGTGATTTTGATACATGCTTGGGACATACTTTGTTGATGGATAGACTTTAAAATCATCCTTTTTTCTACAGAATCAAATTCAAACAAAACAAAAAACAATCCAATGAACAAACCACAGAAACAGTGGGATGTTGTATTTTTTTTTAACATTTCTGTTGATTTTGTGATTGTAAGGTATGTTTTCGTATAGAGTACTAAGTGTAGAAATGCTTTTTCCCCTTGTATTTCATATCCACATATGAATAAATCAATTTCCACATGGAAATTTGTAAAGATTTATCAGAATAACCATTTAACACCATCCTACAAGAAATTATTATATTTCAAATACTTAATAAAACCACAAATTTTCTCAACAGTTCCCAGACCTGCTGAGTGTCTCAAATGTCCACACCTAGGGGACAAATTAATTAGCTTGAAGATAGGGCTACATAAATGTTCATCTTCAAAGATATTACTTTCTTAGTGAAAATGTGGCACAAGATAACAACGTGAATTTAAGAATGAAGACAATGAAAAAGTAACAATAAAATAATGGAAACTGAATGCTTCAAAATTATAATAACCAAACTTGGCTCCAAAGGAAAGCTATTTTTTTTCTTGGACCCTTCTCCCTACTTCTTCACAGAGTTGGAGGACTATGGGTGTTGAATCCAGCTTATGAATGTCAGATTATTTTGGCATGCTGGTTAGTTTTTAGCGTTTCTAAACTGTTTCCCCCCTTTTCTAATTTCTCCTGAAAGGGAAGTTATTCTGGAAAGGTGAGGAGGGAGGAATATATTAGAATAGGTAGGTAATATGAACACAATTTGCAATAAATTTATTTGCGATAAAAATTTATTTTTGACCATCAAAACACAGGAGAGGCACCGTATCTGATCTAGTCAGGGCCAATAAGTGGATCCTATTGTTCCTAACCTGAGCAAACAAGTAGGGTTAGCTTGAATGTGGTGTACCCCTCCTTCCAATCCCTACAACTAGGGGAAAGAATAAGCTCCCCCATAGTATGGTCTGTGTTCTTCAGCATGCTCCTAGCATAGTTATTTGTAGAGGATGGGTGCTGAATAAATGCTTGTAGAATTAAATGAACAATAAAACCAAAGTAAACTCAATGGAGAAATTCACTTCTGAGTCTGGTTGAGGTTTGGCTCTCCATTTGAGTAATTGTACTTCCTAGAAACAGGCAATTTCAATGTTTTTTCTTGGAGAAGATGAAGCCAAAAAGGCTGTGAAGCCCAGTAAGCACTGTCATGTATTTGTTTTTCCAAGGCAGCACCTTGGGTTCACTCTTTGCTTGCTTACAAGATCTCCTCGGGGTGTTTATTGTTTTACTTATTAATAACTTCATGTGGTCATCTGAACTTTCTTTCCTGTCCCAATTAAGAGCTTAAGAGTTATTCATTGTGGATTGCCATACTGAGGCTGCTTCTCTATGTATAAAATAAAGGAAAGACTTTGGAGAAATCCAGGGTCTGTGCTTTATTGTACTATGGCCAATACTTGCCTCAGGTAGTCCTTTATTTTTCTTTTCAAGTACCTCTCTTTCTGTTGGATCTACCTGTCAGCCTTTCTCCCAGGTTTTCATGTTTGTGTTATATTTCTTAGATCATTTTACTGCCCCCATCCTAACTGCTTTACTGTAACCTGGGCTTGCCCACACTGATAATAGCCCAGCTTTTGGACTTTTTCCTACTCTCATCTAAAGTTATCAATATGAGGTTGTGTAGCACAGTGATGAGAGTTGTGGATTTGGAAAGAATACTGGATTTGGATTTAAAGAAACTGAATTCAATTCCTGACTCGGCTACCTACTAACACTGTGACTTTGGATAAATAACTTAATCCCTTCAGGGCTCTCTTTCCTTATTTTAGCAAATTAAAAAGGTTGAATTAGAAAGTCTGGCAAATTTTGTTTTAGCTATATAACTATGATTCTGTGACCTTATTGTGGTGTCTTGCTTTCTAGGGCCCTCAAGTTGGGGTGGCAAAATGTACCATTGCTTTCTAGAGCCCCCACACCAGGGTGATTAAAATATCCTGCTTTCTAGGGCCCCCAAGTTGGGGTGACAAAATGTACTATTGCTTGCTAGAGCCTCCATACTGGGTGATTAAAATATCCCTTCCTAGTGGAGAAATGATGAGGTGAGACTCCCAAGGATGGTGGGAAAATGGAGTCCATTTATTTAACAACAATAGCCCTGTGCACGTGGGACCGCAAACAACTTGCTGTTGTATGTAGTTTGCCAGCTGGTATCACTCTTCCACCTGCTATCACTCTGTTTCAATCTCAACACTGGTTGTCACCATCCCCTGACTTCTCAAGAAGGCCAAGAGCCTTAGGGGAGATGGGGAGGCGAACCAGACATTGTCAGCAGGTTCCCTCAGGGCTGAAGGCTCTTATATCTTACCCAGAGTTTCCCCACTGTCTGTGGCACTCTATACCTTCCGACACTGCTTTCTCCAGGGACTACTTCTACTTTGTGCCACAATGGGTGCCAGTGGAATATTGCACTGTCAACAATGACACAACAATGCACTGAGGAGGTCACCTGGAGATGAAGATTAGTTACTCTCCCAAGCTCCAGTAGGCATTTAAGGTGCCATACCCTAGGCAGAGGGCAACTAGGTAACACTTCAGTGGATAGAATGTTGAGCCTGGAGTCTGAAAGACTCTTCTTTGTAAATTCAAATCTAGCTGTGTGACCTTGGGCAATTTACTTCACCCTGTTTGCCTCAATTTCCTCATTGTAAAATTAGCTAGAAAAGAAAATAGCAAACCACTTCAGTATCTTTGCCTAGAAAACTCCAATGAGGACACAAAGAGTTGGACAGAACTTAAGAATGACTGAACAACAAACTTGGGGCAAATCACACTGTCCTTAGGAGAGAGTCTGCATGGAGTATGACAGAGGGAAGAAGTGGCTGACAGGCAAGGCTCCAAGAAGTTGCCTGACTCAGCTGTAGTGAGTTTTTCCCTCTTGTCTTTCTTGAGTTTATCTGTTTCCTTGGCTACTCTACATTTGGAGTGGCCATTCAGTCAGGAGTCTACTTAGACTGTCTGTTTTCCCGGTGTGTGTGTGTGTGTGTGTGTGTGTGTGTGTGTGTGTGTAGAACATGGCTGGGTTTGTACTTTTGATGAGTCAGGGCCCATAGTGCACCTGAACAGGAGGAGATATCTTCACAATAGACCTTGAAACCAACCTTCCAGTTCACATGTGTTTTGACAGGGGAAAAGTGCCTTATCCCAGAAGAGGATATTAGAAATTTCAAGTACAGATTTAAGGAAGATCCTTCCTTATGGAACGCTACTATCAATGGTACATTACTGGCATTCGTCCTCTCTCCTGGCACCTAGGCAATTTGCAACAAGTAAACACAATCATGAGGAGGTTATTTTCCAGGTAAAGCCATGCCACGGGTATAGCTATCAATGTAAAAACTAAGGTTAAAGACATCCTAAAATGGAGGAAAGGGACCATTTTCTACAAAATATTAAAGCAGCTCTTTTTGTGATGGCTAAGAATTGGAAATCTAAGGGATGGGCCATCACTTGGGGGATGGCTAAACAAGTTGTGGTACATTACAATTATATGTTCATATAAAGAAATATTATTATGTGATAAGAAATTACAAGTAGAATGATTTTAGAAAAACCTAGAAAAATTTACATGAACTGATGCATATTGAAATGAAAAGAACCAGAATATTGTACAACAGTAACAGTGATATTGTTTGATTGAGAATTATGAATGACTTAATTATTCTTAGCAATACGATGATCCAAGAGAATTCCAGAGGATTAAAGATGAAGCATACTATCCTCCTCCAGAGAAAGAACTGATATTCTGTCCCTCAATATAGGTTATTTTAAATACATGTTTATGCGTGTTCTTGTGGTGTTGCCCCTCACTTTAGGTATAGATTAATGGTCCTGTTTCTATTTGAGTTTGACACCACTAACTTAAAGGATATATGGGTATAGTCCACAGTAATAAGAAAGTTTGGAAGAAATGATGGTTTACAGGGAAAATAATATATTGAACATGCAGTTCGAGATCACCAATAGGAATTGAAGATGTGATACTGAAGGTTAGCAGAGAGGTCAGAGCTAGATAAGAAGATTTGAGAATCATCAGCACAGGGATGATGACCAAATCCATGGGAGATGATGAGATCACTAAGTGAAATAAGATAGAGGGAGAAGAGAAAAGGGATCAGGATATTGATTGCCCTGTAGGATGCCCATGGTTAGCAAACATCACTTGGGTAAGATTCAGCAAAGGAGACAAAAATATATAGGTAACAAAGGAAGGCAAAGCATAGTGAAAATAAAGATGTATTTTTTCCCAGTCAAGTTCATGAACCCCTTGAAATCTATCCATAGATACTTGGGACTCCCAGGCAGAGAATTCATCATTTATCTCTTTCATCTCTTGTTTGGTTCAATAAGAAGCATCTTTACATAATCATTCATAATTGGAGGACCTCATTATTGTCACGCCATATCTTTATCCCCAGGCCCAAGCTATTTTCTATCTAAAAATCCCATCTCTTTCACTGTTGTTCTCCAGAATCATGAAACTTTCTGATGAAGGAAGAGTCAGGATTGCAAGGGAAGCAAAGGGCAAAGGAAGGGTCCATGATGAATATCACTAGACCATAGCATTTTGTCTATAATGGTTGATGCACAAGAATTAATGTAACATTTATCACAAGCACACATAGATCTAAAAAGAAGTTGGAATCATGAAGTAGATAGCATACTGGCCTAGCAGCCATGATATGTTAAAAGAATCAGATAGAGACCTCCAGAATTCTGAATAGATTCTCTACAGGGAATCTACAGAAAGACATGCACAAGAATTTCACAGGATGAAGTTGGGTTGCGGTTTGGAATAGCAGAGAATGTACCTACTTTCCTGAGGTTATCAATCTAAGGAAAGTATCGATATCTATCTTTAGCCCATAGCCAAGGACCTAGCATGGAGCTGACATTGTTAATTGAAATTGAATACTCTGTGCTTGCAAGTTGCTGACATAATCTAAAGTTAAGCAAGGGTAAGGGAAAACTCTTCCTTCTCTTCTTGGTGGTTCAAAGTTGGTTTAAGTCTCATTTCCATGAATTGCACAGTCTGTACTGATTCGCAGAGTCTCTCTCCTACATCATAATGGTTCTTGACTTTGACCACTTTCCCCATTTACTGGAAATCTCCTTCACATTTCAGGAAACCAAACAGCCTGTAATTTTGGAAATGAGTAGTGTGGAGCTATAGTCATGGAAGGAAGCGCTGTTCAAGTGTTCTTCAGTCAGGCACATCCAAGCTGAAAGCAGTAGTCCAGAATGTTTGCTCTGCTCAGGGCAGATGAATTCTAACAAAGTAGAGGATAAGTGCACTGACTTGGAGTGTTTCTGCAGAATGCCAGTATGCCTGGTCAGGAAGGCAATCAACTGGGAACATTTAATTTCCAGGAACCCAAGTAACTGGTTAGATTGTTTTGTTTTCCTTTCACTAAATTGACCAGTTCTTTGGGCACCATATAGACATGAGTAATTAGCACAATCACTTCCCTATTCCTTGGCTTTATGTTGGATAACAATGTTGGGGATCAAATGTCATTTATTTGACAAACATTCACTTCAAAATATTTGCCATATGCTAAAGGAGATAAAATGTTTAATGAAGACGCATTTTTAGCCCTCATGGAGCTCATGTTCTAGTAGGGACATAGGATACATATTGATGTAAATATGATACAAAATAGTACACAAATGCATTACAAAGCTATGAACTTTGAAATTCAAGCTTATTATCAATTAGGGAGAAATTTTAACTTTAGTTCCTCTTATTAGGAGTGACTTAGAGCATTCTTTTATATAGTCGTTGATAATTTACATGTTTTCTTCTAAAAATTGTTTGCATTCTTTGAGTACTTATGTATTTTGGTATATCTTTTGATTTTCTATATTTGCATCAATTACCTATATATACTGGATATCAGAATTTTATTAGAAATATTTGATGCAAAGATTTTCCCCCATTCAACTTTAGTTTTTATTATAGCTGTAGTGATTTTGTTGTGCAAAAGTTTTTACTTTTGTGCAATTAAAATTCTCTACTTCATTATGTTTTTGTTACCTCTATCCCTTGTTCAGCGAGTGATTATTCCCATAGCCATAGAACTGAATGCTGTCTACTTTCATTCTCCTTTAATTTTTTAAATGATGTAATTTTTAAAATTCATGTCAGGTAACCATTTAGAAGTGATTGTGATATACGGTATAAGATATTAGTCTATATTTTCTGCCAAACTTTCTGTGTTTTCTTGGTGGATCTTGTCCATATGGACACTTTCCTCCAGGATTTGTGTTCTTAAGTGTATCAAGCACTAGACTGCTTGTTTCAATATTGCTTCTGGATTTTGCTTATATTATCTATTCCAAGGATCTACTGATTTTATTTTAACTGTTACCAAATTGTTTTAATGATTACTGTTTTATGGTATTCTTTTAGATTTGGTAATCCTGAGTTCTACCAAGACACTTTCCACTATACTATGTTGTCTCCAATGTTTTACTGGGTTAAGATAAGACATTAACTGATCTGTAAGAGGGTAATTAATATCTAGTTAACAAATTTTCAAAAATTATTTATTTGATTGAAATCATGATTACAGCAATAGAAACAAAGAGAAGCTAGGACAATGAAGATGTAGAAATAGGAAAACTCTGGAGCAGAGGAATAAGGAAGGCTAAGGCACCATAGTATGGGGGGCCTAGACCATTCAGAGAGTAGGTTGAAGCCACTTGGGACATGGAAGTCAAAGAGGAGCAATGAGAATGGGCTACAATTAAAGTGACCTTAGATAAATCCTTCTCCCTCTCTGGAAACTCAGTTTCCTCTTCTTCAAAATGAGAATACTAATCTAAATTTCATGCAATAGTAACATTATAAATAATTAGAGCAATATTGTAATTATCGTGTTAAATTTAACACATACTTATTTTTAAAAAGAATTATGTTTAAAAGAGATACAATTCTCTTTCTTTTTTTCTTTATGGATGGAAATGTTCATCTCTGTTGATGTTTGTCAAGTTTAGAATAATATAAAATTGGGGAAAATCAACAATGTCACACTCTTTGCATTTAAAAATTAAGTGTGTTTCTCCAAAATAATAAAAGCGTTAGTTCTTTTCAAAAATCCAGAATTTTCATGTGTGTTAAAATGTGCTACAAGGATCTGACCTGATTACAAACCTTCCAACTTGGATTTGATTTTGAATCACCCACTCTAAATAATCTACAAGTACGAAATGAACAGAAATTGATACTGAGTAGTTAAATGTGACACACAGATGGAAACATTTACTAGCAAATTTAGCTGGAATGTTTCTGGCTTAGCCAAATATAAGCATCATTCTCCCTCTCTGGGCCTCAATTTACTCATTTGAAAAATGATGGGAGTGGGAATAGAGGGCTCTCTGAGGTCTTTTTTTTTTAACTTAAAAATTTTGTGTTCTCAGGCTCCACCCATCTCTGAAACTTGTTCCAAGGTTCATTTCATATTGTGTGTTCTGATTCTAACAATTTATTTCCCATGTTTAAGGTCTCTTCTAGCTCTGAAATGGTTTCCTATGTTCAAAAGTCTTTTCTAAGTCTACCATGTTTTAAGGACCTTTCCAACACAGATGTTCTTTGTACTATGATCTAAGATAGTTATCCAAGGTCTGATATTCTGTTTTTAAGGTCCTTTCTAGCCCTGACATTCTACATTCTAAGGCCTTCTCTCTCTCTCCCTCTCTAATATTTCACAATCTGAGATTACTTCCAGCTCTGCCATTTTGTATTCTAAGGTCACTTCTTGCTCGGATATTCTATTTTCTCTATATTTTCTGTCTTGGTGATCACTTCAGCTCTCATGTTTCAGTTGTCATCCCTATATGGAAGATTCACTGATAACATGTCCTCTCTTCTGAACTCAGGTGTCCGTTACAAAACTCCTTGCTATGCAGTTTCAACTGGATTCACTATAGACATCTCAAACTCTATGTGTCCCAAGGGGAACTCATTATAATTCTCTTCAAATCTATTTCTCTAAAAAAACTTCTCTCTTTCTGTTCATGGATCCCACAATCCTTCCAGTCACCCAATTTAGGAGTCAACTTTCACTATTATTTCTCCTTCAAACCAACCCAAATTCAATTCAATTAGGTACCAAATCATGTCACTCCTAGGTTTCCATTGTGTTTCTTGCATCCATCCCCTTCCCTTTATTCATATCACCCCTGCCCTAGCTCAGGCTCTCATTACTTATTTTTTAACCTATTACAATCACCTCCTAAATGGCTTCCCTACCTCCACACTCTCCCTTCTCCAATCCATCCTCCATAAAACTGACCATCTTCAGTCTGGCTCTTTAGTCTGGCTTTTAAAAGCATCCATACGATGGTTCCTGCTTGTATTTCCAGTCACTCCATAATACTCCCTCTTTCACAATCTCCATTCTTGTCAGCTACTAGCTGTTCCTCATATATAAAATTATAGTTCCAGCTTCTGTGTCTTTGCACAAGTAGTACCCTCTGCCTATGATGCACTTTTTTTTCTCACTTCTGCCTTACAGACTCCATAGCTTTCTTTGGAACATACTTCAAGTATCACCTATTATATTACCAGTGGTCCTCAAACTTTTAAAAATATGGGGCCAGTTCCCTGTCCCTCAGACTGTTGGAAGGCCGGACTATAGTAAAAACAAAAGCTCAAGCTCTGTCTCTGCCCCTCAGCCCATTTGCCATAACCCGGGGCCGCATAACGTCCTCAGCCTGCAGCATCTGGCCTGTGGGCAGTAGTTTGAGAACTCCTGCACCAGACCTTTCATTTTGCTCTACTTAAATATTTTGCTAAAACATTTAATATCAATATAGCCAACTAAATTTGATTATCATGTGTGTTTGTGAAAACTAATTTCCATGAGCATAATAACAATTTTTTCAGTCACTTCTAAGTCTTCAGAATTCTTTATCTTTGTTTCATTCATATCTTTGTTTACAGTTAATATAGACTAAATTCTAGGGTACCACTTTTTCCCTTTTTGGATTATTTTGTAAAAGTCTTTCCAAATTCTTCTGTATTACTCATACTTGTCAGTCTTAATTACAATATTTCATTAAAATCATATACCACAATTTATTTAACCATTCCTCAATCATTGTATGGCTATTTATTAAAGAGAGAATTATTTTTTATTATTTTTGCTATCACATTCAAAGTATTTTTTAATAATAGAATTATTTGGTTAAAATATGTGATTATTTGTTAATGTTGCTGTATACTGCAAGGTTGCTCTTCAAAAAAATTCTGTTTGCATTTCATGAATGAACCTGCTTACTTGCAACCCTGCCAGCATTGAATTTCATTACTTTTAGTCGATTTTGCCAATTTGTTGTATGTTCAAAACTGTTTTATTTTGCATCTTTAAGTTATTAATGAGGTTGAAAATTTTTTTTCCAAATGATTATTAGCAATGTCTATTTCTTCTTTGGAAAATTATCTATTCATGACTAAATGAGCAAGTACTAATCAATAAAGAATGGTGCTTTGAGTGCATATTGCTGACATGACAGCTGCCTGCCAGGATACTATGCCCTTGAACTGAAGAGAATGGGGGCACAGTAGTAGCACTTGGCTTGCAAATCAAACACATTAAAAATAAAAAACTTCCAAATGTATAAATAGATTTTGTCTACTGGATGTCCTCCCCTCTACCACCCATTTCCTACCTCTTTCCTATGAGAAAGCTGACAGAGTGGATGTTACTCCTACTGCACATGGAAAAATTCATCTCTTACTGTTTTCTCCTTATCTAGACCATAAGATCCTTAAGGGGCAGAGCTGTCTCATTATTGTCCTTCTATTCTCAATGTTTAACATAATACCTGCAACATAATAGGCATTTAATAAATATTTGTTGATTGAGAACCAATCAAACTCAGTATCCCAGTGTTAGTCATAAATTGTTTGGGAACTAACTTCCTTTTTGATAAGATCTGCATGGAAAGTAATTTCATAATAATTAGGTTTAAAATAGAGGTATCAAACACATAGGCTACAACATTCCCAAGTATGGCCTGAATAAAATTAAAATGTTATTTCTATCTGATTTTAATTTTTAATGTGTTAATATATTAACTGTTTCTGTATATTCATATATATGATTAATGTATTATATATATCTTATATATATATATATATGTGTGTGTGTGTGTGTGTGTGTAAGCATTTATGGTTTTCTAAGGCAATATACAATCTGCAGGGATCCTCATATATAGTTTAGTGGCCCTTATTTCTATTTAAGTTTGAAACTTCTGGTCTAAAAGATCAACATCTACCAACAAATGCAACAATAAAGTCAAAATGGATATAAGATATAAATTTAAAAGGTGTACCATAATACAATAATTAGGAGAGAACCTCATCAAGCATCTTTCACAGCTAGGGCTGGTGGGAAAATTCTTAACCAAAGAAGAGATAGAGGAAGTGATAAAAGATAAAAACAAGTCATTGAAGCTCCATATAATTGAAATGCTTTTGCAAAAACAAAATCAATGCAGCTAGGAGTTTAGTCTGATATTCAAGATTCATAGGGAATTAACACAAATACTAACAAAAGTATTATGCCAAGAGCCATTTTTCATTGGATAAGTAATCAGTGGACACAAGTAGTCCTCAAAGGGGACAGGCATAATGGGAAAAATACTAAATTAGAAATTTGAAGACTAGAGTCCTGACACTGACTGAAATAGTCAGGGAAAGGTTTATGGTAGAAAAGGCATTTGGCTAGACCTTAAGCAACAGGACTTTGATAGAGAAAAGAGAGAAAAAAGGAAAAATGTGAGTGATGACACAAAACTGGGAATGTATGTAGGGTTTATAGGAGACCAAAAGGAAATCAGCCCAAATGGACTGTATGGAATGCTTCAGGAAAAAGTGGTTGATGAAGCCATACTATGAAGGGTCTTTAAAGCTATTTAGAGGATTTTACACTTGATGCAGTAGAAAATAGTGAGCAACTGAAGGTTTCTGAGTGGAAAGTTACAATAAATGTAATGATAAGAGAAGAATTGTCTGACAGTTTGTGCAAGATATATTAGAAAAGTATAGACCTCAGAGATAGGCAGACCAAATGTCTTTATTAGAAAAAACAAAGTCAGGTGAAAATAACTAGCTTTTAAATAATATCTACCATGTGCCAGCTACTGTAATGTGTTTTTTATACATATTTTCATGACCTTGAAAGGTAGGTGGTATTATTAACCTCATTTTATAGATGAGAAACTAAGATATATAGGTTAAATGACTTGCCCTAGGGCTACATAGCTAATAAGTGTCTGAGGCAAGATTCGAATTCAGGTCTTCCTGACTCCAGGCGCAGCTCTGCATCCACTGAGCCAGCTAGCTGCCTAAAGATGGTGGTGATAGTAATATACATACACTTTAGCAAGTCAGGGAGGATCCTAGACACAGGCAAAAGCAGCAGAGACTCTTAGCTTAGGAACCTTATTGAGTTAGGAACCTTAATGTGTTCTTTTGAGGCTGGTTCACTGCTGTCAACACACTATGGCCATTTACAACACATCACTGGAACCAAACTCCAAGGAAGTAGAGATCTGGATTTGGAGCCAGAGGACACAAGTTCAAATCTAGTCTTTGTTCTTTACTGCTGTGACCTCTCCTACCGCCCTTCAAATCTATGATTCTTCCTTTGTAAAATGAGGGGGGTTGGATTAAATCAGTATTTCCAAAATCCTATGATCCAATGACAAGTGATATTCCACAATTACAGAAAATGTGAAAATGATTTAATCATTTCCTTTGGGTTTTGAATGCATGGTATGACTTATTTGCAAGATATGAACCTCCCTAATTATGTTTTGTTTACACAGCCATTAACATGATTTTGAATTCCCTGAGATATACTGATGGTAGGCTGATGGGATGAGGATAGAAGACTGAAGATGACAGAAATATACCAGTTGTCAGGACAAAGCAATCTGGGAGTATCATAAATTTAGTTCCTTATAATTAGACGAGGTCTCAGAGGTCCAACCCATACCTGTGCAAGAATAAATATACCCTTTGCAATATCTCTGACAAGTAGCCATCCAGCTTCCATTTTCACATTTCCAGTAACTTGCTACCTACCACAAAATTCATTACAATATTGACAACTCAAATTGTTCAGAAGTTTTTACTTTGGCACCCAAATTTTCTTCATTTCAGCTTGTTTAGTACAATACTTGGAAGAAAATATCTAATACCTCTTCCAGCTTTTCAAGTATTTATGAAAGTCATGTTTAGCTTCCACACCCACAATCACATCCATAGCCAGCCTCTGTCTCTCTGTCTATCTCTGTCTCTCTGTCTTTGTCCGTCTCTCTCTCTCTCTCTCTCTCTCTCTCTCTCTCTCTCTCTCTCTCTCTCTCTCTCTCTCTCTCTCTCTCTCTGTCTCTCTCTCTCTCTCACACACACACACACACAACACACACGCTCGCGTACACAGACACACACACACCCTTTCCCAGTTTTACAACTAGTCCTTGTATGATATGATCTCCAGTCTCTTCATCATCCTGCCCCATCTCCTGCATATATTGCAACTTGCTAATAATGCCCTCTCTAAATTTTTGTACCCAGAATTGAGCACAAGACTCCAGTCTGACTAGAACAGAGAACAATGGAATTGTCAAAGCTTTCGTTTTATATACTGTGCCTCTAAAGTAGCCTATGTTTTTGGAGCTATTATATAACACTATTGACTTGCACTGATATGATTCTATCCCACCTCTAAATCTCTGTGTACTTTCCATACGGATAAAAATGATTTTTCAATAATCTATTCAACCATTTGGGAGGAGGGAAAGACTTCCACAATATTAAGAAAATAACAAAGTTAAAATCCCTAGGACCAAAACCAGGTTGTATTCTCCCATAACTGTAATAGACACCCTAGTATCTGGACCCCTATTCTTGCACTGATGTGCCCTGGATATTAAAAGGGAAAAAACTAAGATTTTTCCTCCCCTAATTTCTTTCTGTGGTTGGAGTCTCAGTTGTAAGTTAACACATTCAGAGACTGCCTTTCATAGCAAAAACCAAATATTTGCAGATGGCTGTTCCCTTAGGGTAGGGAAAACTGGTCTTTTAGGTGTCACGTATCAAACTCTTAATTAAAAACAAGAATCCAAATCCACCCCATCCCATGTTTTCTAAGACGAAGAGGTCTCAGCAGGGAAGAGGGAAATGATCATGGAAACCTTGGTTGGAGTAAGGAGAGAAATGTGGCATTCGTGAAGACTTTGAAAAATAGAGATGTTTTATTCAATTCAACAAATACACGACCTTGCTATCTCGTCTTTATTGCTTATTTTGACCATGAATGCTTCCAGGCTTTAACGGTTTGCAGGGCACTTTCTTCTCCTTGAAGAGAGTGAGTGTCAATATTAAGTTGCAGCCTTTTTCATTACTCCAAGCTCATGACTCCTTCAGGCTCCATTGTCTATTCAATCTCACAACTTGAGTGCCCATTTCCATTTCATTTTCCCCAGACCAATCCCTCGGACGTGTAGATTCAAATCAAAAGGCAGAAAGCAGGGGAAATTTCAGGGAAACGGATCAAGTGTTCAGCATTCCCAGTATCTATCCCTAGGTGAATGTCTCCCGGGATCTCTTGCCTCAGCACATAAGCATCCAGCTAAATCATGTTTTCAGCTGCCATAGTTATGGATTTTCCCTAATATTCTCAATCCAGGGAATAGCTTTGACTAGAGAACCACCCCACCCCACCCCCGGGGTCCCAGAAATGAGTATGAAGTCCTTACTTTTTTACAGAGGAGAGAGGGTACAAATGGATAACCAGAAAGAGACTGGAATGAACAAGATTCGTATAATCGCATGGAAGTGAGCAAGACAAAGGCCAGCTGTGGATTCCTGGAGATTTAAGTTTGCCCCCTGCAGTGAACCTTGACTTAGGGAGTGTGGGAAGAGGAGGCAGCCAGACACTCCCTTCCAGCTGCATGGGAGCAAGCCTGAGGTCCCAGATGTTTTGCATTACCCCAAGCCTGGGATCAAGGTCCCGGCCTGGGCTAGCTAGTGAGATGGAATATCCTCATACTCTCCCCATGGAGTGGTTCCAGTTGTTGGGGACAGTGATGAAAGAGCCCTGGCAAATGTGATGTATGTGAATGTGGCACAGTTGAAAGACCTTAGTAGTCTCTGGCCAGGCCAAGAGAGACCCCTGCCTCCTATTTTGAGGGGAAAAAGCACTTGCAAGTGGACTTTGAACTAAGAGAGTGATTGAAAACAGTAAGGTCTGAGATGGCAGGATGGAGAGCAGCAAGGTTGAAGACAGGGGGATTGAGGGGAATAAGGCCCAAGACACGAGAAGAAAAAAGATCAGTTTGGAGGCAACAACAAGGGGCCAGGGCAATGATAATTAGAGTGGAGTAGAGGGCCCAAATGAATTGTCAAGATGGAATTCGCTGAACAGGACAAAGTTTGGGTGTGAGGATGGGGGACGAAGGGTGAGAAGAATCAAAGCTCTATTCCAGGGTTCTCAAATGGGAGAGCCAGTGAATGATGGGATAGATAGTAGCTAGAAAGGGATGGATACAAAAAGCATTGGGAAGAGGAGAGCTGACAATAGTCAGGGTAGGAGAAGAGATCAGGCAGAGGCTGAGTGTCTTGTGATGAGGGAAAGTCAGGGCAGGTAACAAGAAGTCAAAAGCAAATCAGGGGGGAAAAAAAAAGAAAAAAAAAGAAAAAAAAAAAAGCAAATCAGGGATTGGGAAGCCAAAAAGTCAGCTGATGTTGTCCATTGTTGTTGTTGGTGGGGGGGAGGTGAATATGAGATGTAGCTGGCAAGCAGAAGCCAGGACTGGTAGTTGTTAGGCCAGCAGGTATGACCAATTACGCTGTGCAATTTTTGCAAAATGTCAGGCCCAGAAAATCAGTGATTCCAAGGAACATCACCCAGCTGGAAGGAAATGGGTCGGCGGTGAGTTTCTGAATTGTAGGTTAGAGTCAGGATCTGAAGGTTCTAAGGAAAAGGAGAGGACAAGAGGCATTTCTCAGATTCTGAATGGACAAATAGGTGAAGGAAGGGTGAAGTGAGTGAATTTGGTGCAGACCGATCAAGGGCAAATCTTTTTTGTCACCTTGTTTTATACCCTTGTTTTCCTCATTCTTTTAAACCATTTACTCAAACTAGGGTCCAATTAGGATCCAAAGTCTTGACATTCTGTTTCATCAGGATTCACCCCTTTCCAACACTCCCCACCCTCAATAGGAATTCAGTGGCACTTCTGTCACTTGCTATGTGTCGATCTCCATTCCTTCCCCTCCCCATACCTCAGTTTCCTCCTCTGTAAAATGAAAAGTTGGACTCTGAGATCCCTTCCAGCTCTAGACCCAGAATCCTACATGTGACCTCAAACAGGTCCCTTTCCTTTCTCTAGGCCTTTTCTTCTTTGTCAAATGAAAGGGTTGGACTGAAGGGCCTCTGAGGGCCCTTCCAGGTCAAGCTTTATTATCCTATTTGTGACTGGAGCAGTCACTTCACTTTTCTGGGCATCTGAAAATCGAAGGGATTGGATTAGGGGATGTGAGGTCCTTTTCAGCTCCAGCTCTGCATCCCATGACCTGCTATCATCTGGGAGAAAGAATCAAAAAGAGAAGTTTAATTAGCCAAGTGTGGGTCACAACCCCACCCCTATCACAAGGGGGAAGCCTCAGTGAGTCTAATTAGCTAGATATGGGTGATGGTCTTTTAAAGTGCAAGGAATTGTGTAGAAATTCGGTGGCTGGCTCAGAAACCATCCAATAGAATGCAAGTTCCTTGAAAGGAAAGACTGCTGGACTTTTGGCTTTATGTTCCCTACATCTAGCACAATGTCTGTCTTATAAAGAGTGCTTAATAAATACTTGACTGATAGAACTGAGCCAAACTTCCATGAATGATCTTTCTGTATCTTAACCTGATTTCCTGGGGATAGATTGCAGGGGTTCTGTGAACTTGGGTAAGGGAAAAAAAAAAGGTTTTATTTTCATTAATCTTTGCTTTCTTTTGTAATCCTATTGTAATTTATTTTATGTGTTTTAAAAACATGATTCTAAGAGGCCCATCCAAAGCAGATAAAGAGGTCCAAAACACAAACAAGGTTAAGGCTCTGTCCCTCTTCTTTGAGGCCTTTCAGAGCTGTTACTTGTGACAGCTGCTGTGACCCAGTCCCTTTTCTGCCCCCCACTGGCATTTGACTTTTTCAGAACTGTGTAGAGTAAGTCTGAAAGAGGACTTATTTCTGGCAAACTGGTGCCCCTTAACTGGTGTAACTGGTCCATAGAGGCACTCACCCTTCATAGGACAGCTTTACACTAGTGTGGGGGAGTTTCTATGGGGCCGGCTCCATGTTTTCCATAACAGTGTCAGCCCTATTTCAGAGGCTACCCAGGTCTGGGGGTGTTTCCCTTCCCAGAGGGTACAAATGCTTTCTATTTTTTTACGTGGTGTTGTAGATATCTGTTCAGTGCAGGTGCTCTCTGCCAGGAAGAGGTTATCTTGATGGTTGCTGCTTTTTTAAAGATGTCCAAATCTAGACAAAAGTAAAATAACTGGTTGAAAATGGAAAATTCCTCATTTCATTTTTTCTTTCTTGTTATTCAATCATTTTCAGTTGTGTCCTACACTTCATGATCCCCTTGTGTTTTTTTTTTTTTTGGGGGGGGGTAAAAGATACTGGAGTGATTTGCCATTTCCTTCTCCAGCTCATTTTAGAAATGAGGAAATGTTGGCAAACAGGGTTAAATGACTTGCCCGGAGTCACACACACTGGAACGGAAAACTAACTTCAGTCTCAGGAAGTCCTGGGTTCGAACTTGCCTCTGATGCACATACTGAGTAGATGGCCTTGGACAAGTTATTCAACTTATGAGTGCCAGGAATCTTGGGAAGATGATCAGTTTCAGGATAGGTGCCGACCTATACTGGCACATTTAAGTCCCCTCATTGAGAGTTTATTAGACCAGTGAAATTATAGATCTGATAAATAAAATAATGGCTGACCAATCCTTCTCTCTACCATTGGGTACTTAGACATTCTGAATGATCTGTCCATGGGGAGAGGCAGAGAGAACTTCCCCATTGGAAGGAATCTTCTCAAGAACAACTCATTCAACCCTTTCAATTGGTGGAAACTTAGGCCCAGAGATGGGGAGGGGGCTTGTGAAAGGGGACAAAAGGAGCTAACAGCAAAGTCAGGATGAAACCTTGGTTGACTACCAAGCTAGGACTTTCCATGGAGGCCTGATTTTTTTTTTTGTTGGAAGACAGAACCAAGAGCAAGGTATTTAGGTAAATCTCTCCACATTTGGAGGGGAAAAAGTGCTCTTTGATGATCATCTATCTGATTTCATTTCCCTCACCCATGCTGAAAGTGCTCTCCAAGGCTCTGGCAGAGCTTAGGAGAATGGAGAGCAGCTGAGTCCCTCAGGTCACTTCTCCCATGCAGCTGGCAGTCATTGTACTGTAGAGTGGGCCAGGCGAGGCTTCTGGGAAACTTGCTAGCGGATGGGCCTCAAAGAAATTCCTAATGGCACCAGTGAGTAATACAGAGAGCCTTGATTATTCCTGAATTGAAATATTCTTAAGATAATGTTTTGGTAAATAATTACTTTCTAATGGCCTTAATGATTTCTGACATCTGTTACCCAAAATCTGCTGATTTTTTTTTCCTTTTTTAGTTTTTGAAATAGCAAGAATATTCTTGAAACGTTGCAAAATCAAATATGGAAACACCACAAAGGCTGAGAGTTTGAAAAGATGCAGAGCATATTTCTCTGTGAATTTTGATCTATCACAATGGAACATGGCCTCAAAACACAATGAGAGAATCAATATGGCAAGGTTAGCAATTCCCTTCTCCTATCTGAGCCAGGATATGGAAAATGGTGCGGAGAAGGAAAAAGGCTTTGGATGAAGATTGTAACAGGAATTATTGGCTTTGCCTGGGCGAAACCAAAGCAGAGAACTTCATATCTGGGAGGGCTTTAGAGCTCATTTTTTTAAAAAAAGAGGAAACTGAGGGCCAGAGAGGGAAAGGGATTTGTTCCAGATCACACTGAGTTTCTTGACAAAGCCAATGAAGATTTAGTGTGCTGAGCCTATCCCTGCTTCTTTTCTTCTCTCCCTGTCTCCCTCCCTCTCTCCTTTCATCCCCCTCCTTCTTTCCCTCCCTCTTTTTCTCCCGTTCCTCTCTGTGCCTCTGTCTTTCCTCTCTCGTTCTCTTTTCTCCTTTCCTTTTTAGGTCTTTTTTAGGTCCTTCTTATTCTCTTTTGCTGTGGCTATGAATTTCCCCTTATAAATTAAAGGTTGGAAATCTTCCAGTTTATAGGTGCCTTGATCCCATCAGGAGATTGTTCAGTATCTACCAGATCTCAGATAGTATCTTGTATTTAAAATGGGGTGGATTTAGCCCCTGCAGGGAAAATCAGAGTCCAATCAAATGCATATGTATGTGAGAGGGGAGAGGTGTTGCTGTAGGGCAGAGATGTATATGTCACATTGACATACTAAGATTCACTAGCCCTGGGAGCAGCTAGGTGGCACTGCTGTGGATAGAGAAACAGGCTTGGGGTCTGGAAGACTCATCTTCCTGAATTCAAATCTAGCCTCAAAAACTTACAGGCTGTATAACCCTGGGCGAGTCATTTTACCTGGTTTGCCTCAGTTTCCTCATCTGTAAAATGAGCTGGAGAAGGAAATGGCAGACCACTCCAGTGTCTTTGCCAAGAAAACCCCAAATGGGATCGCAGAGAGTTGGACACAATTGAACATCAGCCCTGTGACAGTCACTAATTCCTGATGGCCCTAGCCTTCTTCCTTTCTTGTTCTATAGCTGATTTTGGCTGCTTTTTCTCCCAGCTCATGATGAACAATACAGCTATGAGGAAATTGCTCCCAACTGATGCTCCTTAGGATTCTAAAGGGGACATATTGCTATCAGCAGTAGGGCTAGCTTAGATCCTGTATGGAGGTCACAAGGAGCCAAGACCAAGGCCTCAGAGGCCATCCAGTCTAGCCTCCTCCTTTACAAAGGAGGAAATGGTGCCCAGAAAGAAGTGACTTGTCCAAGGTCCCACAAGTGGTTAAGTAGCAGATCTAGGATTTGAACCCAGGTCTTTTGACCCCAAATCCATCACCCTTTCTTCTGGACTTGTTATTACACATGATCTTGTTGATCTGTTCAAACTTTTTTGTTTAAATCTTCTTCATGGAGTCAAATTTCTTATATTCTCCATCACTGATGGTATTTAAATAGAAGTTAAAAACCCACTTGTCAGAAAAAGTAATTCAATCCAGAGTCCCCTTCCAAAAAGAAAAAAAAAAGTAGCATTGATTAATTCTACTCTTTTAATAGACACTATTAATTAATTAGTAGACAACAATTAGACAACTCTCAGACTATATAATGCACATTTTTCTGTGCAGATTGAGATGGTATCCTTAATGGGAGATGAAATCACAAGTCTTCTCCATCTCCTCTGACCTTCCCCCCCCCCCAAGAGAAATATTGGCTAATACCTCCTTTGAGAGAGTTGGGGAAGGAGAGAATTGTTCGCTCCTGCCCTTGTATGCTAGTCCCATATCTCCTTTCTTCTGGTCTATTTCAACCTTATCACCACTTTAGCATCCTCACCCCATTCCATCTCCTCCAGGAATCAAGATTCTAAGAAACAGCATGGCAGAGTGAATAGCTGAGCTTGTAATCAGGAAGAGCTGAACCTAGGCAAGGCTCTTAACCTCTCAGTATGATTCTTGTTAAGTTGCATAGAAGGTAGCAACCTATAATGGCAGGATGAGTTTCCTCACCAAGAACATCTCTGTTAATGAAATCACAGATTCTGTTCCTATTTTATGGGCTCCAAAGTTTTGAAGAATCAAAAGAGCTGAGAGTTCCCCCCTATCCCCTGATATTTTAGAAACTTGTCACCCAGAGGTTTTTTTTTTTTGTTTTTTGTTTTTTTTTGGGGGGGTAAATCTTCCAGAAAAGAGACAGCCTTCCTTTTCTCCGGGAACAAGTTGATTGCTCTTACTATTGCTTTATTACTGCCTTGATGCATTTGTTATTTACCATTAGTGTATGCATATTGAGATATCTAAATGCAATCACTGCTCTTCCTTGGTAATGTTCTAAGCAAGCCTTTATAAATCATAGCTCTGCGGCATTCTTAGTTTATAATATATGCCCATCAAAGAGTGCCAAGTGAAATACTGTACCATTTGGGCTGGGTGGGCAATTTATGATAGTTAAATGCTTTCCAAGAGTTCTTTTCCCCCCTCTGGGCTACATTTGTGCTGATGAATGAAGGTTCTTTCACTGCAAATACAGTGAAATAGATTTCCCTAAAACAAATAGCTTTTAAAGCATTATAATTGTCCACCACAAACACATTCCAAGTACCAAAAGGCAATCATTCCACTGTCTGAAATGCTGCATGAATTATAGCCATCAGTTGAATCAGGTTTATGGAAAGGTGACTTCAGTGAATGGCAGTGCCTTAATAACATAAAAGGGTATGGAACTTCCATTATGGGTCTTTATTTAAGAGGCTCAAGATTTGTTGTTGTTTTTTTCCTAAATGAGCTTAACTGAAAATTGGCCATTACTCATTGGTACCTTCCTTCCTTGCCACACAAATACAACGGTTGTTGTTGGATGTTGGATTTTGCCATTATGTTTCTAGAATAACATAGACTAACATAACTTATTTGGTTTATCCCATCTCTTGTGTTTGTTGTTTGGTTCTGGCCAAGAGGTGAAAATGCACGGTATATAATCTAAAGACAGATATACGACCTAAAGACGGGCCATTTTCCAAGGCAAGATACTTGCAATTCAAATAGGTGCCATCATGTGGGTAATTCTTTGAGTTATAGAATGAAAGATAATTGATTAGACACTGGCATAAATCACCTCAAATTAATGTAAAAACATAAGATTCTACATGAAGATTTTTCTACCAAAATAATCTCTTTATTAAAATAATAATGTAAGGATCATGACAAAATCACACGGGAAAAGAAGAAATGGACAGTCTCCATTGAGTGAAACTTAATTGCATATTCACTGAAGTTTCAAAATAAATATGTGAGTATAGATTCCATATTGGTGAAAATATAGGTTGTAATTATTCACATGTCTAATCTGTATAAAATCTGGGAATAGCCTATAATCATTACAGTTTCTCAGTGTATACTTAGATATTTCTTTCCCCTTAAAGAGGTTTTGTTTCAGCCATGTGGACAATCTGGTATTTAAATGCTGAATATCTATTTTTATACCTGAATATTAAGATATTCATCAGCTAGGTGATATTGTAGATAGAGTGCTAAACCCGGAATCAGGGAAACCTGACCAAATGTAGCCTCAGACACTTATAAGTTGTGTGACCCTGAGCAAGTCATCTAGCCTTGTTTGCCTCGGTTTCCTTATCTATGAATGAAATGGAGAAGGAAATGGTAAACCACTCTGAATGGGGTCCCAAGGAATTAGACATGACTGAACAACCACCGTTTGTAGCAACACTTAAAAATCACTTCTATAAATAATTTAGTGCATATGAACAGTTTTAATACCATTTTTAGCTCATTCATAGGTCTGTGACCTATTCCCTCTCCTTGGAGTATACTGAAACTCTTCAGAACCTCATTTGGCAATACTTAAACTTTCACTCAAGTCCCTTTATTTATTCAGCATTGCTCTAAATATTCAGTGGTCATAACTAACCTTGTTCTCTGTTTTCCATACCATATAGAAGCTATTTGCTCCTCACTGCCAGGGCTGATTGAATGTTCAGCAAATTCCAAATACAAATGGGGCCTATGGTTTTTTCTTCCCATCTGAGCTTTCAAATGGTACTCAAAATGGAAGAAACAGACGATATAAAAATATGCTTGATTTGTTTAAAAACAAACAAACATAACTTTTGATAATCTGGAGTCAATATATATTTAGTTAGCATATATCTACTTCACTTTTATCTCTAGCTCTAATTTTAGACAGTGATCCCTAATTTTTGAATGACTATTTGAATCCTTAAACATCCAGTAAGTCCAAATTTTACCAAGTTAGAAAAAAAAAGGATTTATTCTAGAGAGATGTTTTTCTTTAATAAGGGGCAAAACACTAAGGATGTTCTGGGTAATCGATAAATTCTAATATTCCATTAATCAAATCAAGCAAGCTGCTTATCTTGAAACTTTTCTCTTGGGTTTTATGAAGAATACAAGCCATAAGGCCCCAAAGGGTAGAACCAGTGTATGGAGTTTATAGAGTAGTAGATTTTGGTTCAGCCTCTTAATAAATCTGCCCCCTAAATTTAAATGAGCTTCTTAAAGAGCTGGAAAACTCCCCATCACTAGAAGTGATGTATAGAATAATATATATTCAGTATATATATATATATATATATATATATGCCTAAATTAATTTTTTAAAAAAGGCATTACTAGATTAATGTGTCATAAAAAAGTAGAATTTGCATTCTTTCCTATTCTGGTGGGTTTTCCAGTTCTTATAACAATAAGCAAGAATAGGTTTGGGGAACAAATAATATGAAATCTTTTGTGAAATTTGAGAAACACTTTTTTTTCAAATTGACTAAGGGGCTGAGCGATTCCCTCATTCGGCAGAGTATTTCCTGAAGTGACATATGGTATTTCATCCAAGAACAAGGTCCCATTATGATCTTGCAGAGAATGCATAGCCCTGGTTCCTTTTGTCTTCTCTGAAAGAAGGCAACTTAGTCAGCGGAGCCTATACTTCTAATGTTCTATTTCTTTGACCTTTAAAATATTTGTGACTGTGAGCAGTTGGCCATTCTGCCCCTTTCCCAGAGGCCACTCATGCTGTAAACAGGAGAAAAAGTAGAATCACAGCCAATCTAATTATGGAACGCTGTAAAGGTCAAGGTAATGCCCTATACCATAGAATAGAAAACTCTTGATTTTTAAAAATGCTGAATGGTCAAGGCAGTAGAATTAGGAGCTGTATGTACCCAGGTTCCTGGGGAAAAGGCTAGCTCAGAAATGGATCCCCAAAGTGAATTTCTGTTTGGTGGATAGGGTTAACCAGAAACTGACTTAGAAAAGCAGCCTCAGTGTGCTGGTAGCAACATGACTCAGCAGCAACTCGCATCAATTGAGAGAGGTATGGAGGAAAATGCATGAACTCAAAATCTGAGCTCTGTTCCTTGGTAACATTAGTCAAGTCATTTAAACTCTCTGAGTGTCAGAGCTATCGGTAAAACCTGGATAAAGAATATATTCCTGACCTGCTTCCCAAGATTGTCATGAAATTCAAATGGAATATGTGCTTTGATAGTCCCATGAACCCTTTTGGAGTAGATCCTGGAGTTCTCCCCCCCCCCAAAAAAAAAACTACAAAGGATTACAGATTCTTCATGTTATTTTTCTCATCTGTGAATAGAGGGTGTTGGACTCACAGAGATTGTTGTTTATCTTTAGTTCTTGAAGAAGACTGGGAGTGGGACTAGATGCTCTCTCAGCTTCCTTCGAGCCTTGGGTCTGTGATCTCTTTCAGATTATATTATTCAAATGATATTCAAATATATATCATTAAATATTTTAATTAATATATATGTGTGCATGTATATGTATATTTCCCAGAAATCCTCTTTGGGGGAATCATGGAGAGGCAGTATAGTATAGTGAAAAGAGCATAAAGTTAGAGGACCAGAGTTGGAATCCTATCTCTACCTATGTGACCTTGACCTTGACCCTCACTTTCCCCTTATGTAAAATGAAGGGGTTAGACTGACTACAGAGGTTTCAATGTTGATTACAGTTCTAAATCTGTGCTACTTTGTGTGACTTTGGACAAAGTGTTTCCCCTCACTGGACCTCAGTTTCCTCCTCTGTAAGAATGAGGAGTCGTAAGTATGAGGAGATTGTCCTCTGAAGTCTCTCCCAGTTTGAGATATATAGGATCTATCAACACTTGAGTCCTCATTCTAGCTCTTTTAGTATTGAGGCATCAAGGCTACTAATGTACCACTTGGGCTATCTGTTTTCTCTCATTTTTCACTATGGGATTAAGTCCCTTAATTTTGCAGTCAGACGTATCTTTGATAATATCTTCTATGCTACTTTATGTGTTTAAGTCCTTGTTGATTAAATGCTGCAGCTTGCTTACGCCCACCACACATCTTTCTTTTGCCCTTTGGGATATTTATAATTTTGATTCCTCTAAGATCATGGTGTTCCATGATTCACAACATTACTAGGAGGATATTGGTGTTAAAGTGATGGGTCTTTGCAGCAATGAATAAAGTTGATCATTGAAAGTAGTGAATAATCTCCCAAATGAGATTAGTTTGCTTTCCTTCCCCTCATTTTTGAACTCACTTCAGATATGTCAATCTACAGCTCCTGTCCAAAATAAGTATGCTGAAGGGTTAATTACGTGCTGCCATTAGAGCAATATGCGTTTTTCATCCACTTTGTTTTTCCACTTTTGATGGTTAGCTCACATTGCTATGCATTTAACCAAAAGGGCTTTGTAGTACTTTGAGGCTCAATGCAATAATCATAATGACAGTTTTGAATGGCTTTGCCATTGATAGAAGTTGCTTCTTTAGTTTGACCTTGATATAGGATATTTTTCTTGACAGTGGCGCAATTCACGCATATATCTTTTGACGTAGTAGATGAGACGATGCTTTGCTAATTGCGCTAAAGTGAAGAACTTTAGAAATATAAATTAGTTCAGTCACGAGGTGAAATTCTAATCAAAAGGTATGGGTAAGGAGGAGTGTTGCCAGGCAAAAACAGAATGTTCAAATATAAATGGGAAGATGTCTTCAGGAGAGGAAGCATTTGTGTTGACTCTGACAGATTCTAGTGAATTGTATGCTAATGCATGAACTCCTAGTTTATATGTAGTGAGGAACATATATATTTGTCGGATAAAATGGTCACATTTCCTCGTGGAGAAAAATCTGACTCATTTAACTATTCTTCCATTGAAATTGTAGATGATTTTCTTGAATTGGGTTTTGAAAGACCTTTTTCAGCTACTTTCACAATGTCCTTTCATTTCAGAAAACTACCTATAGTACAAATGTATATTGTGCTCCCTCTTTTATTGTTCTTTTACAGGCTTTGGGAGAGCATAGATGAATTGTTCTCTGTATGGGGCCCTCAACACAGTAGGTACTTAAGAAACATGTGGTTGATTAACAAATGGTGAGACTACAGAGGAAAAATAATGAATAGTCTCTGCTCTTAAAGAGTTTATATTCTACATGTACATAGATTAATAAGTGCAAATTATGGACATGGTAAATGCAGCTTAAGTTTGAGAACAGGGGTCTGCAATAACAAGAGTGAGGAATGATCTGTCAATGCTTTTGTTAGGAAGGAGCACTTGGGCTGAATCTTGAACAGAACTGGGATTTCAAGATTGGGGAATGAGAAGGGAGAGGTTGCCAGTTGTGGACAACAACCCCGTGCAAAGGCATGGAGATGTGAGATAGAATATCATATACAGGGAACAGCAAGCGGATAGGTTTGGCTGGAACAGGTACGTGAAGGAAGATAATATGTAATAATTTGGAGGAAGAAAGTGGATCTGAATTGTGAGGATTTCAATGCCAAATACAGGATTTTTCATTTGATTCTTGAGTCAGGGAGACATTGATGCTATGCTTGAGTGGGGATGCTTTATGACTTTAGGAGGATCAATTTGGCAGCTATGTGGATGGTAGAATGGAAGCAGAGGGACCAATTAGTGGAGTAGGCCCAGTGAGAAGTGCTGAGGACCTGAATGGAGGTAGCTGTGGTACGAGTGGGGAGAAGGAAAAGTGGCTCCTAAATGTGGAATATACAGTACATGGCAACTGTCTCAATATTGGTGATGAGGGAAAGAGTAGAATCATGGATGATTCTGAGGTTGCAAATATGGTGACTGTAAAGAAGGTTGTAGCCTTAGCAGAAAGAGGGAGTTTGGAAAGAGGGGAGAGTTTAGGGAAAGAGAAATGAGTTCTGTTTTTGAAATGTTTGAATTTGAGATGCTTAGGGGACATCCAGGTGGAACTATTTAGCAGGCTGTTGATAACACTCCTAGAGTGCAGGAGTGTCTATATGTAGATTTGGGAGTCATCTGCATAGAGATGATAGTTGAATCCAAAGGAGCTGGTGAGCTTTTCTGAGTATTTCCTATTGTATGGAGTGATACTGGCCCTCAAGGTCCTATACTTTGCCCTGGTAAAAGCTTTGTGTAATGAGAGATGAAGCCATATTATGGGATCTTGTCTCTAGCAGGACCTTCAGGAACTTCCTGTTGTTGGTCCCCAAACTATTATATCTGAACCTTTTTGGCAACATTCATGCTTACAGCCCTTCCTATTCCTTCCCTAATCCACTTTGGTGAAGGTATTAGCAGCAATTGTATCTAAGACATGGACATTATTGTACTACTTTTCCTTCTTGTTTTTATTTCCATGTCAGTGCTCCATTTGGTGCCATCAATTAAGTCACATGGCCTTCCCTTAAATGTTCTAAGGAACAAGACTTATTGTTCTGAGGGTTAACTAGCTAATCTAATCCTTTACTGAAGCTCCCTTTTAAATCCCAACAGTATAACCCTTCACTGGCCGAATACTTAAAAAAAAAAGAAATCTATGGTAAAGATGACATAATTTTAAAGACACGTGGATTGGTTTTCAAGAGAGTCAATTTAAATCAGGTGAGGTTATTAAAGAATGGAAAAGATCACCAAAATGCTGATCAATATGATTTCTACAGCATTCTACCCATAGGCTGATATTCCCATGTTTATATAATGCTTATGAAAATGGGTTAAGTACAAGAGTATCCTTGAGGAAATCAAAAGTAGAAAACAGGCAGGCTTTAATAAATGGGTTTCTCTAGCAGACCACATCTTTGCAGTTAATTACACAATAGATTAAGAGGTATAGTCAGTAAAAGATACTATTAGATCTAGCATTTACTGATTACAAAAGAACATTTGAATAGAAGAAAATAAACAATTTTAGTTGATCTTCTCTAAACATGTACCCCCAACACATCTGTTGGCCATTAGAAGAGCAGCACTCAAGGGCTGCTAGGTAGTAAGTTGGTTAGAGCACTGGCCCTAGAGTCAGGAGGATCTGAATTCAAATTCAGATACTAGATGTGTGACCCTGGTCAAGTCACTTAAACCCCAATTGCTTCCCCCCCAAAAAAAAGATATATGCTCTATGATGAAAAAGCTCTTCAGGTACTCCAACTTGTAATTACATTGGGCCCAAGAATCCTACGGGACTTTGAGATATGCTGCCATTTAAGAGATTGACGTAATCATTCCCAGTGGCAAAAGCAAAGGGGATCACAAGTGTAGATTTACCTATGCTGCAATATGTAATTGAGTGAATCATCAGTTATGTTGCTACAGTTATACCTATATATTGGGCAGACCTTTGAGACGGTGATCTGGGCAGAAAACGGAATTAGATTGTTTTTGGCAGTGTTTTAATATCTTGAAGTTGCTCATCAATGCCAAAGGCCATTCCCTTAGTGATGCTACATGACGATGAATCATGAAACACTCTGGTCTTCTAAGAATGACAATTTCATGTGACCTCCACAGCAACAGAAAGCAGAAAGTGGATGCAAGTAAATTGTAGTTTGTTGCCAATGATAACATCTATAAGAAATGATATAAAAGATAATAATAATAATAATAATAATAATAATAATAATAATAATAAAATTAAATAAAGATAATAAAAATAATATAAAAGACATCTTTGATAAGATAGGAGAGTGAGTTGATCACATGGCAAGAACTAGACAACGCATGTTATACACTGGCTTCTGGGAAGTGCTAAAAGAACTATAAGAAGGTCTGCATTGTATTAGACATGTATGAAAAGGCAAGAATGAGAATTGACCAGCATAAGAAAGGGAACACAAGTTATAATATATGCCAGCTGAAGAGCCATTGAAATATTGAAAGAAATGTCAATTTGCACACACAGGATAAAATGCAAATCAGCTGCATAAATATAGGCTGGTGGGAGCATGAATAGGTAAGAGTTCACAGTCATACAAAAAAAGACCTAAGGGTTTAGTGAACCACAAACTCAATAGGAGCCGTCATGGTTAGAGACACGCCTATTGGCAAATGGCAAGAGACAAAATCACTTGAGGCTTTTGGGTCCCTACAAAGCAGAAATATTCTTCACATTTTCATAAATCTCCCTAGTGGGATTTGGGCAGTAGCTCAGCATTTCATTGTTCATCTAAAGCTTTTGTGCAAAGCTGTTCAACAAGCAAGCCGTGAAAAGAATATTTTAATGTAGCTATTTGAAGAGACATGTCATTTGCCCTGTGCATAAGATCTAAAAGTGTGTGTGTGTGTGTGTGTGTGTGTGTGTGTGTGTGAGAGAGAGAGAGAGAGAGAGTGTGTATGTGTGTGTGTGTGTGTGTGTGTGTGTGTGTGTGAGAGAGAGAGAGAGAGAGAGTGTGTATGTGTGTGTGTGTGTGTGTGTGTGTGTGTGTGTGTGAGAGAGAGAGAGAGAGAGAGAGAGAGAGAGAGAGAGAGTGTGTGTGTGTGTGTGTGTGTGTGTGTGTGTGTGTGAGAGAGAGAGAGAGAGAGAGAGTGTGTATGTGTGTGTGTGTGTGTGTGTGTGTGTGTGTGTGTGTGTGGTGTTAGAGGCAGGGGGAAGGGAGGAGATTGCTTTTTGGCATTAATAAAGATGGATTTTCTTGGGTTTATATTTTTCTCTTTTGTTTTAAATTGCTTATTTCCACTTCTCTTCTATAGTACATTTTGTTTTCTTTGATTTCATGCATGGACTCAGTGCCAAGGATTACTAGTACTTACTGATATACTTAAATTGAGAGCTTAGAGCATAGAACATGGAATTTTAGAGCTGAAAAGGACCTTGGAAAATAAATGCTAAAGGCTGGGACAGGTCTTCACACATAGAACTAAACATGTTAGATCTGGAAAGGATCTTAGTATAGATAACATGGGATGTCAGAGTTAGGAGGAACCTTAAACCATAGAGTCATCATGGGACATAAGCTGTCAGAGCTGGAGGGAGCCTTAGAACACAGCATGGGAAGGCAAAATGGGGAGAAGACAGATCTCCTCTAATCCAATCCTTTCATTACTCATAAGAAAATTGCTCATTACTCCCATTGTTATTACCAGGTACTTCTTACAATTACTTTTCCATCAGTTAGCAAGCATTTGTTATACACTTATTATATGCCAGGTCCTGTGCTAATGCCAGGGATACAAAACCCAAAATGAAACCATTTCTAACCTCAAAGAGTTTATGATTTCATGATACTTAATGGGTGTGAAAGCCACCATTTTGATAAAAGTCTGAGTGTTCTGCATATGTTAGTGTGATAGCTTTGAGAACTGGCTGGAGTTGTGGAGTCTGGGGTCCAGAGACAAACATTCCCTCTAAGCTATGAGAGAGATGTGCTGCTGCTATCAACTTGTCTGATCTTTGAGCCGGGAAGCTGACTTGAGTCATGTTCAGGAGTTTGTGAAGGGATGTATACCATCTGTGAGAGAAATGAAGAGGAAGTAGCAGGGGCCTGAAGAACTCAGCAGCAGCAAGAGGTCATCCTTCCCAGTCCCTGAAGGAGATGAGTCAGAGAGGATCTATGGCACAAGGGCAATAGAGGAGAGGAGAAAGTAAAGGGAAAGCTGAATTCTGGCAGAAAAGGGGGTTGGTATTTTCTCAATAGTATTTTATTTTTCCAAATTCATGTAAAGATAGTTTTCAACATTCATTTTTGTTAAACTTTGTGTGACAATTTTTTCTCCCTCTTTCCCTTACTTTCCCTTCCCCAAGATTGAAATAGGTTAGACATGTACAATCCTTCTAAAAACATTTCCATTTTTGTCATGTTGCACAAGAAAAATCAGACCAAAAGGGAAAAAAATCATGACAAATGAAAACAAAACAAAACAAGGAAACAAACAACATAAACAATAAAAAGATGAAAATATTATGTATGCTTCAATCCATATTCAGTCTCCATAGTTCTCTCTCTCTGGATGCAGATAGCATTTTCAGCCCAAGACTATTGGAATTGCCTTGAATCACCTCATAGTTGAGAAGAGCCATCACAGTAGGTCAGCACATAATCTTGTTACTATGTTTAATGTTCTCTTGGTTCTGCTCATTTCACTCAGCATCAGTTCATGTAAGTCTTTTCAGGCCTCTCTGAAACCAGCCTGCTCAGCATTTCTTGTAGAACAAAAATATTCCATGACATTCATATACCATAACTTACTCAGCCATTCCCCAACTGATGGGCATCCATTCAACTTCCAGTTCCTTGCCACTATACAAAGGGCTGCCATGAACATTTTTGCTCACGTTGAGTCTCTTTCCCCCCTTTAAGATCTCTTTGGGATACAGGCCCAGTAGAGACACTGTTGGATCAAAGGGTAATACACAGTTTTATAACACTTGGAGCATAATTACAGATTGCTTTCCAGAATGGTTGGATCATTTCACAACTCCATGCATTAGTGTCCCAGTTTTTCCATATCCTCTTCAACATGTGTCATTCATTATTTTTTCTTGTCATCTTAACTAATCTGAGAAGTATGAAGTGGTACCTTAGAGTTGTCTTAATTTGTGTGTCTCTAATCAGCAGTGATATAGAGCATTTTTATATGACTAGAAATGGCTTTAATTTCTTCATCTGAAAATTGTTCATATGCTTTGACCATTTATCACTTGGGGAGTGGCTTGAATTCTTATACATTTGAGTCAATGTCTCTATATATTTTGGAAATAAGACTTATCAGAAACCCTGGCTGTAAATTTTTGCCCCAGCTTTCTGCTTTGAGAAGAGGGACGACCACTGAATCCTCCAGAAACCTGAGAAAAGAGAATTTAAGTTGAAGTTACCATTTGTACTTACCTTTTTAAGGAAAAGATCTGTTCTTTCCTTAACTTCCCCTCCTTGTTCTCCTTTATTAACAGACATTGTAACATACTCTCCTTAGTTCTTTAATTAAACTTTGCTGTGTTTTTTTTTATCTTTTCCACAGCCATAATGATGGGGCAGGGATTAGGTAGATTTAAACAAGGCAGAGAACCACCCAAATGGTAGTGATTTCCTAACTGGGGATTCTAGGTTATTATTATATTCCTAACTTTTAGTTTAATATACATTTCATCAAGCATCAGAGGAGGGGACTAACTACATCATCCTGAGGAACCATTATATTCTCCTCAATGATGAACACACACACACACACACACACACACACACACTTTCCCTAGGAACTTGCTTTTGATAATAATTATATAGTTATTCAAGAGGGGAATGAATGAGGTGGTACATTCCTGTGACTTGTAGAATCACAGCAAAAAACCTACTATAACCCTTAAAGTATTGAAATGAAGATTAAGTATAGTCTTACCTCTGGGATAAAAAAAAATCACTTCACAAATTCAGGATGAGCAGGAAGACATGATTAGACAGTGGTTCATATGAAATTAATCTGGGGTTTTAGAGGACTGCAAATCCCACTGACTTAGTGGGATATGGCAGTCAAGAGAATACAAACTTGGTTTGGATTTAAGAGGGGCCCAATAGTGCAGGAGTAGGACAATGATAGCCCATGTTGCAGACCTATCACACCTAGACTACTGGATCCAGTGGTGAGTGCTACATTTTAGAAGGGGTGTTGATAAATAACTAGAATCAAGTGAAAAAAGACAGTTAGAAAACGGAATACCATACTATATATCCTAGATCCTTTTCTTTCCTCTCCCCACATTATCTCAGTGATACCATTGTTTTTTCTGGGTTCAAATATCCTCTTTATGCAGATCACTCCCATATCTCTCTATCCAGCCATAGTCTTTCTTCCATATCACTCACTGCCTATTAGCCATAGCCCACCAGATGGCCTGTCAACATCTCAAACTCACTGTATCCAAAAGAAGTTCCATTTCTACCCCTTAAGCCCACTCTTTTCCGGATTTCCCTATTTTTGGTGAAGGCAAAATTAGTATTTTTCTAGTCACCCAAGTTCACAACTTTGAAATCATCCTAGACTTTTCCCTCTCCCCAGCCACTGCCCTGCCTCCCCACCTCAATATATTCAGTGGATAAGGATTAGTGATTCTTCCTCCACAACACCTCACAGATTCATCCCTTTTTTCTCCTTTTATATGGCTGCCACCCTCATTTTGACCCTCATTGCTTCTTTTGCTAGACTCTTAGGATAGCCGTCTCTTTGCTTTTCCTGACTCAACCTCTGTCTGCTGTTCAATCCATCCTGCACCCAGTAACCAAGGTGACATGCAGATCTCGCCATATTCAAGAAACTCCAGTGACTCCTAATAGGCTTTGAGAACAAATACCACCTGCTCACTTTGGCCTTTCTGTGCCCATTCTCAGTGCCTTTTCCCCATGCCTATTTACCTGACTCCATTTAAAGTTGAGCTCATGTGCCACTTTTCCCATAAGGCTTTTCCCTGTAACTTCTAGTACTCTTCTCCCAAGTTATTCTTTTGCATATACTTCCATATACCCTTTGACTCCAGGAATGAGAATGCAAATGAGATCAGAAATCCTCTGTGTATTCTGACCTAAGGATTTTCAAGTTAGGATTGTGTCTTGAAGGGAGCATCTTCCCTGAAGGAGAAGGGAGAACTGAAATCTTACAGCAAAGAGTGAGCAGGCTACACTCCGGGGGAATATGTGACATCTTCTGCATAGCAACCGAGATAGGAAGAAGTCCCAATGGCCAAGCCCAAGCATCGGCAGGCAACTTTGTCTAAAGGAGATAGAATGGAAGACAGACTGCCCAGCACCATCTCCTGACAGGGAGGGAGATGTTGAGAAAAATACTGGAAACTGCACAAAGCATGCAGATAGCTATCCCTATTTATGAAAAAGAAAACTGGTGATTCTTCTCATTCCCCATCCCTTATCTTACTACAGTTTGCATACTGAGATTATAGATCCCCCACTTCTATTTTAAGTGTATGTTCTCTTCGTGTATTTGGCATGTGATTGCAAAAAGAAAATGGTTGCTCTAAGATATAGTTCATTTTGTGTATGAGTCCCTGAGGGATAAAATGCAGGTGAGATGAAGGCTAGAGTAGGCCACATGCACACAGAAAGAGAGAGGTATAGGATCTCAATTTAATCACTGGGAATACTCATTAGGAGCTCAATCTGAAGAAAGGAGATTCTATTTATGCATATTATTATAATCCTCCCCAAACATAGGTGAATAAATAAATCCTGACTGTCCCAAGTAATCTTTCTGGTGGTAGGAAGTTTCGTAAGTGATTGGGGAAATAAGCACTGTCAGAGATAGAATATTTTCCTCCCAGTTTTTCTCCCCTAGCTCATTTAAAGAATCCTATCCCTCCCAGGGGGTAGAGTGAGTTAATTGACTAAAGAGAAAGTCACACTTCACCCCCCTTCCCCTTTTCAGAGGTGGGGGGCAGAGGAGAAGGAAAGAGGATGGAGAACGGGGAAACAAGGAGAGACAGAGAGACAGGTAGAGAGACAGAGAATTAGTTTTCTTTCCTCAGACAAATGCACTCCAAAATCATCACCCAATTTATGAAAATCCATATATTATTTCCCTTGATATAATGTAAGTTCCTCGAGAGCAAGGACTGTTGTGTTTTTGTCTTTGTAACCATTGTACCCCCATTTCCATGTTTAGGCACATCCGGGCGAAAGCAACTGTCACTTTCCATCGATTTTCCATTTCTCACATCAGCGGTGATAATGAACTAACTGGCTTAGGAGATGTCATTCATTCATTTCTCTGCCTTCATCATGTGAATGGGTTTACACAGTGTCTGGTAATAGTAAGCAGTTAACAAATGCAGATTCGGTCATCCATATTTTATAGATAAGGAAATGTAGGCTCAGAGAAACAAAGATATTTCTCCAAGACTGCACAGCTTGTAAGTGGCAGAAACTGGAATGCATTCTGGGTCTTCCGAGTCAATGTCCAGGGTCCGTTCCACCACAGGCTGATGGAGTTAGGGACAATGATCCATGCTATTCATCCAAACTGTCTATAAGGAAATTTAGCCTTACAGAGTAAGGGGAAAGAAGAACTAATGAAGTCCAGAGAGAAGTCTTCCTTTTTTAATTCATTTACAAAGGTATCTGCGTATAGTTTCAATAGGGAAAGAGGCTCAGAGGTGAAGACAGGGGAATCTCCTAAGACCAGAAAATAATCGAATAATGAAAATGCTCCCAGACTGTTTTTATTGCCAGAAAATCCTTTGAATAAAAGATAGATTTCCCACCCCCACCCACACCCCCGTGGATTGTCATTCTCCATAATAATGATAACGGGTCAAGATGACATAATATTTTACTAGGCTTTTCTACATATAATTTCTGTGAACAAGTAGAACTGGTATGATAACTCTCTTTTTTCAGCTGGGAAAACTGAGGGCCATAGAAGAGACTTGCTCAAAGTGATGTGGGCTAAGTAGGAGAGCCCTCTCGATTCTAACTCCTCAGCTACCTCCTCTGCATGCACGTGTCCTTTTTTTAATCTACTCATATCAGCCTTACTTTGGAGGTCTGCTGTGACTTTCAACTGACATAATTCATCCTGCAGATCTTCCATAATTATTCCAGAGGGGAATATTAGGAAGTAAGAAAAGTATTTTATTATGCAACCAAGTTGATCCTGGCTGCATAGCCAAACCCCTCCTAGCATCGCTAATTTGTTCCACTAGACATTTCGGTGGGCAAAACCACCTTACAGGGGGCAGTTTCATAGGAAGATTGTTGATAAAAAGAGCAACTGGAAAAAAAATACCCCAAATGCATTGTAACAGGGTTTTCTTATTAGTCATCAACAATGCTATTGCCAAACAATACTGGTCTATCAATGACACATAGGCTCTACCTGTTTATTATACTATGTCCAATAAATATTAAGCATATGGTTTGCATCCCTCATTTAGTCTTATGGTTCCACTCTGAAAGTATTCCATGGGCAACTTTCCTCCCATTTTGGGTCTTGGCTTCTTCCCCTGCAAAATGAGGGATTTGTACGAGATTGTCTGTTATTTGTAGCTATGAAATTTTATAATGACCCTTCCACGAAGAGCTTTGTGAGGAATCATGGCAGCTGAATATGAGGTCTCCTGACTTCAGAGGTTGACATTCTCTAGGCGAGCTAGAAAAATTCAAAAAGTTCTCCTATCAAGTATAGATTCTTTGCTGACATTGTGACATGGATTTATTCTGGCTGAGACTTCAGTGTTTCTCTATACCCCAAATCTCTGGCAGTGCTGCTTTGTACACAAAATTTTCTCCCAAAGCATATATAGAACACAAGGTGAACGCGCCCACAGACGTACAACAAACATTAACCAGGAACATGCAATTCCTGAAGCTGCTGCTCCACTGAGCCCAGGTCCCCTCTGACTGTTTCTCTGTTATCTTACACCAACACATAATGTTCTGTGCCAGTGTCTTTAAGCTCACCTCAAATATCAGTAGCAAAAACCCCATTTCTCTTTTCTTTAAATTGCTGACTGCAGGCAGTCCCACAGTTGGAGAGAAACTGGTATTATCCCTTGTTATCGACTATACCTCATGCCTTCTTATTCCCACAGCTCAGCTGCCCTGCTTTCCATCATGTGCTAACAGTCCTGTTTTCCTTGCATTCCCTATCTTCCCTAATCTATCTGAGCCAAGCTTTTTATCTTTTGCCCTCTTCTCAATAACAAATCATCCCGTAGATTGAGGTAGCACTTTCCCATTCCTATATGAATAACTTCAGGGAAAAGTGAATGTCTCTGTCCATTGTCATCTCATTGCCAAATCAGTGGGGATAATGAATTGAGTTGGGAGACAGGTCATTCATCTTCTCTCTGTCTTCGTTTTCTGTGTGAATGAATACATTATCCAAATGATGTCTCAGTTAATTCTTGATGCCAACTTGGGTTTTTGTAGGGTTCCGTTTTATGAACCAACGGATGAATTTCCATGGAAGATGTATTTTTGAGCCCACAGTACACAGGCAAGAGATTAAATGTCATGGAACATATACTATATTTTAGTCTAACAGATCTTTCTAATCTGATAGTCCATTATTTATCTAAAGAGAAAAAATGTTCAACTCTGCTCTACCTTTACAATGTGTCTTGAGATGATAAATAACTTCCATATAACTTTTTTGGCATTCATTTTATTAAATGTTTCTGTAATAGATTGGGTATCTTACTTCTCCAAAGGGCAATTCATATATTTAAAGAAACAGGCAGAATATCTAGAAAAATCTATTCGACATGCGCTCTTTGGGGTATTTGATAATGGAAATTCTCTCAAGATAGCTCAGGGTGATGATGTTTTTTGGCTCATTGTATTTCTTCCCCCTTTCCACATTCAGCAATATACCAGAGAATTCAAGAACCTTAAGGTTGTAAGTAACTGACCTAAGTCATCCAGTCCAGCCCTTGTTTCAGTTCCAGTAAATGTAGTTTTGGTTGGCTATCCTGCAGTATCTTATAATTAAAAAGTGAAGACAGATCCTGAGCTGTTAAAAAGAGGACCCATGCTAGATTTGCACACAATAAAATGACCAGTTGATTTTTCCCTAATTCTGGGAAAACATTAACCAAATTAGTTGTTTGCTATAATTGACCATTTGACTTAATTGAATTACTAGTCAAGTAGACGTATCTGTAAACCAAAGAATTGACATGATGCACTAAAGTACATGCAGAGACTGGTGGGAAAACTTAGGCCTGAAGGTGAGATGATTTGGGGTCAAATTCTAGCTTAGCTATTTCATAGAATAATTAAATGTTAGCGTTAGGAGAGACTTCAGTGGCTTAGACCAACCCACAATTGAAAAAGAATCTTTGCTACAGCATACACAATTAGGGGGCATTCAGTTTTTATTTTCCAGCTACTTGTATACCTTTGGAAAAATCCCTCCCCAAATCTGTGTCTTGGTTTTCTCTTCTTATCATATGAGGAGGTGGGACCAAATGAGCTCTGAAGATGCTTCCATTTGTGACATGGTCTGATGTTATGGACACACAAGCACTGAATACATATATCTTTCCATAGAATGTAGAAGACTTGTACCGGGAACAATTGGGTAAAGAATGAAGCCTTCAGTGAGGAGGTGAACTTGAAGCTATACATTCATTATTATATTTGATGGCTGACAAAATCCAGAGTTTATCTTAATTATGCTTTACGAAATGTACTGTTCAGCAAAACATCTGGAAAGATATGTATGTGTATATGAGATCAGCATTCTCAGCTGTATCCCATTGTTTGCCTTCAGATGCTTTCTCTATGGTGTCTATGGGGAGTGAGGGAGAGGATTAAAGCAAAGATGGGGCTGCCTGGGGAGTGACTCACTAACAGCCAATCAGAAGACTTTCCCCCAGACCTCTCCTTCCCACCCTAGGGACACATGTTTGGCTTCAAAAATCCTGACAAAATAGTATATAGGCCAGAATCCATTCCATCGTTAAGCACCTCTCCACCTCCCCACCACCTGTGTCCACCAGGGAATTCCACTTCTACACATTTGCTTTTTGTCACATAGGCTCATCCAAGGCCAAAAGCCAAAGTATTACCCAAGTACAAAATTATGTCCTTTCCCTCATCCAGAAATCCATGAATTATTTACTTTTTAAGCCCAACCAGCCAAAAGAAACAAAAATGTCTTTGGACCTTTGTGAATCATTACCTTCATTGGCTCGATTCCAGGTAGATATATGATGGACTGGAAATCAGCAAACTTGGTTCATTATTTAAAAAAAACAACACATGAATTGTAGAAAACTAGCCCCACCCATAGTAGTTTAATATTGGAGCCAAAGTTGAAAGGTTCACGGGAGTAAAAGGTCAGAGAAAATTTAAATCATATATTAGCTAATTTTTTATTCCTAACTTCCCTGTGGGTCAAGAATGATAGACTTCAACTAAGTCTCAAATGAAAAGCAACTTCATACCAAAATCCAGGACCATGGTGAAGAGGGCCTCTAAATTAAGGCCTCTTTATATATTCATTTTTTCCTCTTCCATAACAATTTCTTGGGCCAACAGGAGAAAACATTGCAGCTTAAGTCACTGTGTTGTGAGAATTTCTGCTATAAAAGCAGAGCATAATCCAGTTTTAAGTTATAGCCTAAGCTATATTGCTTGAAACAAAAGGGTTAAGAGACTTACCTATGGTCACACAGCTGATATATGTCATCAGAATTTGCATTCAAGTCTTCCTGACCTCAAGTCCAGAGCGCCCTATGTACTATTTGGTGCTGTCTTTCTATTATATGACTTTTAAAAAAAAAGTCTTCATTTGAAAACCATTTAAATTATAAGCAGATTACCAGATTTACCAAATACTTCATTCAACAAATATGCATTAAGTGCCTACCTTGTGCAGGAAACTGTGCTAAGTACTAGAGAGTGATAAGAATTTTACATGACCTTGAGCATTTCTCAGCCTCATAGACCCAAGGATGGCAGGTATAAACGTGAGCTAACAGAGTTTGAATTTTGCCCAATTTTCTAATCTCATGAGGCTTTAGAACTTTATTCCAAACATTCAAGTTGAACTGGTGGAGTTGGCTTTCCAAATTTTAGTCATGTTCAAAATGTCAAGTTGAGGTTGCCTAGTTCCAGTCCATGATCCTTCCATATATATATATATATATATATATATATATATATTTGAGAATCAGTGAAGGAAATTATGATTCCCATAAATCCTGACTTAAGAGTCACATTTTCACATTTAAAAAAATAATTGGGAGATGAGATGAAGCAAAAGGAGGTAATTGTGTTGCCATGTGTGGAAATAAGGTACAATCATAGACAACTGTATTATGCATTGTACCTGTCCCCTATACCCAGATTACTCTCTCCCCTAACCTCTGCCTCTTGGAAGCTCTGGTTTTCTTTTAAGATTCAGCTCAAGTGCTGCCATTGATAAGAGGTCTTTTCTGGTCTTTCTCCGTTCTACCATCAGCTGTTGGTACCTTCCCTTCAAGGTTCCTTTGGATTTACTTTGTGCTGTATGTACCATTTGTCCTTGAATCTCTAGTATCTAGCATATAATAAATAGTAGATATATAAATTCATTCAACAGTTACAAAGCACTATATGGGGAGGCTCAGGGAAAAGATGTTACCAGTCAGGGCGATAAGAGAAATCAGCAAGTAGGAATAGTGATTAGAGCTAATTACTAAGGAATTGGTAAAGAATACCATATGTGGGTACTTTGCCCAAAATATAATTAAACTGTGCATATATTTTGACCCCACAACACTACAACTTGATTTCTATCCCAAAGAGATCAAATACAAAGAAAAAAAGATCTATTGGACAAACATATCAATGGCAACTCTTTTTTTATGGTGACAAAGAATAAGAAAACAAGGAAATGTTCATGAACTGGGGAATGGCTGAACAAGTTATAGCATATGAATGTGATGGAATGCTATTGTGCTATAAGCAATTCTAAAGGAGATTCTTCCATAAAGATTGGGGAAGATTTGTATGAACTGATGCAAAGTGAAGTGAGCAGAACCAGGAAAACAATGTATACAGTAACAGCAGGATTATAAAGATAATCAACTATGAAAGACTTAGTAACTCTGATCAAGATAACTACCTATCATAGTTCCAAAGGACTCATAATGAAAAAAATGCCATCCACCCCTTATGGGCTTACACTACAAAATGCAGTATATTTTTTCTTTCTTTTTTCATTAAAGAAAAAATGAGAACATGGCTAACATAGACATTTTTATATTTGTCATGGGTTTTGTATTTCTTGCCTTCTCAATGAACAGAAGGTAAATTGGGGGGAATGAGAGGATTTGACATTGAAATAAAGTTAACAACAGTAGAATCATATGCAAGGCTTTTAGAAACTGTCCTGGCATATTATTGATTGTTAGATTAAAAAATGAGTTTGGGGGAAAAATGAATTTAATGGTTGGAGTAGAAGTGATGAGGTATAGGACTGGGGGAGGTTGGGTCATTCTAGCGATACTGAACAGAGTAGCAGAAGCACAGAGGTAAAAGATTTAGGACCTATTTGGAAAGAGAGGGTAGAGATATGATAGGGGGTGGCAGAAAATTATATAGTTTAACTGGATCATTTACTACATGAAGGTCAATAATATTTGAGAAAATTGGAAAGGTCCATTGGTTCCAGAT
Organism: Sminthopsis crassicaudata; assembly: GCF_048593235.1. Lineage (NCBI taxonomy): Eukaryota > Metazoa > Chordata > Mammalia > Dasyuromorphia > Dasyuridae > Sminthopsis > Sminthopsis crassicaudata. The sequence goes on from NC_133623.1 coordinate 58,555,373, forward strand.
GATGGAACCTTGGAATGTCAGGCAATAGGGAGCAATTTTTGAGCAGAGAAGTTGTATGGCATTTGGAGCAACCAAAATTCAGTTCAGTATCATGGTCCCACACCTTGACCTCATTTCCTGATATTGATCCATGTGTTCAGCTTAGAAGGGAATCTGCTAGGTTACTTATTATTGGCTCTCCAAATGGACAGTCACCATGAACTCTGGTGACCATGTAGTGCTTGCTTCATGGGGAGGCTGGGTATCTTAGAGAATAATAGAAAAATAAAAGATCTGGGATTTCAAGTATCCTATTTGTGAGTTCATCATTTCTCCCTGACCCATGCTGCAAAATGGCCATCTTCCTGTCATGTTGCCAGCTGTGTACTATTCCTTCCCCACTGCTTGCCTTTTTAGATCTAACTCATATGTAGCACTGAGATTAATAATTTTTAACAGTCCTGTTCCTAGAAGGGTATATGGGGTATTTTGGAAGAATTAACACCCCTGATGCGGAGATTTGCTGAGTCTTTTTTAGAGCTTCTCATCCATATTTGGTGTCTATTTCTCACCCAACTCTCACTTGAGGTATTTGTAGTATGTGCAGTGGTCACATACTAAACCATTTCAGCAGCCAGGCTAAAAAGGTTGAGGGTACCAGGTCTCAAACCTATCAGTGAGTTAGGGGGATATCTATCCCAAGCATGTGAAAATTTCCCCTGGTACAGAAGGTGGATGAGAACGATTTGTTCCAATGACCATGGAGGTGTCTGAAGCAGGGGCTATGGAATGCTTAGAGCTTAGTCAAACATCAAAGTTTCCCAGACCATCCCCTGTATCTCAAGTTATTGCTAGTCATCTTAACTTTGGTCCTGCCACAGGACTTTGATCACTCTGGGAGTAAGAGTGAGGCTGATGACTTTGTGCAACTCCAATTCATGCACAAGTCAAGACATCACCCTGTGATTGGTCCCCTTAGGCTGTAAGATAAAGGAATGGGCTTAAATCAAAATAAGAGAAATGTAGACAAAACAAAGAACTTTATATTGTTCAACTTTTTGACTACTAGAACTGGAAATCAAAGGACAGTATAGGATCTCTGTAAGGTCTTGAACTTTGAAGAACCTTGGAATGTCTTATTTGTTTTAAATATTTCATTTGCCTCATGATAATGTGATGTACCTCTCAAGATGCTTCCAAAGTCGAAGGTTTTCAGATTCTCTCTTGTTCCTTTTTCTGCTTCTTCCCTAACGGCTTACTGTCCAAGACAACTATTTGCACAGAAAGGATAAGGATCTGTTTTCATATTCAGCATTTCTACATACTGAAGCAATAGGAAACATCATTTCACGGGATACTTGGTCACCTTACGCTAGTGTGTGTAGCAGAGGATGAAGAGGTAGAGAAATTCTATGAATAACTTGATAAGATCCTCTGAACTAAGTCAACATATATCATCATACTCAGCAACTTTTAAAAAAAAGTAAGCTCAGGGGAAGATGGGAATTATATGGTTCAGGAATAAGGTAAAAATGTGCCAAATGTTAGTAGAAAACTTAGAAATTCTATGTTTAAAAGTCAGAAGACTATGGGCATGACAAAGGACAAACAAAATAAAAAAATTAAAGTGTACTATAACTTAACAGATAATGACAGCAAAAACCATTACCAAGGTGGAAGTAATTTCTGAGTCATTTATCTCTGTGTTGCCATTCCATTAACTTGTAAGTGCAAATATTAAAAAAAAAAGATTAGAAGATAAATCATGAAATTAAATATTTGCAAACTGACTTTATTTGTGTTACCCATTGATTCCAAAAGTAAAGATGACTAGATAACACAAAAAGGGCATCAGCATGGATTAACACTATTTCCCAGGAAAGTTTAACTGATATAAAGCTATCACTACAATGAAGAGGTGGAAAGAACCCAGAAATCATTTAAATCAGCAAACATTCTATACCAAGCAGAGGGACATAACTGCCAAAATCTACACTAGTTAGGATATAAACTGTTTTGCAAGATTTTATAGAGCAGGATGGTGGAAATTATGAGTAGTTAATATCATTTCAAAAAACAATCAAGAATGGTAATAGGAAATCAAGTCAGGAAAAAAGTTAGTGTTATCCAACTTGCTGCAAGAATATTTAAAGATGAATCTAGAAGGAGCAAAACAGATTAAAATTAGAATTAGTCTACCAGAGTTTGTTTTATTTCCTTTTCAATTAATAAGCATTTATTTTTTTTCTTTCCTGCCATTAAAAAGCAAAAACCTTTTAACTAATATGCATAGTTAAGCAATGCAAATTCTCACTTTGATAATATCCATAATTGTGTGCCTCCTACATATTTAATTCATCATTTCTTTGTCGGAAGAGAGGTAGCATTCTTCATCATATGTCCTCTAGAATTATGGTTGGTCATTACCTTAATTGGAGTCATTAAGTCCTTCAAAGTTGCTTATATTTAAAATGTTGTTATTTTGGGATATATTGTCTTCCAGGTTCTGTTCATTTCACTCATGGGAAGCTCTTCCCAGGTTTCTCCAAATCTGTCTCTTTCATCATTTATTATAGCAAATTAGTATTCACATTTCATACTTTCAGCCACACTCTGGTGGACATGCATTCTTAGTTCTCATTTCTTTGTCACCACAAAAAAAAAAGAGTTCTTTTTTAATATCTTATTGATATAGAGACCTTTTTTTGTTGTGCGTTGCTCTCTTTGGGATATGGGCCTAAACTTGCTAGGACAAAGACCATGAACAGCTAAGTAAGCTTTGTGGCATAGTTCCAAATTACTTTATGGAAAGGCTGTAACAATTCACAGATCTACCAATGGTATATTAATGGGCCTATTTTCCCATAGCCCCTACAACTTTTGTAATTTTCCTTTTTGCCAACTCGATCAATCTCATGAGTATGAAGCACAATATCAGAATTGTTGTAATTTGCATTTATGAAATTATTAGTGATTTGGAGCACTTTTTCATATGGTGATTTATAGTGTGGATTTCTACCCTTGTAACTTGTTACAAATACTATTGTTTTTCCTGCTTATCTGTTTCCCATTTAATCCTAACTGTATTGTTTTCAATTGTTTAAACTGTATTTAATCCTAACTGTATTGGTTTTGTTTGTGAAAAAATTTTAATTTTCAGGTCATTATAATTGTTTATTTTATTTTATCCCTTCTCTCCCTTTTTTAGTTCTGAATTCTTTCCTTGATCAATTCATCTGAAAGGTAATTTCTTCTTCTTTTTTTGTTCTCTCCTTTGTGATGGTACTACTTACCATATTAAGTAAAAGTCAATTTATTCCTTGTTTTCTGATATTGCTATAAGCAATGGGTGTTATGTGTTGCCAAAAGCTTTTCTGCATCTATTGATATAAGCATGAAGCTTTTTGTTTTTATTGATGTGGTCTATTATGGCGATAGTTTCCCTAATATTGAAGCAACTCTCTATTCCTATCAAAAATCCAACCTGGTTATAATCTTTTAATATGTTACTGTAACTACTTTGTCAATGTTTTCTTTAACATTTTCACAGCAGTATTAGAGATATTAGTTGATCTTTTTTTCTCTGTTTTGACAATATTTGTGTCATAGCAAGAAGTTGATAGGATTCTTTCTTTGAGAAATAGCTTGGAATTAATTGTCTTTTGAATAATTGATAGAATTTGCTTGTAAATCCTCTAGTCTTTTTTTTTTATTCCTTCTGGAGTTCATTTATGGCTTATTTGATTTCTTTTTCTGAGATTGGGATATTTAAAATCTTTATTTCTTGTTCTCTTATTCTGGGCATTTTATATTTTTGCAAATGTTAATTTCATTTAATTTGTCAGCTTTATTGGCATGTGACTGGAGAAATAGTTTTTCAATCAGTCAATAAACATTTATGAAACATCCATTGTGTAGGAAGCACTGTGTTAAGTTCTAGAGACTCAGAGAAATGAAAGACCTCCCTGTTTTCAAGTACCTCAGAGTCTAATAGGAATACAATACATAATCATGCATGTTGTAAAAAGCTATACATAGAACCGATTGGAAAAACCAACAAATGAAAGGCACTAGAATTAAGAAGAATTGGGGAAAGCTTCACTTAGAAGGTGAAATGTTAGCTAGGACTTGAAGGAAGTAAAGCAAACCAAGGAGACAGAGATAAAGAGACAACAATCCAGGCACAGTAGATTGCCAATGAAAATGTATAGTCAAGAATTGGAGTGTCTTGTGGGAAGAACAGCAAGGAGACAAATGTTACCAGATTGAGGGGTATATGGGGAAAGAGGGAAGCAGAGTATAAGAAGACTGGAAAGATAGGAGGAAGCAGGTCATGTCAAATGGAAGATTTTATATTTGGTCCTAGTCTTGAGAGAGGGGTGACGTGATTAGACTTGTGCTTTAGGGAGATCACTATGAGCTGAGCTGAGTAGGATGGACTGGAGTGGAAAAGAGGCATATTGTGGCAGGGAGACCAATTAGCAGACTTTTGCAATAGTCCACTCATGAGGCGATGAGGACCTGCATAAATGTTTTAGTAATGTTAGAGGAAGGAAGGAGGCATATAGGAAAGGTTACACTGGCGAAAGCAGTAGGTCTTAGAAACAGTTTGAATTTGAAGAAGTACAGGCAAAGAGAGTGAAGGGTCAAGGATAACATGTAGATTTCAAGGCTGCATGACTGGGAAGATAGTGATACCCTTGACAGTAATAGGAAATTTGGAATGGAAAAGGGAAGAGATAATGAGTTTAGCTTTGGATATTCTGAGTTTAAGCTAACTATGGGATATCCTTTTTTATACATCTAATAGGTAGTTGGAGATGGGAGATTAGAAATCAGGAGAAACATTAGGTCTAGATAACTAAATGTAAGAATCATCAGCATAAGGATTTTAATTAAATCCATGGCTGGTGATGAGAACATCAAGTGAAATAATTTAGAAGGAGAAGAAAAGAGGATCTAGGAAAAGCTCTGAGAGATCCTTCCTGTTAACAGGAATGATTTGGATGAAGATTCAGGAAAGGAGACTGAGAAGGAGCAGTCAATTAAGTAGGAATAGAACCAGAAGAGAGCGGTATTATGAAAATCTACCCAGGACAGTGTCAAGGAGAAGAGGTTGATCAACAGTGTCAAAGGGTACACAGAGGTCAAGAAAAATGAGGCTTGAAAAAAGGTCATTAGATTAAAGGTCATTTATAACTTTGGAAAGAAAGAGCAGTTCCATTTGAATGATGAGGTCAGAAGATACTCTTTAGAGAGTTAATAGAATAAAAGGAAAGGAATTGAAGATACCTATCATAGATGACCTTATCAAAGAGTTTGCTCATAAAAAGGAGGAAAGATATGGGATGAAAAATTTGCATGGATGGATAGATCAAATAAAGTTTTTTTTAATAGAGAGACATAGGCATGTTTATTTTTAGACATTAGGGAAGCATCTGGTAAGCAGGGAGAGCATGAAGATAAAAGAGAGAGTGGGAATGTCTACTAGAGAAGATTGGATGCAATGGCATCACTTGTGCAAGTAGAAGGGTTTGCCTTGTTGAAAAAAGGTCTGCTTCTCCATATGAATTAGGGTTGAGAAAGGAGAAAGTGGCAGAAAGCATCTTAATGATGTCAGATGAGAAGAGGGAGCACTGTTCAAATGCCCTTAACATTGGTTTTTTAGGGGTAAATATAAGAAAATTTCTCAGCTGAGAGAATTGGGGAAGGGGAAGTCATTGGAGATTTAAGGAAGGATGAAAAGATTCAGATGAGGCACTGTGGAAAAAGAGATAGTGAGTTAAATCGGAAGATGCAGAAAGATTGCCTAGCAGCAGTGAGGGCTCAGTTGACATTATATAGCATAAATTTGTAATGTATCCAATCAGCACATTTTCATGTATTTCTTTTCCCATCTTTATGATGCAGCAAGAATATAGGAATGAAAGTAGAAGGTATTGGAGTGATCCAAGCCTAGGCTGATCAGGGAAAGGCCAGAGATATTATATAGGAAAAAAACTCAAGAGAAAAAGAAAAGGAAAAAGTGTAGATTTGAACTGATTCACTTGTGTTTCAATGTGAGGAAAAATGGAGCATAACTAGTCCATTGGTGACAGTTTGAGAAAGAACTGAGGGTCAAGGGATTGGATGTCATGTTGTAGACAAAAAAATAGAGGGTCTTGGGGGGGGGAGAGAAAAAGAGAGAGAGAGAGAGAGAGAGAGAGAGAGAGAGAGAGAGAGAGAGAGAGAGAGAGAGAGAGAGATATGGAAAATGACATAATAAGAAAAAGAAATGTCAGAATTCACAAACATGGAAGTGCATCTGTGAGCAAGATTAGGGTTATGATTAATTTTGTGTAGCTGAGATGGAATAAGGTCATAAACAAGGAACTTGAGGAATTAAGATAGTAGTATTTGAGAGAGTTTCAGTGTTATATTGAAGTCTTCAAGAGTTGAGAGAAAATCAATGAGTCAGTTGCTGAGGAAAGAAGTGTCCTGGAATTCAATAGACAACAGCTACCAGAATTTTGATTGGATGATAGATATGAATTGAGTGAACCTCAAGGTCAGAGAAGTAGAAGGAGAACTTGGAAATGGCAGTGAAAAGAAGAAGTATTCCAATTTCTCAACCTCTACCAGTTGATTAAGGGAATGGATTTAAATGCAACTAGTTTTGGAAAGGGCTGCTAGGATGACTGTCATCAGAAGGGATTCAGATCTCAATGAGATCCAGAAAAGACATGGAAAATGTGGCAAATGAATATATTTAAAATTAAAGCAAATTTCTAATAAATTTTTATTCCTTCTTCATTTGTTGTGAATTCTTCTTTTTTCTTTTCTATTTCTTCCTCCCTCTCTCCTTTCTTACTTCCTTCTCTTCCGGCAATTTGATTTCCCTCTTTATTAAAAAAAATTTAATTAGGTAATGGCATACCTTCCCCCCTAAAAAAGGCTTCTAGTTGTATTAACTAAATTTTTGTTTGAATTTTGTTAACCTCTTCCTTGATTTGCAAAATTTCTAATTTAATGTTTAACTGTTTTTTAGAAGATTTGTTGACTTCTGTTTTATTTTTAGTTTTTCTTTATTGATTTGCTTCTTTTCTCTTTTGTTGTTGAAATGTTTAGAGGTAAAAATACAATTTCCTCCAATATTGCTTTGACTATATTGTATAAGTTCTATGTTAGCTCATTGTTGCCATTATCTTTTTTAAATTATTTATTTAAAACTTAAATACAACATAGAAATAGAAAAACACAGGAAAAAAATTGCCATGTGCATAGAAGAAGATGAAAGAATTCAAAATAGACAGTAAATTTCCATTTCAAGAAAGACTATATAATAAATACTACACATTATGCTCAGAGCTGTCCATCTTTTATTTGCTTCATTGTACATTTTATTTATTTTATCTGTGAACACAAACTTTAATTAAGATTATCAATGGTAGCTTGTGGCCTTTGCTGACACCCCCATCCCCCCTCTATTCATCTGGTCCATAAGAGATCTAGGAGAGGGTAGACCCTGGCATAGATAAGGGAGCTGGGCAGATGCTTTGGGGCATGGATCTCAGTGTGAGACCTAGTCATATGTGTCTGACATAGTTAACAATATAACCTTAAAGCACATTGCCTGAACTTAAAAAAAACAAAAATAAAACAAAAAACAAAAAGAAACACTTCATTGGTTCTCCCTTATTGTCTTTTTTTATAGCTTTTCAACATTTTCCCTTGCAATCACTTCTATTCCAATGTTTCCCTTCCTTCTCTCCAACCCCTCCCCTAGATGGCAGGTAGTATCATACATGTTAACATGTTAAAATATTTCTTAAATACAATATATATGTACATATTTATACAATTCTCTTGTTGCACAAGAAAAATCGGATTTAGAAAGGTAAAAATAAACTGGGAAGAAAAACAAAAATGCAAGCAGGCCGCATTCATTTCTCAGTGTTCTTTCGTTGGGTATACTGGTTCTGTTCATCACTGATCAATTGGAACTGAGTTGGATCTTCTCATTCCCAAAGATATCTACTTCCATCAGGATTGATCCTATAGTATTGTTGTTGAAGTACATAATGATCTCCTGGTTCTGCTCAGTTCACTCAGCATCAGTTAATGTAAGTCTCTCCAAACCTCTCTGTATTCATCCTGCTGGTCATTTTTTACAGAGCAATAATATTCCATAATATTCATATACCACAATTTACCCAGACATTCTCCAATTGATGGGCATCCATTCAATTTCCAGCTTCTAGCCACCACAAAGAGGGCTGCCATAAACATTTTTGCACATACAGGTCCCTTTCCCTTCTTTAAGATCTCTTTGGGATATAAGCCCAGTAGTAACGCTGCTGGATCAAAGGGTATACACGGTTTGATAACTTTTTGAGTCTAGTTCCAAATTGCTCTCCAGAATGGTTGGATCCATTCACAACTCTAGCAACAATGCATCAGTATCCCAGTTTTCCTGCATCCCCTCCAACATTGGTCATTATCTTTTCCTGTCATCTTAGCCATTCTGACAGGTGTGTACTGGAATCTCAGAGTTGTCTTAATTTGCATTTCTGTGATCAATAGATCACCTTTTCATATGAGTAAAAATAGTTTCAATTTCATTATCTGAAAATTGTCTGTTCATATCTTTTGACCATTTATCAATTGGAGAATGGTTTGATTTCTTGTAAATTAGAGTCAATTCTCTATATATTTTGGAAATGAGGTCTTTATCAGAACTTTTAACTGTAAAAATGTTTTCCCAATCTATTGCTTCTCTTCTAATCTTGTCTACATTAGTTTTATTTGTACAAAACTTTTTAACTTGATATAATCAACATTTTTTTATTTTGTGATCAATAATGATCTCTAGTTCTTCTTTGGTCACAAATTCCTTCCTGCTTCACAAGTATGAGAAGTAAACTAGCCTATGTTCTTCTAATTTATTTATAATTTCGTTCTTTATGCCTAAATCATTTTGATCTTATCTTGGTGTACGGTGTTAAGTGTGGGTCCACGCCTAGTTTCTGCCATACTAATTTCCAGTTTTCCCAGCAGTTTTTGTCAAATAGTGAATTCTTATCCCAAAAGTTGGGATCTTTGGGTTTGTCAAACACCAGATTACTATAGTTATTGACTATTTTGTCCTGTGAACCTAATCTATTTCACTGATCAATTAGTCTATTTCTTAGCCAATGCCAAATGGTTTTGGTGACCGCTACTTTATAATATAGTTTTAGATCAGGTACAGCTAGGCCACCTTCATTTGATTTTTTTTTCATTAGTTCCCTTGAAATTCTTGACCTGTTGCTTGGCAATTGTCAATACTGTAAAATTACTCATGCATAAAATATTTGGAAATCTATCTGTCAAAGGAAAGTCAGGAACTATATGAGCAAAATTACAAATTTCTCCACACAAATAAAATCAGATCTAAACAATTGGAAAAATATTAAGTGCTCTTGGATAGGCCGAGTGAATATAATAAAGATGACAATACTCCCTAAACTAATATATTTATTTAGCGCTATACCAATCAGACTCCCAAGAAGCTATTTTAATGACCAAAAAAAATAACAACAAAATTCATATGGAAGAACAAAAGGTCAAGAATTTCTTTTTTTATTATAGCTTTTTATTTACAATAGTTTCTGCTATCAACAGTTATTTTAAATGGAATTTCTTTTTGTATCTCTTGCTGTTGCATTTTGTTGCTGATGTATAAAAATGCTGAGGATTTATGTGGATTTATTTTGTATCCTGCAACTTTGCTAAAGGATTTTGCTTGTGGATTCTTTCTTTCTTTTTTTATTATAGCTATATATTTACAAGATATATGCATAGGTAATTTTTCAGCATTGACAATTGCAAAACCTTTTGTCCCATCTTTTCCCCTCCTTCCTCCCACACCTTCCCCCAGATGGCAGGTTGACCAATACGTGTTAAATATAATATATGTATATATGTCTAAACAGTTATTTTGCTGTACAAAAAGAATCGGACATTGAAATAGTGTACAATTAGGGACACTAATACATTGCTGGTGGAGTTGTGAAAGAATCCAGCCATTCTGGAGAGCAATCTGGAATTATGCCCAAAAAGTTATCAAACTGTGCATACCCTTTGACCCAGCAGCGCTACTACTGGGATTATATCCCAAAGAAATACTAAAGAGCGGAAAGAGACATATATGTGCCAAAATGTTTGTGGCAGCTCTTTTTGTTGTAGCTAGAAACTGGAAGATGAATGGATGTCCATCAGTTGGAGAATGGTTGGGTAAATTGTGGTATATGAAGGTTATGGAATATTATTGCTCGGTAAGAAATGACCAGCAGGAGGAATATAGAGAGGCCTGGAGAGACTTAAATCAACTGATGCTGAGTGAAATGAGCAGAACCAGAAGATCACTGTACACTTCAACAACAATACTGTATGGGGATGTATTCTGATGGAAGTGGAAATCTTCAACATAAAGAAGATCCAACTCACTTCCAGTTGATCAATGATGGACAGAGGTAGCTACACCCAGAGAAGAAACACTGGGAGGGGAATGAAAATTGTTAGCACTAATATCTGTCTGCCCAGGTTGCATGTACCTTCGGAATCTAATGTTTATTGTGCAACAAGAAAATGATATTCACACACATGTATTGTACCTAGACTATATTGTAACACATGTAAAATGTATGGTATTGCCTGTCGTCGGGGGGAGGGAATAGAGGGAGGGGGGGTAAATTGGAAAAATGAATACAAGGGATAATATTATAAAATATATATATATATAATAAAAAAAAAAAAGAAATAGTGTACAATTAGCCTGTGAAGGAAATAAAAAATGCATGCAAACAAAATTAGAGGGATTGGGAATTCTATGTGTGGTTCATAGTCATCTCCCAGAGTTCTTTCTCTGGGTGTAGCTGGTTCAGTTCATCCCTGCTCTATTGGAACTTATTTGGTTCATCTCATTGCTGGAGAGGACCTTGTCCTTCAGAACTGATCATCATATAGTATTTTTGTTGAAGTATATAATGATCTCCTGGTCCTGCTCATTTCACTCAGCATCAGTTCCTGTAAGTCTCCCCAAGCTTCTCTGAAATCATCCTGCTGGTCATTTCTTACAGAACAATAATATTCCATAATATTCATATATTGTAGATTATTTCTAATAGCTTTTTAGTAGACTCTCTGGGGTTCTCTAAGTATACCATCATATCATCTGAAAAGAGTGATAATTTGGTTTCCTCATTACCTACTCTAATTCCTTTAATCTCTTTCTCAACTCTTATTGTTGAAGCTAGCATTTCTTTTTACTTTATTTTATTTTTTTAATTAATTTTATAATTATAATTGTTTTTTTGATAGTACATATGCATGGGTAATTTTTTACAACATTATCCCTTGCACTCACTTCTGTTCCGAATTTTCCGCTCCTTCCCTCCATCCCCTCCCCTAGATGGCAGGCAATCCCACACATGTTAAATATGTTATAGATACAATATATGTGTGCAGAACCGAATTTCATGTTGCACAGGAAGAATTGGATTCAGAAGGTAAAGATAACCTGGGATGAAAAAAAAAATGCAGTTTACACTCATTTCCCAGTGTTCCTTCTCTGTGTCTAGCTGATTCTGTCCATTATTGATCAATTGGAACTGAATTAGTTCTTTTCTTTGTTGAAGATATCCACTTCCATCAGAATACATCCTTATATAGTACTGTTGTTGAAGTATATAATGATCTCCTGGTTCTGCTCATTTTACTCAGCAACAGTCCATGTAAGTCTCTCCAAACCTCTCTGTATTCATCCTACTGGTCATTTCTCACAGAACAATAATATTAGACACAGTCTTATCATAATGCACATATGTGTAATGTGTGTGTATATATACACATATCACAAACTTAACATGTATATATTAGTAAACACCAATATAATGATTAAAAATTAATTTGCGGGGGCAGCTAGGTGGCGCAGTGGATAGAGCACCAGCCTTGAATTCAGGAGGACCCGAGTTCAAATCTGGGTCTCAGACACTTAACACTTCCTAGCTGTGTGACCCTGGGCAAGTCATTTAACCCCAGCCTCAAAAATAATAATAATAATAATAATAATTTGTGACTAGATGACAAACTAGATTTTCGCTATGAAATCTATTTAATTTAAATTATTTAACATTTTATTAATCACTTATAATTTAATCTATGATATTACAAAAATCTTTAAAATAAACCTTGCTTCATTCCAGAAATTTTAATTTGCCTTGAGCATAAGTTGTATTTATCTTTGAAGTTTTGCTTATAGATATTATGCTGTTTTTCTCTTCTGCTGTGGTTGTGTCTTGGAAATCCTTGGCATTGTAATACTTTTTAATCCTGAGAATCTTTTTTGTTTACTAGTTCTTTCAGGTTTACTTTCTGAGTCAAACGTCATTATTAGGGCCATTATTTCTGAAGGGGTGCTGGAATTTTGTTTGGTCACAACTTGTATTATCTAGGTTCTCACTGCTGTCTTTTCCAGATATAGAGTTCTGTGTTATTGACTTATTTCAGGGATGGTTCAGGCCTTGGACTTGCTAACTTTCATTGAGCCCAAAAGAGGGCTTAACCTAACAATTCACACAGTTTTTTAAAGATAAAAATACTCATGATAGGCAACCTCAGCACATACGTCTCGATCAGACATAATAGTTTGGTAATGAGTTGGAACCAGAATTGAGTAGATGAAAGGGAGTATACTGAGTAGAATTCATGTAATTGTATGGCCCTTAAATTTTTTTAAACCTATTTCTGGAAACAAAAACTATCAATAATTTCTTAACAATGCATGCATCATGGTACAATCACAGTATTTTATCATTTTTCTCTATGTCTTACGATTCCCTATCTGTTTTTTCTTTGTTTTTTGTCTTCCTGAGACTTCCAATCTCCCCATATTTTCTAAAAATCTTTAGTAATGCATGGGTTACATTTTTTTCTCTTCCTTATCCCCATACTAGCTCAACTTTCCACTATCACATACTCTCAAATCCTTCACTCTTTTGTCATATCACTTATTATCCCTCAACAAACCACAGCCTTGAATTGCTTGTGCCATCTAGTTCCTTTGCTTCTTTCCATTCATATGTTGCTGAACAAAGTTGGAGAAAAGCATGAAACCAGCCCCAAGGCAATCCTGTTATTCTTCTTATTCTTCTCTATCCTACTGACCAAGTAGTTTTTTTTGTTTTTGTTTTTTGTTTTTTTTTCTAAATCTTTCCCTTCTTTAAGCCTTCTACAATACCCTTTCCTTTACCCAGATGAAGGCTTTGCTTCATGCTTCACTGAATGATTCAGGCCATTTGCCAAGACTATTCCCAGTTCAGTCCATCTCATCTTACATCTCTCTCACCTTATCCTCTCTCCCCTTGCTCCACTCTCTCTCCCATTCCATTCTCTAATGAAGTAGTAGCCTTTTTCCTTGCTAAAGCCTATTCTTCCATGTACACCTTGATTCCAACCCCCAGCTTTTTAATCTAGTAGACTGCTTCCTCTATCAGTTCCACTCTCTAGCGAATCTTCAATCTCTCACTATCTAATTGCTCTTTCCTTGTTACCTACAAATATACTGACTTACCCCTCCTTAAAAGTCTTTATTAGACCCCGATAGCTATGTTGTTGCATGTATTCATTTTCTTTTTCTTATTAAAGCTTTTGAGTTTTCAAAACATATGCATAGATAATTGTGCAACATTAGCCCTTGCAAAACTTTGTGTTCCAGTTTCCCACCCCTTCTCCCAACCCCTTTCCTAGATTTCAAGTAGTTCAATGTATGTTAAACATGGTAGAAATAGATGTTAAGTCTAATATATGCATATATTTATACAATTATTTTTCTATACAAGAAAAATCAAATCAAATCAAAAGAGAAAATGATGAAGAAAATAAAATGAAAAAAAAAAAAAACAAACAAGAAAAAGTGTGAAAATGCTGTGCTGTGAACCACACTCAGTTCCCACAGTCCTCTCTCTGGGTGTAGATGGCTCCAAGACCATTGGAACTGGCCTGAATCATCTCATTGTTGAAGAGAGCCACGTCCATCAGAATTGACCATCATATAATCTTGTTGTTGTCATGTACAATGATCTCCTGGTTCTGCTCATTTCATTCAGCATTAGTTCATGTAAGTCTCTCCAAGCCTCTGTGAAATCATCCTGCTGGTCATTTCTTCTAGAACAATAATATTCAATAGCATCCATATACCATAACTTATTCAACCATTCTCCAACTGATGGGCATCTACTCAGTTTCCAGTTTCTTGCCACTACAAAAAAAGGGCTGTCATCAACATTTTTGCACGTGTGGGTTCCTTCCACTCTTTTAAGATCTCTTTGGGATATAAGCCCAGTAGAAACACTGCTGGGTCAAAGGGTATTCACAGTTTGATAGCCCTTTTTCTCATAATTTCAACTTGCTCTCTAGAATGGTTGTATCCATTCACAATTCCATCAACAATGTATTAGTGTTCCAGTTTCCTCAATCCCCTCCAACATTCCTCATTATCTTTTCCTGTCATTTTAGCCAATCTGAGAGGTGTGCAGTGGTATCTGAGAGTTGTCTTAATTTGCATTTCTCTGATCAATAATGGTTTAGAGTATATTTTCATATGACCAGAGATGGTTTCAATTTCTTCATCTGAAAATCGTCTGTTCTGTCCATTTTCTTTTTAACTCCCTGAGAAAACTACCTATGTTAAGTGCTTTTTCTTTTTCTTTTCTCATGTTCCTCAAAATTCTCTGCAACTTGCCTTCTGAGAATCATTCAATGAGAACTGAATTTTTACCAAAATCAAAGATATCTTAGCTGTAAAATCCAGCATCCCTTCCTCCATCTTCATTTTAAAAAAATCTCTTCAGCCATTGACACCATTACCCTCTCCTTTTAGATAATCTGTCCTCTCTAGGTTTTCAAGTAATTACTCTCTCCTGATTCTCCTATCTGATGTTGCCTGCTTTTTCACAGTCACTTTTGCTAGCTCTTACCTTCTCATCATAATTGTTCCTTAAAGTTCTGTCTTTGTTCCTCTTCTTTCCTCCTTTACTACCTCACTTGTTGAGCTCATCAGTTTCCATGGATTCAATTGGATCTATATACAGATGATTTCCTGATCTATAAATCCATCCCTATTCTCTTTCCTGGGCTCTAGTCCTACCTCATCAACTATCTATTGGACATTTCAGACTAGATATAAGCATCACAAACTTAACATGTACCAAAAAAGAACTCATTATCTTGTACCTCAAACCCCTCCTTTCTAGCAATTTCCCTCTTACTTTCTAGGGTACAACATACATCCAGTCACCTAGGTTTGCATTGTTAGGGTCATCTTTGACTCTATTTCACTCATCTCACATGACCAATCTGTAAGCAACAAGTCTTATAATTTCTATCTTTAATGAATCATTTATTAAGTACCTGCTCTGGGTAAAGCACTGTGCTAAGCACAGTAGATATAAATATAATAGTGTCTGCTCTCATGAAGTTTACATTCTAATGGGTGGGGTAATACTTATTACAGGTCTCAGCTGCATGGTTCTTTGGGTCCAGTGGCAAAGAGGATGTTAATTCCTTTTATTTAGTGTCATTTCCTCAGATAAAATCATATTGGTTTTTGGCTGTTGAACCATTTGACAGTGTCAAAGATTTTGATGGCAGCAACTTTCAATAACTTTCTTTTTGAGGTCTTTCCTTGGTAAGTGTGGCTGTAGAGAAACTGCAATAATGAATTTCCACAGAGGATGATTGCCAGACTGATGTCTGAGGGCAGTCTTTTGGAAACATTACTTATTCCCAAGACTCTTGGCTTTAGAGCCCTCAGTTACCCCTGCCAGGGTCCAAGGGCAATAGCGATCAAAGCAGTAGGGGTGTTTTGACGTGCCTCGTACGTGCTCCACCCTATATCTTTTTTAGGGTATTTTATTCTTTTACATATGTTGCTTTGGCTTCCCTGTGTGTGGCACTTGGTTGGTACTGGGGTAGGAATGGATATGAAGGCTGAGCTGGAAACATAAATATTGATCTGGGAATGGGTTACTGGCATTTCCAGGGAACTATTGATGGTAGTTTGTTAGTAGTTGTTGCTGAGGGTGATGAGAAACATGGGCCTCTTGACATTCATTTTCCTGTCAATAAATATGTATATAGAAATTTTATACATGTATAAATGTATCTGTATACATTTACATATATACATATACATATGGATACATTATACATGTATAAATAGGACATATTTATGGACATAGCTATCTCTCTATGTCTCCTCTTCACTCACTTGGTTATCACTATGATGTAGGTCCCCATTACCTCATGTCTGGATTAATATAAAAGAGTTTTTGTTTGTTTCCTGTCTCTCCACACTACAATCTATCTTCCAATCAGCGGCCAAAGCATTTTTTCTAACCATAAATCTGATCATGCTGTTTCCCTGATTCAGTAATCTCTGATGACTTCCTATTATCTCCAGGATGAAATGTAAAATTCTTTGCTTTTCACTCTTCTTATATTCTACTTCCTGGTATTTATTATATGATCCAGACGTCCTAGCATATTTTTCCTCCCTCTTAGATAATACTCCATCACCATGCCTTTGTAAGGTCTGTCTCCCATGCCTGGAATGAACTCCCTCCTTACTTCCTTTGAGAATCCTTGGCTTTTTCAAAGATTCCTCTTACATGCCATCTTCTGTAGGAGATGTTTTCCAGCTCCCCTAACCTTTTTCTCTACTACTTTCTCTCTTTCTTCTGGATGTATCATGTACATATTTATTTATGTTCATGTTGTCTCTTTCAAGTTAAGATCCTTGAGGGTAAAGACTATTTTTGCCTGTCTTTGTGAACTTAGTGCCGGGCATATATTAAGTACTTTATTAGTGTTTCTTGATTGATTGACCAAACACCACAGCCTCCAAAGTATGATGAAAATGGTTCTTTTTTTTAGCATTAAGAAATCACAGCACATCACTAGAGATAGCTTGAAAGACATGATGTGAAAGGATATCATGTACGGAAAAAAGTGTGACCAAAAATGAAGTGTGTTTAGAACATTGTGGGTTAGTTGAGTACTATACTAGTACCCATCTAATGAGAAAAGAGGTAGAGGAATATGTTTTGTTTAATAAACTTTCTCTATAGCTTTTATGATAAGACAGAGACAAGATCCACTCAAGATGAGAAAATACAGAAGGATTGCTCTTTGCATGCTGTCAAGAGGGCACAATCTATGAGATCCCAGATCCAATGTATTTGGAGAATGATGTGTAATCTCTTGGAGCGTAAGGAAGGGAATGATCTTCTCTAAGCTCTTATCACAAAGCTTAAGTGTTAAACCTGTCTAATAAAATCATTGAATTTCCAGCCTAGAAAATCCATTTTAAACTGATCTGGTGCAAAAATGATTGATTTTAGACAAAATAATCTTTATATCAAATATTTCAGATAAGGACCTGATTTTCAAAATTTATAGAAAATGAATACAGATTTGTAGGAGCAAGAACTATTCCCTAGTGGATGTGGTCAAAGGCCATAAGCAAACAGTTTTCAAAAGAATTACCAGCAACTAACAAGCAGAGAAAAGATTGCTTCAAATCAGTAATAAGAAAAATAGAAATCAAAACACCCTTGAGATTTCTACTCACATCCAGAAAACTGGCAAAGATGATAAATAATAGGAATAGTCGGCAAATGGAGGGGTTGTGGAAAGGCATACTAATAAAGTGTCAGTGAAACCGAGAATTTGTCCAGCAGTTCTGGAAAGCAATTTGAAGTTATGCTAAGAAAGTTACTTAATGTCTGTCCCCTTTGACTCAGTCAAAGAGACAAAGAAATGTCCATACATACCAAAATACTTCTTGCTGCTTATTTTTTTGTAACAAAAATAAACTAAAAACAAAGATTTCTATTCATTTTGAAATGATTGCACAAAATATAAATAAAATTGAACAATACAGCTCTTTAAGAAATACAAATACAAAGAATAAAGAGATGTTTGGAAGATATCTGTAGTGCAGTGGGAAGAGCGGTGGATTTGGAATATGAGAATTTGGGTTCATATCACACCTTAATCACGTTACCTCTTTGTATCAGTTTCCTTACCTGTAAAAAGAAAGGTTTGAGCCAGATGACATCTAAACTCCACCCTAAATCTAAATCTATAATTCTATTATCCTAATTAGAACTAGGAAAATAAAACACACAATGATTACAATAAGATAAGTGGAAAGAAGAAAAACCAGAAACCTAAGGCTAGATGATTATGATGATCAATATAAGAGATGAGAAAAGACGCTTTCTTCCCTTCTCTGCATATAAAGTCAGCCACATTTCATAAATTCTGTTGTTTAAGGAGTTATTTTAAATTTTTTCATTTCTGCCACAGTCGATGATATATAGTTAGTTTTCCTGAGCTGATTTGTATTTTTCTTCGTCGTCCTCTTTTTCCTATCAGTATCATTTTTGGTAGTAGGAGGAATTTTGAGAGATGGCTTTCTGATTAGGGGAGGAATAAGTAAGATATTTGGGACATTCAGGTGACATAAAACAAACAAAAATGGCAATATGAATTTCTAAGAAACCAATTATCTAGTCTAACCCCATTTTTAACTGACAAAAAATTCTAAGGGCAGTAAAAGGGGAGTGATAGTGATATAGTCAAGCTAGTAAAGGGTAGGACGGCAACAAGAACCCCATATTTTGTAAGCACTATTTCTTCCTTGTTCTTATTAAAAGCGTCTTTTCTAGTAGGTTCCATCCTTGGAGATAATCCACATTTTCCATACTGGAAACATATAATGCAAAGGGAGTGTGGTCATTCATAGGATTCACCAAAATTAAGGAACTGGAAGCCATAATGGCATTGCCATCATTTGATCTAAGAGGGTTTTGTCCCAGCCCTGGTTCTACTTCTGTTCTCTCTGAAATTCAATTAATCTTTTGTAAAGGAGCCAAAATAATTGTTCTAAACCATATAACTGGGCTTATAACTAACCTTCTCAAAAACCTTCTCTAGCTGCCTTTCTCAGCTTGGAATTTAAAACCCTTTAAAATATAATTCCTGGTTATTTTTCCAAAATTATTTCACATTACTCTTTTACATAAGTTCCAACCAAAATGGATTACTGGCTGTTCCCTGAACTGACATTTCATTACATACCTCCATACCTTTCCATTGACCATCCCCGTGTCTGTAATGCATTAAATCCCTTCCACTTCCTAGAATCCCTGCACCTATATTTTAAGTTTTGTTTAAGGCTCATCTCAGATATCACATCCTATGTAAAGCAATTTTGCACCCAAAGCCTCAACTTACCAGTTCCAAGGTATTAGTGTTCACTCATTTCTGATATTACTTTGTATTTAATTATGTGTATATGTTGAATCTTTCCTCTAATATATAAGCTCCCAGCATCTAGTATGGCACCTTGACAGGGAACATGGTCAATAAATGTTGATTAAATTGAATTAAAGCTCACAAATCATAGATTTGTATAATATTGTGGCTGGGAAGATTCTTATGCAGTCCAGTTTCTTGTAATGCACATAGGGAAACTAGGGCCTAGAGAATAAATTTGGTTTTCTTGAGGTCACTCATCTAATTAGGGATAAATGGGGGAAAAACACAACAAAATGGATTAGACAGGTGGTATTCACTTTGCATTTTGTTTATTATTTGATCAGTACTGTTTGTTGAGAAAGAATAACTGAAAAAAAAGTCTTGAAATTTTCATAAGTTCAGGTCATGGATATCAAAAATAATATCATTGTTAAAGGTCTGATTACCTTATTTGTAATATTATGGTACAAATAAATGTTGCCCCCATAATTGTTCTAATAAATTCAATTTTCTTTTGTGAATGTTTTAACTGAGCATTTAATTTAAATTAGCTGGGTGAATTATTACAGATTAAATGAGTCCCAGCAGAATAGAAATGAATGTGGGGAAATTGTGCTGGAATAGAATAGTTAGGTACGCCATTATTGTACCTGGATAAATCATCTAGAAACTTATAAGAAACAAAATTCAAGGAAAAAACCCTAGTAATAAAATACATGATCTCATGTCTTTTGACTAAATGTAAAAATTCCCCAAAGTTTAAACAACACATAAGAAGAATTAAGTCCTAACACAAAGGGCAAACTGACCATATAGATGTCTCTCTCACTTGGTGAGATGAAATATGATTGGTTCAAGGCTCTGAATGAGTATAATTACTCAAAAGACAGTATAGTTAAAAGGGGGAGAAGTGACATTGTATATTAAGAAGGTACAATCCTTTGAGGAAATTCAGAAACCAGATGGAGGAAGCATTATAAAGTACATTTGGTTTTTGTAAAAGTCAAGTAGAGATAAATAGAAATGATTTTGTCATTGAAATATAATTCAGACCACCTGAGCAGAAAGAACTACTAAAGATTTTTTCATATCTAGTGTTCTCTGTCAAAATCAAAGCAGTGAATAACTTTGTAAAATTTTATTTTAAAATTTTTATTAAAATTTATTTTTATAGGCCTTTATTTTCTCTCTCTCTGTGTCTCCTCTTGAACCTCCCCCTCTCCAAGAAAACTCTAACAATAAATAAACACAATCCAGCAAAATAAATTCTTGCATTGTCAATGCTGGTCTTATTATGGCTTTTAAGTCTCAGATGGGTGATGTGATTCGTTTTCAGTCCTATGGGCTAATTAATTTTTCAGAATTGTGCTTTAGGATTCTAAAGTCTTTCATGATTATTGCTCTCTATTTCATTGGCATTGTGTAAATTGTCCTATTTCAGTTCACATAATTCTGCATCAGATTGTAGAAATCTTCCCAATATCTTCTGTAGTTGTACACTTCATTGTTTCATACCTCATAATAAAATTACATTTTATTTACCAACTACAAGTTGTTTACCCAATCTTCAATAGACCCACAGAGTCCTCTGTCATGTTTTTATGACTCTTAACAATATTAGGGTTATAATACATTTATTTCCTATATCATTGTCTCACCATTAGCATGTAAACAAATTAGCAATGTAAACAATATCTCCATATTCATCTGCACTTTAACTCAAACAAAGATGTATACTTTTCTTTATTTTGTGGGGGGCCCTACATTTCTGTTTCATAATGTCTATCCAGTTTTTGTCTTTTCATTAGGAATATTTAGAAACCTTTTTTTTAAGGTCAATTTTCCCATTTTTTCTTGTTTACAAATCTTGATCTATTGCTTTTTGGAATATATTTCCAAGCTCTCCTCTCCTTTACTTGGCAGATCTCAAATCTTGTGTGAATTTTACTGTGTCTCTTTTCATTTGAACTCTTTCTTTTTGGCTGTTTGTAGTTTTTTCCTTTAATAAAGGAACTCTGAATTTCCCTATGATGTTCCTGGGAGTTTGAATTTGAGGATTTCTTGCAGGATTTGACTAATAGATTCTATTTTTACTTGGTCCTCTACTTCTAAGAATTCTTAATGATGTACATTTATAATATCTTGAAGCTTCCTTTTGGAGGAAGGATCCAGACCTACAATCCTTAACATTCTTACTGACTCTCTTTACGATTGTCCTGGTTCCCTTTTCAATCTAGAAAATACCCCCACCCTACTTCCCAGTTCTATAATTGGTGAATTCCTTCTACAACCTCATTTTGAGAAAGTAATAGCTCTGTTTCTGTTTCTCCAGACTTTGCCACTGTGTTCCTAAATAAGTACCTTCTCTCTCCCTCAACTTGATTTTCAACTCCCATTAATGTGTTACATTTCCCAATTAATAATAATAGCTAATATTTACATAGCACTTTCTAATTGAGTCATGTTCTGTTTGACCAATTCTAATTTTCAGGGCATTCATTTCTTGAGTGAAATTTTCCACAATCTATATAACATAAGTGACATTTCTTTGCTATTTTCCCCTTACTAGCTTTTTCACTATGTATTCTATTTCCTCTATTCCAAGTTCTCTTGTACTCTTCGTATCCAGGATTATTTTCTCTGAGTTTTTAATAAAACTTGTGGAGTCACTTTCTTCATGGTATTTTCTTGTTTTCTTTTCCTTTCTCACAATAGGCTGATTATCTGGGATGAATGAGCTATGTTTGAGTTGGGCTCATTTCTTGAAGTTTTGAATGGAATGGTCTCTCATCTTGAGTATCATGGTGAATATTAGACCCTCCTTTAAGGGATTCTGAATTTGGTTTCTATCTAGGCTTTTCTCTTGCCACAGAACTCCTGGGCCACCAACCCAACTGTCATTAAGCTTTGCCTAAGGCTTTCCCCTGATTCTAGGTGCTGAGGCTGATGTGGTTGCTGAATGCTGGTCACATCAAGGGGATTCAGAGGTTATGCTGTCTCTTCAGGGTTGGCCTTAAATGATTCATGCCCAGAGCCCTTCTACTGCCACTAGGTTCAGTGGGAAAGGTAGCACCATTGAATTCCAATTCATGCTGAAATGCTCCAGTTGTCCAGAGAATATTTCATACTATACTTTCAACTTACTCAACATATTTGTCTATCTTAGTGTCCCTGCAGTACTGGTGATGGGTGAGAAAGTGTATAGGTGATTCTCCTTATTTCACCATTTAATTGTGTTTTAGATTTCATGGGATGCCTTTGTGGAATCTCTTGACATACCTTAGTGATAATTTCAGAGGAATCAACAAGAGCAAATTCTATTATAGATCTGACTCTTCCAAAGAGTTGGGAACTGGGTCCTAGTGTAGAACCTATGAGAATCTTGGGGGGAAGTGTTTTAGTGTTTATTTTAGAGAAGGAGAGAAAATTTGGATATAATTTGATATGTACTTTAGATTTCAGGAAAGGAGATTTCACTAGGTGCAGAGGAAAGAGAGATATGATGTGATGGACTAAAATACACTAGATAGTTGTCTCAGGAGGGATAGGAGATGAATCAAATTCTGAGAATACATTCACTGAAAAAAATTTCAGTGAATGGAAGAAATGGATCTATCTATAGAGACCAATATAGAGGCACAAGGAACTCAAACAACTTAGATTTTTAAGAAAAATGAACATAAGATGGAAGTAAGGTAAGGTAACAAAAGATGAATGTAAGAGCACAATACCACCCAGCAAAATAGTATTAGAAATGCTAAATTTCAGAATAAGATGTTGACAAGGAAAACTAATGGACAACAAAGTGGTTTATTTTAGTATTCTTGGGAGAAAAATAAAAAAGAAGGTTTAAGATCTTTCCTTGAGATGGATGGGACAATACTAACTGAAAACAAGAAGATGGCAGAACTGCTTGATTTTTATTTTGTTTCTCCCTTCTATACAAAGGAAAATGATCTTTGTACTTGAAATTACAGGATGAAAAATGATCAACAGGGAATTAATATCCAAGCCAAGTAAGGAAAAATAATGGAACGCTTAGTTACCATTGATGAATTCAAGTTACTTGGTCCAGATGAACTACATACTCAAGTCCTAAAAGAGCTAGCAATTGTGTTTTCTAAGCTACTCATAAGATTGGAAAAGGGCAAATATTGTCTCAATTTTCATAAAGGTGAAGAAAGAGGACTCTGGGGACTGAAATAATCTCTTGTCAATTTTGATTCCTGATAAGAGAAGCATGAGGAGGCCTTGGTGAAGGCATTGGATCTCAACATTTTCACTTGTTTTGTTGTTTGCTTGCTTGTTTTTTCCTTCTCATTTTTTCCATTTTGATCTTATTTTTTCTTGGGCAGCACAACAGATGTTAATATGTAGAGAAGAATTGCACATGTTTAACATGGATTACTTGCTGTCTAGGGGAAGGAGTGGGAGAAGTGAGGGAGAAAAATTTGGAGCACAAAGTTTTACAAGGGAATGTTGAAAATAACCTTTGCATATACATATGTGTATATATGTGTATGTGTGTGTGTGTATGTATATATTTTCCTGAGGCATGTTAAGTGACTTGCTTCCCACAGCTAGGAAGTGTTAAGTGTCTGAGATCAGATTTTTTCCCCTTTGTTTATTTATTTTTATTTTTTTTTAATTAATTTTTATAATTATAACATTTTATTTGACAGTACCTATGCATAGGTAAAAAAAAATTTTTTTACAACATTATCCCTTGTACTCCCTTCTGTTCTAAGTTTTTCCCCTCCTTCCCTCCACCCCCTCCCCTAGATGGCAGGCATTCCCATACATATTAAATATCTTATAGTATATCCTAGGTACAATATATATGTGCAGAACCAAATTTTGTTGTTGTTGTTGTTGTTGTTGTTGCAAAGGAAGGATTGTATTTGGAAGATAAAAATAATCTGGGAAGAGAAACAAAACAAAACAAACAAACAAAAAAAAAAAACAATGCTCACTGTTTACACTCATTTCCCAGTGTTCCTTTTCTGGATGTAGCTGATTCTGTCAATTATTGATCAATTGGAAATGGATTAGCTCTTCTCTATGTTGAAGATATCCACTTCCATCAGAATACATCCTCATAGAGTATCATTGTTGAAGTGTATAATGATCCCCTAGTTCTGCTCGTTTCACTCAGCATCAGTTGATGTAAGTCTCTCTGTATTCCTTCTGTTGGTCATTTCTTACAGAACAATAATATTCCATAACATTCATATACCATAGGTTACCCAACCATTCTCCAATTGATGGATATCCATTCATTTTCCACTTTCTAGCCACTATGAAAAGGGCTGCCACAAACATTTTGACACATACAGGTCCCTTTCCCTTTTTTAGTATTTTCTTGGGATATAAGCTTGGGATATTGGCTGAGTGAAAGGGTATGCATAGTTTGAAAACTTTTTGGGCATAATTCCAGATTGCTCTCCAGAATGGTTGGATTCTTTCACAACTCCACCAACAATGCATCAGTGTCCCAGTTTTCCCACAGCCCTTCCAACATTCATTGTTATTTGTTCCTGTCATCTTAGCCAATCTGACAGGTGTGTAATGATATCTCAGAGTTGTCTTAATTTGCATTTCTCTGATCAATAGTGATTTGTGAGATCACATTTGAACTCAGATCCTCCTGACTTCAGAGCTGGTGCTTTGCACATATTTTGAAAATAAAAAAGCTTTTATTTAAAAAAAAAATAAAGGGGAAGAGAATGGAGTGTATAAGCTATAGGCCAGAAAACTTGACATCAATTTGTTGGAAAAATTCTAGAAGGAGTTATTAAAGAGATAGCTGGAAAACATTCAGAAAGGGAAGAAGTAATTACAAAGAAGCAGCAAGGCTTCATCAAGAACAAATCATGTGGGACTAATCTTATTTCTTCTTTTAACAGGATTAACAAAAGAGTAGATAAGGAAAATGCTGTGGATATAGTTTACCTGGATTTTAGTAAAGCTTTTGATAAAGTACCTCTCACTATTCTTGTGTAGAAGATAAAGAAATGTGGATTAGATGATAATTCAGTAAGGATTCATAACTAGTTGAATGAAAAATTAGTTGTTAATAACTGATTCAAAATCAATATGCAAGAGGTCTGTAGTGGAGTGCCTCAGAAAATTTGCTTTGTCCCACATGGTTTAGCTTTTTTTTTTTTTTTTTTTTGTCAATAACTTGGATAAAGAAGTAGATGGCATGCTCATAAAATTTGCTAGGATGGATACCCAACATACTGGATAATGGATTCTAAAAGAATATTGGACTAAATAAAGCATTAGGCCAAAATTAATAAATTGAAATTCAAGAGGGCAAAATGTAAAGTATTGAATTTTGGTACAAAACCCCTGATTTCACAAATAAAAGAAGGTGAAGTTATGGATAGATAGCAGTTGTTCTGGAAAGGGTCTGGGTGGTTTTAGTGGACTGTAAGCTCTATATGAATCAGCAGTGTAATGTGGCAGGAAAAAAATCTAATGTAATCTTGGGCTGTGTAGTATCACTTATTTTGCTTTTGTCTGATCTTATCTGGAGGATTGTGTTCAATTATGGACATCATAGTTTAAGAAGGATATTCTTAAGGACATTAAGAAGGACCCTAGTGTATGTCAAGAAGAGGACAAATAGGATGATGAAAGGCATTCAATTCATTATATGTGAAAATCAATTGAAAGAATTATGCATGTTTAGCTTGGAGAAGAGAAGATTCAAAGGGAACATGCTCATTGTCTTTAAATATTTGAATGGATGTCATGTCAGAATTAAATTTGTTCTGTTTGGTCCCAGAGGAAAGAAGTAGGAGTAATGAGTGGAAGTTGCAGAGCCATATCTAGGTTTCATTGTCATGAGAATCTTCCTAACGATTTAAGCAGTCCAAATGTGGAATGAGGTGCCTCAGGAGAAGATAGGTTCTTCCTTCTTAGAGATCTTCAAGCAGAAATTGAACAACCACTTGTTGAGCATGTTATTGCGGGATCTTTTTGTGTAGAGGATGAACTAGATGGTCTGTGAAATCCTTTCCAACTTGGAAATTCGGTAATTCAGTGGTTCTAACAAAAGGATTTATAGTGGGCAGCTTTCAGAACATTGGACAGCAACTTATCAATGGTAGCTGGCTCTGTTCCCACATCTATCCCGTAAATAGCTGCTTAGATAATAAATACTATTCTCTACCACAAAGATAATGACACAGTAAGGAATGGTGGGTGTGCTTTCCCCTCCCAAATGGTCAGTGGGAGCTTTGATCTGACATTTATCAATAATTAAGGTATGTGTTTTGTTTTGTTTTTCCTCTCCAAGAAGGAAACAGCCTAACTTTCCCCCCCCCTAACTTTTTGCTTTACTAATTCATTATGAACTACACCCTAATGCCTGTATCTTCCCAATTTTTAAAGATGTAAATCGGTAATTCAATTCCAAATGATGAATAATATTTATTGCAGAGCCAACTTCATGCTTCAAATAAAGCTTGAAAAATGTTTCAGGATAATGGGCTTAGGATGGAATCATGGTAAGTTATTTGAATATGCAAGCCTCCTCATCTGTACTTATTCCAAGAGGTTTACTCAATTTGAATGAGAAAGTAGACTTCTTTTGTATTTTCCTCTCAAAATGAGACATGCCATTCAGCTGTCCCAAGTGACAACTCAAAGATGTTGTGTATGCCTTCAAATACAGGATCTCAACCTGAGGCCATTATAGAAGACCTTGTGTGATTCTAGCCATAAACAAAATGAATACTGGAATGCTGAACAGTTTCCAAATGAGTAATGGACTAAGCTGAGGAAGTATTTAATTTTACCATCTAGAATCCCATGGGGAAGGACAAACGTGACTGCAGCTGCCATTTCCTGAACACAGACCCGCCTACACAAATTAGGGAATCACTGAGATTTATGGAAGGTGACATTTTTTATGAGGGGGCCATTTTGGGATGTCTCTGTGCTGAATAATTCAATTTTCTAGTCTCACTAAATCCTAGTTTTTCATTTAGATCAGTGATGTTGGGTCTGGTTTAGAAAAGGTTTTTTGCTGTGACAATTATCACCAGTCACTAGAGCTAACCAGCTCTAACAGACTTGACTTCATTATTTGTGAAGGCTATGCAGTTAAATACCTATACTGATTATTGATAGATCAATCAGCCAACAGGATTAGGTTTCTTCTATGTGTCAAACAGTCCTAGGTCCTGTGGATGCAAAGGATGAAATAATCCTTTACTCGAGAACTTACAATCTAATGGTAGAGACAATAAGTGCCTAAATACTTATGTGAGAAATATTGTATGGAAAGCAAAAATCCTGACTTTGGAACTGGACTCCAATCTGTCTCTATCTTCCTCCCTGTGTGACCCTGAGCAAGTAATTTTATCTCTTTATCTCGTATAATATAAGAGGGTTGAATTATACGACCACTAAGATAAATTCCAGTCTCTATTTTCCTATGAAAAATCAGAAATAAATACAAAGTAGTTAAATACAAAATAGTCAGGGAGAGAGCACATGAGCAATTGGGGGATATCAGGAAGGGCTGTATATAAAAAAGTTGTGTTCAAGCTGCTGCTTCAGTCATTCAACAAGCTTAAGTGCATTACTATGCCAAGATGAACAGGATCATCTCCATGGAGAAACAGGTCTATTTATTTTCTAAAGGTTACACTGTTTGGTTTCTTCAATTTATCCAACATCAAAGGTGCCACGAGAAAGAGAGCTGACATTTAAATCGGTTTGGCATATATGCCCTAGGAATCGGACAGCCTAGCCTCTGATTATGACCATGATCATTTACTCTGTGACCCTGGGCAAGTTCCCTTCTTTCCAAGTCTCAGTTTCCTTTTCTGTAATAAATCCTGACTATATGTGAATAGGATGCCGCCCCATGCAGAACTTGGGTGGCAGAACATCACCAGGGGGAACGTTTCTGTGTTTCAGCATAATAATAATAGCAACTATGTGATGAGTAATAGATGCCACTACTCCAAAAATATATACAGAGACTTTGGTAGAGGGGAGAAAAAAAACATCTTATTCTACCAAAAATGCCAGAGTGGGTGCAATTTGGAGAAGCTAAGGGTGACAAAAACTGGAACCCATCCTTCCAAACAGGGTACACACTGTAGCTTATAATGAATGTTTCTCTCCTTGGCCTTTTGTTGGGCAAATATCCAAGGGCAAAGCATGCCCTTCTGTGTACAGAAAGGAGCAGGCTTCCAGAGGATCTGAGCTTCACAGCAGTACCAACCAAGCTCCATTTGCAACCTTGATATTCACCCTCAAAATTGGGGGAATGAGTTGAGGATCAATCACCCAGCTGCAGTGGCCAAGGCCAATATGAAGTCTTATGGTCTGTTATATGAGCTAGAGGCATCATGGATGGGTCAAACTGAGTTTCTAAAGCACTGGGGAAAGGGTAATTGAAGCATTAGGGCCAAACGAGTAGACAAGGGAAAGCAAAGGATGCTAAGAGGTAAAGGTCATATCAAGTATGAGAGAAAAAAGGGGAAAGGCGGTAAAAAATATATATATATATATATATATATATATATATATATATATATATATATATATATATATATATATATATATATATATATATATATATATATATATATATATTTGAGATTAGTTAAGGGCAAGGGGTCTTAGAAGGTGCACACTTTCATGGCAACTCCCACCAACCAGGACACTGTCTGAAATGGAACACAAAATGAAAGTCCAAGGTTTTGACACTTGTATAGACCTATTCTCTATTCCAAGTCTGTTTTCTCATCTGAAAAATAAGGGTATTACTATAATAGAATCCCTAAATTCTCTTCAAGCTTCAACATTCTTAGTTCTGAAATCCCTTCTAGATCTAACATGTCCTGCTCTGTGTTCTAATCTAAGGCCTTTCCAAGCTCAGACATGATCAAGCCTGTTTTAGGGTCTCTCTTTGCTCTGACATTCTAGCTCTTCTCTTTCCAGGCCCTTTCTTTCTGCTCCAAGTACCATTTGCCAATCTCTGCTGTGGTGACGTTTTTTAGAGTTCTGACATTCTCTATTCTAAGTTCTCTCTAAGCTCTGACATTCTATGTTCTAAAATTCCCACTTAGCTCTAACAGTTTATGTTCTAAGGTTCCTCCAAGTCCTAATGGTCTTTATTATATGATCCCTCCCAATCTGATATTCTGTGTTCTAAGATCTTTTCTCTTCCGAGACTTTTCCCTGCTCTGACATTCTATGCCTTCATGTCTCTCCCAATTTTAACATGCCATGATCTCTTATTGCTCAAAGAAGCTCACTGTAATACAATTTGGGTACATTTGCCTTTCTCTGATTATCATTGATACCAAACATTTTTCAGATGGTTGTGGATAGTTTATAATTCTTCTCTGGGACTTGGCTGAATTCTCCTAATATCACCTTCCAAACAATTTTAAAATTATGCCTCAAATGAAATTTTTGAGTGGCAGAACCAACAAAATGTTAGAGGGAGGCATTTATCCAAACTAAGACAATTTAGGAGGTCCACAGGAGAACTCTGAACACTGGGATGGGGGCAGGCCTAAAGTAGGGTGAGAGAACAGTGGCAGGCCTTGGAGAAAGCTGTGACAGCAGCAGCAATACTAGAAATAGCTGCGTTGAGAGCTTTCAACCCAGAGAAAGTAAGAGGGTTAGACAACTAGTCAGAAGAGATTGTAGGGGACCCTTTGCTAGAACTAGGCACAACTGGTGCTCACATGGGCTCTATTGCCCATAAGCAGTTCTAGGTCACTGTTCCAGTGGAGAGAGCACTCGTGATTGGTCACAAGAGAGCAGGGGCCCTAGTCACATTTCTAGGACCAAGAGGAGTACTAGACTTACAACTGCAGGGGAACAGGGGCACTTTCTGGGTAAGGATTAGAGTGTAGACAAGGAGAACAGTGACTACTCCTGGGATAACACCACTTTGTAAGCACTGAAAATTTGCAGTCCCCAAAATTAGTTATAAAAAAAGCAGCACAAAAATCAGTTTGTGTATAGAAATATAACCTATAAAATAGAATACTAAGAAGGGAAAGGGATAAAAAGGGAAGGGTGATTGAAGGGAGGACAGATTATAGGAGGTAGTGGTTAGAAGCAAAATAGAATTGAGGAGAGACAATATAAAAAGAGAAGAAACAGAAGAAAATGGGATGGAGAGGAAATAGTAATCTAAGTTGTGAATGGGAAGGAGTCATTAATCCATTTTTAATTTATTGTAATATAGACTATGTTGTGATATCTTTTGAAAATAGTATTTCCTCCCAATTACATGTAAAGACAACTTTTAGCATTCAATTTTACAAGACTGAGTTCCAAAATTATCTCTCTCCCTTCTCTCTTGTCTGTCTTCTTCATAAAATGGTAGGCAATTTGATATAGGTTATACATGTGCTATCATGTGAAACATCTCCATATTAGTCACAGTTGTGAAAGAAGAAACAGATCAAAAGAGAAAGAAGACTATGAAAAGGATGAAGTAAAAAAGTATATTCCATCTGCATTTGGTCCATCAGTTTTTTGTTTTTTTTATCTGTAAGTGGATAGTATTTCATTCATGAGTCCTTTGTACATGCCTTGGATTATTTTGTCCCAGAGAATATCTGAATCATTCATAGTTGATCATAACAGAGTTTTGCTGATATTTTGTACAATGTTTTCCTGCTTTGGCTCATTTCACCTTGCATCAGTGTATACATATCTTTCCAGGTTTTTCTGAAGTCTGCCTGTTCATCACACAGCATTCATATACCACGGCTTCTTTAGTCAATTTTCCATTTATGAGAATTCTCTCAGTTTCTAATATTTTGCCACCATGAAAAGGGCTGCTATAAATATTTTTGTTTTACGATCTCTTTGGGATACAGACCTACTAGTAATATTGCTGAACCAGGTTGATGTACCTGTTTCTGCCATAATTCCAAATTGCTCTCCAGAATGGTTGGATCAGCTCACAACTCTACCAACAATGCATTCGTATTCCAATTTTCCCACATCCTCTCCAACATTTATCACTTTCTTTTTTGCCATATTAGTCAGTCTGAGAGGTATGAGTTAATATGTCAGACTTGTTTTAATCTGCATTTCTCTAATCAAAAGTGATTTAGAGCACTTCTTCATATACCTACAGAGAGCTTTTTAATTTTAATGGAAGGAAAGGACCCATATGTGCAAAAATATTGTAGCAGCTCTTTTTGTGGTGTCAAAGAATTAAAAAATGAGTAGATGCCCATCAATTGGGGAATGGCTGAATAAGGTCTGGTATATGAAAGTAATTGAATACTATTGTTCTATAAAAATGATGAACAGGGTGATTTTTTAAAAGGCCTAGAAATATTTACGTGACTTAATGCTGAGTGAAACAAGTAACACCATATAAAAAGCATTGTACACATCAACAGCAAGATTATTCGATGATCATCTATGATGGACCTGTTTCTCTTCAGCAGTTCCAAGGAAACTGTCCCCTCTCAATCCCCACTGGTATAATTTTGCTGTCTATTTCTTTCTGTAACTCACTTAACTTTTTTAAGAATTTGAATGCTATACCATTTGGTGCATATGTTGAGTATTGATATTGCTTCATTGTCTGATACCTTTTAACAAGATATGGTTTTTTTCTTCCTTATCTCTTTTAATTAGATCTATGCTTGCTTTTATTTTGTGTGAGATCAGGGTTAGTAAACCCAGTTTACTTTTTTTTTTTTTTTTTTTTTTTTTTTTTTACTTCAACTGAAATAGAGCCTGTTTCTAATTCTTTTAGGTTTCTAACCCTGGATTCTACTCTATCCCTTTACCTGTGTATCTCTTTGCTTAAAGTGCATTTATTGTAAACAACATATTGTAGGATTCTGGGCTTTTATCTACTCTTCTATGGGATAGTTCCTCCCATTTGCATTCATAGTTTTGATTACTGCCTGCATCTGTCTCTTCTATTTCTCCTCCTATTTGTCCTCTCTCTCCTTTCATCCGTTCCCTCCTCATTGGTGTTTTGCTTTAGTCTACTACCTCCTGTGATCTGCCCTCCCTTCTGTCAGACCCCTTTACTAGATCTCCCCTTCTACTTCCCTGTTGGGTAATATAGATTTCAACTGATTATGTACATTATTTCCTCTTTGAGCCAATACTGATGAGAGTAAGGTTCATTATTTAACTTCCCATCATTCCCTCTACTGAAATAGATCACTCATGTCTCTTCATGTGAAATAATTTACACCATTCTACTTCTTTCTTTCTGCACCCACTTTCTTTCTCATCTCTTAGGATTTTTTTTATGTCATTGCTTCAAATTCACTTTATAGCCATACACTTTATCTATGTGTATTCCTTCTAGCTGTACTGTTAGTGATAGAAGTTTTTTTGTTTTTAATTACATATTTTAAACTTAAATACAAAATAGGAAAAGAAAAAAAGTGCACAGAAGAACATAAAAGAATTCAAAATATAAAGTTATAAATTTCTATTTTAAGTCTATAAGGAATTGCACATGTTTAGTATATATTAGACTGCCTGCTGTTCTGGGGAGAGAAAAGAAATTTGGAACACAAGGATCCTGCAGGGGGTAAACACTGACAACTATCTCTGCACATATTTTGAAAACAAAAAGGTATTTTTTAAAGAGTCTGTATAATAAATATTACATATTGTGTTTAATGCTGTCCACCTTTTCTTTGCTTCCTTGTAAGTTTTCTTTTGTTCTCTGCTGTGTACTTTTTACTTTATTCTTTTTTTCTTCCTTTCTTCCTTTCCCCTTCCCAAGAATGCTTCAATTAAGCACAGATACATACACACATATGCACATTCATATACTTATAAAAGTACATATATTCATATATACATACATACACATAGACATAGATATCTATGATACATTTATGTTTACATATATTCATATACATCTATGCAAGATTATGCACGTTTTTCCTCTGTTTCTCTGAAGGTAGATAACATCTTTCCATATTTTTCTTTTTTTATTAATTTTTATAATTATAACATTTTTTGACAGTACATATGCATAGGTAATTATTTTTTTTACAACATTATCCCTTGTACTCCCTTCTGTTCCAAATTTTTCCCCTCCTTCCCTCCACCCCCTCCCCTAGATGGTAGGCATTCCCATATATATTAAATATCTTATAGTATATCCTAGGTACAATATATATATTGCAGAACCGAATTTTGTTGTTGTTGTTGCAAAGGAAGAATTGTATTCGGACTTTCCATGTTTTTCTAAACCCACCAACTGAGTGTTACAATTTTTAAGAATTGTAAGTATCAAAAACAAAAGAATTACAAGTATCTTGTCATATACAAAAGTAAACAGTTTACTCTATTGAATACTCCCTTGATTTATTTCCCCTTTTTCTCTTTTCTTCTGTTTTTCTTAGGTTTTGGTATTGAATGTCATTTTTTTGTTTGTTTAATTCTGGTCTTCCCTTTATGAAAGTTTAAGTCATTTCTTTTGTTGAATGACCATTTTCCCCCTTGATATATTATGCTTAATTTTGTCACATATGTGATTCTTGGTTATAGTTTTAGCTTCTTTATCTTCTTAAATATGATGTTATCTGACCTCTGGTCCTTTAATTTTTCAGCTGCCAAAGTTATGTATAATCCTGATCGTGACTCCCTGATATTTGCGTAGTTTCTTTCTGTCCACTTGTAGTATATTTTTCTTGACCTGATAGTTCTGAAATTTGGCTATAATTTCCCTTGGAGCTTTTATTTTAGGATCTTTTTCCTGAGGTCATAGGTGGATTCTTTCAATCCCTAATTTGCTCTCTGGTTCCAGGATATCAGGGAGGTTTTCTTGACAATTTCTTGAAAGATGCTGTCCATGTCCTCCTTTTGATAATGAATTTTAGGTACTCTAATGATACTGATGTTTCTCCTGGATCTATTTTCTAGGTCAGTTACTTTTCTCATGAAGTATTTTACATTTTCTTCCATTTATTTCATTCTTTTGAATTTGCTTAATTGATTTTTGATGTCTCAGAGATTCATTAGCTTCCACTTGCTCAATTCTAGCTTTTGTACTTTCTTTTCTATTTGTCCAACTGTACTCTTTAAGGAGTTGTTTCCTTCAGTGGATTTTTGTATTTCTTTTTCCATTGGGCCAATTCTACTTATTAGGCACTTTTCCTAGCTATTGATTTTTTTTTCATAATTCTCTTGCATCACTCTCCTTTCTTTCTCTAATTTCTCTCTATCTCTCTCATATATATATATATATATATATATATATATATGATTTTTTTTCTCTCATTTTTGAGGTCTTCCATGAGTTCTTTTGGGGCTCAAGACCATTTCCTATTTTTCTTTGAGGTTTTGCAAATAGGTGTTTTGACATTGTTATCCTATTCCTAGTTTGTGTCTTTGTTATTCCTGTCACCATAATAAATTTCTATAGTCAAATTCCTTTCCCCTGTTTTTTGCTCATCCCCCCAACTTTTTTTTGCTTTTGTCCTTTCTTATAAATTTGAACTATGCTCCCAGGGTAGAAAGAATACTGTCTCAAGCTTCTTAAGCTGACAACTATAGACCTTGACTGCTTACTTGGTGTTGATATGATGCTGCCCTAAGGGCCATGGGGAATCCTCATGTCTGGTTCTGTGCTGAAGGTGTAGTGTGGAGGAATGGCTGGTGCTTCTGGAAGCTATAGGGATCTGGTAGCTTACCTAGTGCTGAACTGGGGATCTTAGTAGTAGTGACTGGCATGTGCTGAGGCCCATTGGCTTTTCTGCCCTTTCCTGGGGATACTGGAAGCATGTGGCAATCTGTCTACTAAAAGTTCCCTGTTCGTTCAGGTCTGTGCTGAATGAAACATGTGGCAGTTCTCAGAGCTGGAGAGTGCCTATTCTGTTGGCTATGCTGAGGCATATTGGGGATCCTGGTATTGGTGCTTGCCTGCTCTACCACATTGGGGCTCAGAGTCTCCCTCTGGTTTATTGAGGTGAGCCTTGCTGTTGGTTTGCTAGGATGCTTTCTGTCCTGGATTGACTGAGCTCCCCCTTTACCTAAGTGAAGCAGATCTTTCCTGCTGATATTCTAAGTGTCTTGGTCTCAAAGATTGTCAACCCCATCCTTTTGCTGGCTCTACTGTTCCAGGATCTGTGTGGGGACACTATTTTATGGTTGTTTGGAGGTGAATATGGGAGAATTATGGTGATTTACCGCTTACTCTGCCATCTTGGCTCCTGGAAGTCTCACAATATGCTAACTTAAAATGATGTTTTCCCTAAAAATACTTTTCAATCCCTCCTTCCTAGGAGTTCTCATTGAATAGAATCCCTTCCACAATAGCATGGAATCTTGGGCTCTTAAAAATGAGGTATTATTTATCTAGGCTATTTTGCTAATGTATTTGGGGGGGTTCTATCCAGTACCATTTAGTTTTGATTATTATTGCTTTGTAGTAGAGTCTTAGGTCTAATAGTGCCATCTTTCCCTCCCTTCCTACTTTTTTATTATATCCCTCGATATTTTTGAACTTCAATTTCTCCAAATTAATTTTATTATTATTTTGCCTAATTCTATAAAGCATCTCTGTGGTAATTCTATTGACATGAAACAAAAATCTGTAAAGTAATTTCAATAGTATCCTTTTTATTACAATGGCACGTTTGAATGAACATTACTTCTCCCTCTAATTATATATCCTTTTTATGTAAACATTGTTTTGTAGCTATATTAATAGAAGTTTTATATGAGCTTGCTAAATTAATTCCCAGATATTTAATCTCTTTTTATTGTTATATTTAGTAGGATTTTTCTTACTCTTGGGTTTTATTAGTAATCTACAGGAAAAAAGGATGATTTTGTGGCTTTATTTTCTGGTCCTACTACTTTACTAAGCCAATTTTTGAGAGATGGTGAGGAGGGGAGTGGTAGATATAGTTTGAAGATTTCAATTTGTTGGGAATTTTGTTTATGTTGGAAATTATAAGTAAAGAAACTCCCTGTCCCAGACCAACAAATATTATTTGACTTCTATAATGAGAGTTTCCCAGTTCACAGAGTGGCTAAGTGATACAGGCTAATACCAATAATAATTGTCAAAGGAAGGAATTGAGCCTAAGTCTTCCTAACTATGACTAACTCTCCATCCTCTATTTTATGCTCTCAGCATCTAAAATTATTAACTGCCTCAGTTAATTGTGTTGATTCTCCATAGATACTATAAATAAAGCCTTAGATCATCTACAGATAGAGATAACTTTGCCTATTCTCTAGTTATTCTTAATTCCTCACTTTATTTTTCTTGTTGTATTGATATAACTGGCATCTCTAGTGCTGCCAAATCATTGTAGAGACAGTAGTCATTTTTGATTAACATTTATCTTAATTAAAAAGTATTGAGATAAACACATTTCAAATACTGTTGTTTTACATAGATACTTTTGATCATATTGGGGGAAATTTTCCTATGAAACTTTTTACATATATTTTGTCAAGATGTTTTCTACATTAAGTGATATAATTGTTACTTTCATTGTTTTTATTAATGTAGTTATGTTTAAAAAAAATAAAAATAAAAAAATGTAGTTATGTTTATTTTTCCTATTCTTCACATAAATAATACATGGTAAGAATAAATAATTTTTGAATATATCCTACTAACCTTTAAAATATATTCAAAACAATATTTTTCATGATAATGCTTTGTAATTTTCTTTCTCTACTTTTCATATCCCTGGTATGAGTATTGGGACCTAATTTGCCTAGTAGAAAACATTTGGCAAAATGCTATTTTTTTCCCTTTATGATGGTGAATTCATATTTGTTATCATTAAACTTATTCTTTCCTCAGTAATATGCAGTCTTTTGCATACAAGAACCAATCTTCCTCTTCCACTCCCACCACCATACATGCAAGGATCGGGGGAAGATATCTTCTTTGGGGCCAAACTTGTTATTTATAGTTTTACAACAATCATTTCAATTACTTTGTGGTTGTTCTTTTAATTGATATTCTTGTGGTTTTGTATATATTGTTTTCTTGGTTCTGCTTGCTTCACTCTTGATTGGAATATGAAGGTCTTTCTATACTTCAATGTATGCATTATATTTAACATTTCCTTTATCATAGTAGTATTCCATTGCATTTGTGTACCACAATTTGTTTAGCCATTCACCAATCTATGTTTATCTATGTTATTTCTAGTTCTTTGCTATGGCAGAAAGTCCTGCTATAAATATTTTGGGATACTAGGATGCTTTTTGGAGTATATACTTAGCAGTGAAATCTCGGAGTATGGAAATTTTA
The DNA here is from genome assembly GCF_048593235.1 of Sminthopsis crassicaudata. Lineage (NCBI taxonomy): Eukaryota > Metazoa > Chordata > Mammalia > Dasyuromorphia > Dasyuridae > Sminthopsis > Sminthopsis crassicaudata. The sequence goes on from NC_133623.1 coordinate 58,592,967, forward strand.
GCTACTTTATTTGCATAATTCTAAATTGCTTTCCAAAATGGTTGTACTAACACACAACTTCAACAATGCATCAGTTTCCCTATCATTTTCACAACCCCTTCCATCATTAACTATTCCCATCTTTGCCAATTTCTAGGTATGCGTATAAAACCTAATAGTTGTTTTGATCTGCATATTTTTTATTTTTGGTGATTTAGAACATTCTTTTAAATGTTATCAATAGTTTGTAATTCTTTTTGAAAACTGTTAAAATACTTTTGCTACCTGGGAAATGGCCTTTATTCTTACATATTTCTATATATCTTAGATGTCAAATCTTCATCAAAGTTATTTATATGAAATAATTTGAGATAGACAATTTTTATCTTTTACCTATTTCCCTTCTGATGTTAGATGTGTTAAATTTGTACAAAAGGTTTTTAATGCCACATATTCAAAATTACCTATTTATCTTTGGTATTTATCTCCATTGCTTATTTGGCTAAAATTAATTCCACACTTATAACTGTGAAAAGTACACAATGTGTTTTTCTTCTATTTTTATATGATCTTTAATATTCAATACTTATATCCATTTTTAGTTGAGTCATACAGTATAAGATGTTGGTTTAAGACTAATTTCTACCAGACGGCTCTCCAGTTTTCCCAACATATGAATGAACAAATTAATAAAACTTTTAGTAAACATTATGGACAAAACATGGAATAATCTATATGTAAAGTATAAGTTGCCAGTTATATGGAAACGTGCCAAGGTCTTCGAGTATGGTAGCAAGGCAGATGTTAATGCTTCTTTAATATAATTTCTACTAGATAAAATAGTATCAATTTCTGATTTGATAGGGTCAAAGAATTTTATGGTAAGAATTTTCTTTTCAGAGTCTCTTAGCCATAAATGTAGCACCTGAAGTGTCAGAGGCTAGGCTGCATCTAACAAAGGTAACTTCCCAGGATGATGGCCAAGGGCAGTGGGCTAGAAACACTGTTGTTCTCCAAGCCCTTGGGTTCAGGGCCCCTGAACTAGAACTGTTTTCATCACAGAGATAGATGTCAAGGTGATAGTGGATTGCCTTGCCTGGTACTTGCTGTTTCCTGTCTCTCCCCTCAGAGGATGCTTTAACTAGGTTGGTTTGCCTGGCCTGTATGTGGCAGGTGGTTTGGATGGCTGGCCCCTTCTCCAGAGTAGTTGTTTTCTTGAATTATTTTGATGAGGATTGGGCTGGAAATAGGATCAGTTGCTGGGGAGATGCTGCTACCCCCAGGGCTTTTCTGCTTATTTCACTGCCTTTGACAATTGGTTATTGTTAGTTATTGTTAGTGTGTGAAGGTGGGACAGTTATTGTTAGTGTGTGAAGGTGGGACTTCTCTCCGCAATGATAATTCCTGGACGGGAAGAAGATCTGGTGCTTTGGGAAATATTGCTATTCCCAAGGCTCTTGAGTTCAGGGTCCAGGGCTGTCTGTCTCAGGAAGTGAATGGAGTTGGTGATCAAAGTAGTGATAAGCTGGGTTGGTTTGATTTGTTGCAGCATCGTACGTGGTTTCTTGACAAGGAAGAAAAAAAAATTAAGTTAAATAGATGCCTGAAATTTGTTTCCACCCTACCTCCATGCCATGAAATCCTATAGCTCATCAAATAGGGAATTCTGTGTTAGGTAATTTATATTTTGGGGTTCATTGAGCATTGTTGTAGAGTGATATTATTTCTGCTTTTCTCTAGTATAGTCTGTTCCATTGATATACTTCTTCTATTTTTGCAAAATCAGTCCCAAATTGTTTGGATGATTACTACTTTACACTGTAGTTGGAGGGCTGGAAGTGTTATTACCTCTTCTTTCCTCCATTTCTTTATTATGCCCATTGATAATCTAGATTTTCGCCCTCAAACAAATTTCATTTTTATTTGATCTAGTTCTGTAAATTATCCCTTTCATAGTTTGATTGGTATACCATCAAATCTCTAAATTAATTTTTGTCAGCATTGTGAGCTTTATTATATTGTCATGGCCTGTTGAGGAGCACTGACTATTATTCTGGCTGCAGAAATTGTTCTTAATATCTTCAAAACCGATTTTGTTATCACAAGTCAGGCAATGAAACTTAGTAAGCTTCTACTATATACCAGGCACTATGCTAAGCAAAAGCAAAAGATCCTGTTCTAAAGGAGCTTACAGTCTAATGGGAAGAAACAAAATGTAAACAAGTTGGTGCAAACAAGCTATATACAGGAGAAATTGGAAATAATCAAGAGGAAAGTCACTACAATTAAGGACAGTCAGGAAAAAGCCTTCTATAGAAGATAGAATTTTACCTGGGACTTGAGGGAAAGCAGAAGTGAATTGCATGCTGGTGAAAGTATCTAGAATGGGGAGATGGGAGAGTCTTGTATGAAGAAAAGCAAGTGGTTCAGAGTTACTAGAATGTACACTGTATGTATCTCTGTATGTTGGGGGTGGGAGTCATGTGTAATAAGACTTTTCAGTCTTATGGGGAGGCAAGTTATAAAGAGCATTGAATGCCAAACAGATGATTGTATATTTAATTCTGGGAATTAAACTCAGTGTAGGGAACTGAGTTGACTAGATCTATGCCTTTGATAGACAAGAATGAAAAGAAATGTGCGGCCACATAACAACTATTATCTATTGCAATTGTCCAGGTATGAGGTGTTGAGGACCTGCAGTAGATTTGTGACGCTGTCAGAGGAGAGAAGGGAAAGGATGCAAGAGATGTTAAAAAGGTGAAATCAGTATAGGCTCTGGCAGTAGATGGGTATAGGGGTGGTGGTAAGTGAGAAGTCAAGGATGATATGTAGGTTGAAAGCTTAGGTTACTGGGAGGATAGTGGAGTCTGAGACAATAATGGAGACATTAAGGACAGGAAGGTTTGGGGCAAAATAGAAAGAGTTTAGTGTCGGATATGTTGGGATTAAAATGCTTACAGAAGATCTGCTTTGCTATGTCTAATAGACGGTTTGAGATGAGAGGTTAGGGTTTGATAAGTAGATTTTGAGAATAATCAAGATGGAAATGATAATTGAATCTATGGAACATGAAGAGAGATTAGATGATAGCTAGAGGGAATGGATGGCTAACGTGTGAGTTTTTTGATGGTGAACAAGGAATGTAGGGAAGCAGCCAGTGGAATAAGACTGACGCTAAATGAGAGAATTGGGCTGATAGAAAAACAAATGGGTATATAGAGATGTTTGCCCTGGCTTCCTCTTCAGGTAAGATAGTAGTGAAGGAGGAGATAGTCACAGATGGCATCTGAGTAACGAGAGATAAAGAATAAAAAGAAGGGAACTCTCAGCTAATGATTCCAAATTGTTCAGTAAAAAGTGCTCAGCTGAGAGGATGGGGATGAAGAGGAGAGCTAGGAGGTTTGAGGAGGCATGAAAAGGTTTGGAAGAGTCCTTGTAGTGAATAGGTTAGTGCGTTACTTAGGAAGATTTAAAAAGATTACCTTGAAGCAGTGAAGATATAGTCAAGGTTAGGTAATATAAATTTGTAGTACATTTGATCTGCATGATTTCATTATGTTCTCCCGCTTCATTCAGTAGCAGATGTGTACAAGCAAAGACAGCAGATGGTCTGGTGATCCCAGGTTGAGGCTTAGCAGGACAAGATTAACAATATGCTAGGAGCAAGGGAGTCAAGAAAAGAGGACAGCATAGAATTGGATTGGTTTCCAGTCAAGTCTGGAAGGGAAGAGAGCATAGCTAGTACATACTAGTAGCAGTGATGACCTGGGGGAGAATAGAGTGCTCAAGAGACAAGAGTTGATGAAATTGAAGAACAAGGTTAAGGGTTGCAACACAAAGGGAGAAGTGAAATGACAATAGAGTTTGATCAGATAAGGGAATTTTAGAGATGGAAAGATTGGGGATATGACCATCTTTGTGACTAAGGTGGGGGTGGAGGATAAGTAGATCTCCTGAAATGGAAAATTTGAGGAACTGTAAGGTTAGGGTATTTGAGCCTCTTGGTATGAAGAGGAGAGAGACTGTGAGCCAGTCATTGAACTAGTTAAAGAAAGTAAAGGAGTGTCCTAGAGACCTGTAAATAAATATTAACTATATTGAAAGTGGTTTTACCAGGCTGGCTGCCAAATATTTTATGCATTTTGGATTTTGTTATTATATAGAAATGCTTTTAATTTTGTGGGATTATTTTGTAATCTACAATTTTGATGAATTCATTAATTGCCTCAGTTAATTATTTTGCTGATTCCCTAGGATTTTCTAAGTAAATAGAAATAGTTTTGTCTCCTTTATGATTATTTTTATGCCTTTAATTTCTCTCTTTTTACTAAAGTTTCTAGCATTTCTAGAGTTATATACAACAATAGTGGGGAGAAGAGGGATCCTTTCTTTCCTCCTGTTTTGATTAGGAAAAACCTCTATCATATCTAATTACATATGATGTTTGATAGTTTTGGATAGGGAAGGGAATAAGAATTTACATACTGCTAACTATGTGCCATGTACTGCCCTAAGCACTTCATAAATACTATTTCATTTGATAATATCAACAATCTTGTGAAGTAATATTATAACTATTTTTATAATTGGGGGAACTGAGGCAAGCAGAGATTAAGTGACTGGCCCAGGGTCACACAGTTAATAAGTGCCTGAAATCAAATTTGAATTCAGGTCTTTCTTACTCTGAGCCCAGCACTCTATTGACTGCACTAATTTGCTGCCTAGATGCTTATATTGAAATTTCCCTCTTTGCTTATACTTTATAAGGTTTTAGCACAAATGAATGTTATGCTTTGTCAAAGGCTTTCCCCCTCATCCATTAAAGATAGTAATATGATTGTGTATGTTTCTGGTTTTAATATATAAAATTGATTATGTCTGTTTTTAAATTTTGAACCCTACTTAAATCCAACTTGATCATGATAAATAATTTCTTGGGTGAATTTCTGTAGACTGCTCGACAAGATTGTGTTTAAAAGTTTTTGAATTAGTATTCATTAATTATACTGGTTTATATTGGTCAGATGAAAGGATGGAGTGATTAGGAGACATAGGAGGTTTGAGGAGGGATGAAAAGGTTAGGAAGAGCCATTGTGGTGAGTTAATTAGCAAGGTATAAAAAGATTGCCTCCTTTGCTTTATCATTCTCTAGTGTAAGGATTATGACTATATTTATCTCATAAAAGGCATTTAGTAGACTGCTTTTCTTCACAAATTTTTCAGAATAAATTTCTTTTAAAATTTGATACATAGATGTGAAGGAGTTACTAGGTCAAGAATAATCTTTTTAGTCCCTAAAATGTGCCAGACACTGAGCTAAATTACTGAGATATAAAGAAAACCAAAAGACATTCCTGTCAAGGAGCTTATATCTAATGAGAGAAATGACTATATCCAAAGAAAGCATATAAGGGATCATTTGGCAATAGTCAATGCAGGGAAGGCACTAAAATTAAGGGAAACTGGGAAAGGCTTTCTGTTGGAGATTAAATTTGAATTGAGACTTGAAGGAAATCAGGAAGAAGAGAAGGAAAAGAATTTCAGGCATGGGGAAACAGTTAGTTAAAATTCCCAGGGGTGGGATAAGTGTCCTTTACAAAGGATAGCGAGGTACCCAGTATCAGTGGATTGCAGAAAAATATGGAAGAAGACTGGGAGTATCAGTGGATTGTAGAAAAATATGGAAGAAGACTGGGAAAAATAGGAGCCAGGTTATTACTAACTTTGAATGCCAAAAAGAAGCTTGTAGATTTGATCCTATGATAGGAAGCTGCTGGAGTTTATTGAATCAGAGAAGGGGATAGTGACATGTTCAAACCTGGGCTTTAGGAAGATCATTGGACAATTAAGTGGAGGGTGGAATAAAACACAGAAAGATGAAGCAGGGAGACGAACTAGGCTACTGCTATATTTTTTAGTATAAAGTGATTGAAATTCATGATTTATACATAAAGGGTGATACGATAAGCAAATTAGAAGAACAAATAATAGTCTACTTCTCTGTGGAGAAGGAAAGAATTTATGGCTAAAGAACTACTAGTGCACATTATGAAATGCAAAATGGATATATTTTATTATCTTAAGTTAAAACACTTTTGTACAGAAAAACAATGCAGACAAGATGAGAAGGGAAGCAGAAAACTAGGGGAAATTTTTACATTCAAAGGTTCTGATAAAGGCCTCGTTTCTAAAATATATAGAGAACTGACTCTAATTTATAAGAAAAGCCATTCTCCAATTGATAAATGGTCAAAGGATATGAACAATTTTCAGATGAAATTAAAACCTTTTCTACTCATATGAAGAAATGCTCTAAAGCACAATTGATCAGAGAAATACAAATTAAGACAACTCTGAGGTACCACTATATACCTCTCAGATTAGCTAAGAGGACAGGAAAAGATAATGATAAATGTTGGAGGGGATGTGAGAAACTGGGACACTAATACATTGTTGGTGAAGTTGTGGACTTACAAGTTCACTACTCCACTTATCCAGCCATTCTGGAGAGCAATTTGTAACTATGCCAAACTGTGCATACCCTTTGATCCAGCAGTGTCTCTACTGGGCCTGTATCCCAAAGATATCATAAAGAAGGGAAAAGGACCCCCTATGAGCAAAAATATTTATAGCAGCTAAGGGGCAAGGAACTAGAAACTATTGAAACTATTGAGAGATGCCCATCAGATGGGGAATGGCCAAATAAGTTATAGTATATGAATGTTATGGAATATTATTATTCTATAAGAAACGATCAGGAGGGTGATTTCAGAGAGGCCTGGATAGACTTACAGGAACTGATGCTAAGTGAGTAAAAACTAAGAGAATATTGTACACAGCAACAGCAAAATTATGCAATTATCAAATCCGATAAATTTTCAACATTGAGATGATTCAGGTCAATTCTAATAGACTGGTGATGGAAAGAGCCATCTGCATCCAGAAAGAGAACTGTGGGAACTGTATTTTCACCCTTTTGTTATTGTTTTCTTTCTCATTGATCTGATTTTTCTTGTGCAGCATGATAAATGTGGAAATATGTATAGAAGAAATGTGCATGTTTAACATATTGGATCACTTGCTAACTGGGGGGAAGGTACTGGAGGGAAGAGAGGAAGAAAAAATTTGAGACACAAGATTTTTAGGGGTGAGTGTTGAAGACTATCTTTACATATATTGTGAAGATAAAAAAAACTATTATTAAAAAAAAAACCCAAAACTAAAGTTATTGAGGGCCTGCACTTGAGTGGTAACTGGGTTTGAGGAAAGGAGATAAAAAATGCAAGAGATGTTAAAAATGTAAAATTAACACAACTTGTTGAAAGATTAACTACGGGATGAAGAGAAATCAAAGTAGTGTTCACTCCTAAATTGTTAGCCTCGGTGAGTGGGAAGATTGTGATATCCTAGAAAGTGATAGGGAAACTTATGAGACAGGAGATTTGGGGGAGAAATTAATGAATTCAGCTTTGGACATTTGAGTTTAAGATGTTCAATGTATTTAGTGATATGAGACTGGGGGACAGAAGAAAGATTAGTAGTGGATAAGTAGAATTGAGAATTATCAGCCTAGAGATAATTAAGTTCATGGGAGCTATTTAGACCACCAAGGAAAATAATATAGAGGAAGAAGACAAGAGAATCCAGGATAGAACCTTGTGGCTTATCCACAGTTAACAAGAATGACATGGATGAAGATTCTAGCAAAGGAAGCTAAGAAGACACAAATAAGTAGCATGAGTCAGGAGTCCAGGAGTCATGAAGTTCAAATTTAGCATCAGATTCTTATTAGCTGTGTGATCCTAGCCAAGTCACTTATTTTTTTTTAATCTCTATTTGCTTCAGTTTCTCCATCTGTAAAAATAGAGATAATAGCAGTTATCTCCCAGACTTGTTGTGAGGATCAAATGAGATAACTATAAAGTGTTTAGTGCAATGTCTGGCAAATAGTAAGTACTTTATAAGTGTTATTATTATGTTAGTAACTCTAATGTTAGAGTGTTTCAGAGTTCATCACTATAACTGTTGAATTCTCTCAAAAGGAGGAAAGGCTGTGATCTAAGAACTAGAGTCACTGAGTAAAGAAGGGGAGTATCCTAAAAGTCAGCAGAAAAGAACTACCATAATTCTAATTGGATGGTAGAAATAGAGGAAGTGAACTTTTTTTTTTTTTTTTTTTTGAGGCTGGGGTTAAGTGATTTGCCCAGGGTCACACAGCTAGGAAGTGTTAAGTGTCTGAGACCACATTTGAACTCAAGTCCTCCTGAATTCAAGGCTAGTGCTTTATCCACTACGCCACCTAGCTGCCTGGAAGTGAACTTTTAAGGAGAAAAGGTTACTAAGTAGTGACTACTGAGTAGTGATAGGAAAAGAGCTTGGAAGTAGCAATGGAAAACAAGATATATCCCAACTCTGACACTGACCAGTGAGTCAGAGGGTATGGCTCAAAGTACAGCCAGGGTTGGAAAGGGCAGCCAGGAAGACTGTGCCATCAGAAGGGTGCCAGTTATCACGGAAAGATGAAATAAGTGGAGAAGAAAAAATTTAAGATAAAAGCAAGTTGTCACCTATCGAACAGGGTAGTATGGTAGGGGATGGATAGTTTTGGAGAGGGACATTGGAGGAATTGGGTTGAGAAGAATGGGAATTAAAAGTCAGACAGTAGGGGAAAGAAAGTTTAGATAATTGCATTTGCGGGTTTAGAAGAATCAGCACGAGAAGGTGGTGACTTGGTAGAAATGCATTCAGACAAGTTTTCATCATTTCTAGGTAGAGGCCTCCATAAGTGGACTAGTACAGGGAACAATAGAATGGTGTTTCTGTCAGTAGATACCAGAGAAGAAGCTATGCAGTGAGAGCATGGTGGAATGGCCTATTTCCTCTGTTCCTGTAAGTAGGAAGAGCCAGAGCAAGGAGACTAGCACATGCTAGAATGGCATCTATCTATCTGAGAGTCCCTTTATACACTAAAATAATGATAGCAAAGCATTGGAAACAAAGTTATCGTACGTGAATATACAAGAAATCATGAACATAAGGAATACAAAGAAGCAGAAAAACTTAGATGAATTGATGCAATGTGGAATAAGGAAAACCAAAAGAAAACAGATCATGCAATATCCACAAAGACTGCAGTGGTATATACAGAAAGAACAAGAAGCACAAAAACAACCAAAAGTGAATTTTGCAGAATTATATAAAACAAACATGACCCCAAAAAAGAGATATGAGAAGATTCTCTCCTTACCTCCATTTGGCAGAGATGGGAGGTCTGCACATGTGGAACATGACAAATTTTCATACTTTTCCTATACTTTTCCCTCATTTGTATTTAAAAAATTATTCTTTGTCTCTCTCCCCTAAACAGAGAAATTTAAGCAATGTAAAAGCAAAAAAAAAAAAAAATCAATTATTTTTTAATTGATAGTATTTGTAAATTAACAGGAGAATGCTAAGATTTTTCCCTTGCCTCTTCAGTCCCTCTTCTCCCCCTCTTCCCAGGTTCAGTAATTTCTTTACAGACAGTTCAAATAACCTTTTCTGAGTTTGGAGTCTGCTGTAATTTCACCTTGTTCATTTGTAATTTTATTGATTTTATTTTCTCATCTTTTGTATTTTTCCACTGCTTTGACTAAAGGTAGGTCTAAAAATTTTTTAAATAGATTTTTGTTAGATCTTTATTTTAAATTCCCTTGATTTTCTTCTATCTTTCCCATGCAGAAAATCATCCCTTGTGACAAAGATGTTTTTAAAGAAGAAAAAAGAGGATTGAAAAAAATCCAGTTTGGGGTAGCTGGGTGGCGCAGTGGACAGAGCACCAGCCTTGAATTCAGGAGGACCCGAGTTCAAATCTGGTCTCAGACACTTAACACTTCCTAGCTGTGTGACCCTGGGCAAGTCACTTAACCCCAGCCTCAGGGGGAAAAAAAAAAAGAAAGAAAATCCAGTTCAACCAATATATATATACATATACATATACATATACATATATATATATATTTAAATTGACATTATATATCACACTCCACATCCATGGACCTGCTTATCTCACAAAGATGTTTGCAGATGGTTTTTCTAATCGCATTTTTTTTCTTTGGAACCACACTTATTTTATATAATTTCACAACATGCACTTCACTTGTTTAGTGATTATTGTTCTTTCCATTTACATTACTGTGGTCATTGTTTAGGTTGTTTTTCTGATTTTGATTACTTCATTCTCCATTAGTTTATGTATGCCTTTTCATGCTACTCTGTATCATATTTATCATTTCTTATAGCACTATATTTCTTATTGTATTACATCATATTCCATAATTGTTTAGCCATTCCATGGACTTTTGGGTTCTTTGTGATCACAAAAAAAGTGCTGCTATAAATATTTGGTGTAAATGGAGCTTTTCTTTTTCTAGTAGCTTGGGATTTATGTCTAGCTTTGGAATCTCAGGGTTAAGGAGGGCATTTTAGGGGCTAAAATTTTTAAAGGGAACGTAAAGACTTGAAGAAGAAAGGAGGAAAAGCTAAAGTAATATTTTATGGATTAAATCCTGTAATGGGTTTATTAATGAAACCACATCTTTTGGGGATGAATACATACACAGATAGGAAAGAACTGGAGATGTACCCTGCGCCTTGGTGCCACAATGAACAGAATAGAAATAATAATTTTGATATTTTCTCAAACATAACGGTGGGTTTGGGAGAAGAGAAAAATAGCAATGAAAGAAGACAGATAACAGAAATTTGGTCTCGCTCCTTAAAGAGGAAAATAAAAGCTGCCACTAATAGATATTATAATGGAATGGGAGAAATTCCTATGGTTAAGAGATGGGAGATTTGTAAAAGATTTTGTCTGGGTTGATAGGAATTTGCATATTAGGAGACTAGTTTCTATGAGAAAGGTTTCTATGTCCTAGAACCCGGTCCTGCCTTATAAATGGAGGTATATGATTTCCCCAAGGGAGGTCCAGATCTACAGTGACAGAAAGCACATAGAAATAGAGATTGGATGATAGGACCTTAGAAATGGTGAATAGTCATAGTTGAGGAAGGGTTTAAGACCATGTTTTTGACTTAGACCATGATTCTTGTCAAGTGATATTGTGACCATTAAACAACACTTTCTTCATGAATCGATCTTTCTAAGACTGAGGCAAAGAGGCGGGGAAATGAAGACTAGGTCAGATATACAAATTCAATATCATGAAAATGGGAGAAGAGGGAATCCAAAACTAAAATTTGGACTCAGAAAAGTCTACCTCCTTGAAGGACTCAGAGAGAATTAAGAAAGAACCGATAATGGAATAAGATATGGAAAGTTAACTCCTCATAAATGTGAGAATAGAAATTAAGAACAAACTAGAAGATGAGAGGGAAAAAAGGACAAAATAAAGAAAAACTTCTCAGAAAAGGATTTAATCAAAAATCAGAAAATGGGAGTAGGATTTTAAATTATACATCTAACACTGTTAAAAAAAGAGGAGAAATAGGCGGGGAAGTATGTAGAAAAACAGGCTACTAGTTTAAAGGAAAAAAAAAATTAGATTTCAGGCTAATCTTTCTACAGATTAATTTTCAACCACTGCTGTTTAGTGAGGTGTTAACTACTCTGTAACATTTTGCAAATCAGTTATATTCTGAACTAGTGTTACCTTTGGCTGGCATGTTTCTCTGTTTGACCAGGACATCATGTGCTTGTTGAGACAGTTTATGATGTATTTCAGCTTCTTCAATGTGGTTATTGATGCATTTTCATATTTCTGTAAAAAATGAAGATAATTGTATTTCGCACCCTTTTATTTATTCTTTCCCTTGTGGAGAAAACCATAAATAGATCTGAATAGGTCATATTGAAGCTATTCAATTGTAAAGTTGCAAAATCTTGAAAACATGATCCTTTTCCTTTCTCCTGATTTAGTGTTGATTTAATTTTTTTTCATTATTACTGAATGATCTGACTTCTTCACACATGTTGCTGCTTTAGTCTTTTCCTGTATCTTAAGATAGACAGGTGTGAGTTTTTTTTTTGTTTGTTTGTTTGTTCTTTCATTTCTTAATATTGAACCATGTTTTACAACCTGGTTTCCTTATCCTCCCTGATGCCCTATGAATAAAAATCATCTCGTATACATTGGAATCAGGAAGACTCATATTCCCGAGTTCAAATGTGGCCTCAGACACTTATCTAAATTGTGTGATCTTGGACAACTCACTCAACGCTGTTGACTTCAGTTTCCTCATATATAAAATGAGTGGGAGAAGGAAATGGCAAACCTTCTAGTGTCTTTGTCAAGAAAACCCCAAATAGGGTCACAGAGTCAGAGGTAACTGAAATGATTTAAACACAAAGAAGTGTAAAAAGTATTTGCCCATGTGGTTTAGAGGACCCAGTTAGATTATTTACTTTTCTACTTTTTCATCATCTGTTATTGATAGGTGTGTAAGCTGCCATCATCTCCTTGGTAGAACATTTTTGCCTTAATCTTTAACATTTAAAGGCAAGAGGACCAAGTGTCCCAAGATATGACATTGGCTTTGAAGACAAAACAAAATAACTCCTAAAGGAGGATGTAAACATCTCTCCAAGAGGAACATGTAATGTATGCCTCAATTTACTTGCAATTTCCTTATTTCATCTGGTTTTATTCTAAATGTCAATATTTTCATTTCATTCTCAACTCACTGGTCATCGGACAGATAAGGATTTCCCTTTTAGCATTCTAATGGTTAAATTAATGTTTATAAAGGGTATAGAAATTGTGTAATTCTTTTAGCAACCTCTGTTCACTTTTCATCCACTTTACCACCACGGTAGAAAAGCAAGAAGGACTCTATAAATAGTTATTCTAATGCTCCATTGTCATAAAGATGTCCCAAGTTTGCAATTCCAGCATTATGAAATTGGAGAACTAATCGGTGCTTACCAAGCCAGAAATGTTACCTGTATAGTCTCACAAAAGACTGTGACTTCTGTCCAAGAAAGTTCCAGTCAGAGCTTTCGATTTGATGCTTTTTTGCCCAAGGCATCCCTAAACAAACAAAATATTCCAACTATTTATTTTAAAAATTCACTAATCCAGTACTTCAGGAATTGAAAACTTGACAGACATGAGTAGTCCTTCCATTAGTATAAATCACAAATTAAACTCATCTTTCCCATTAAACACTCCTCCAAACTTTCTTAATTTTCTGGAGGTATCACCAATTTCTCAGTCATCCAGGTTTAAAATCTTCCAATCATATTTCATTTTCCTCTTGCTACATCTAATCAGTTGTCAAATTTTTTGGATTCAACCTTCTCATACCTTTTATATCCACTTTCTTCTTCCTACTCATATTGCTACTAGTTTAGTTCAGATTCTTATCACTTCTTGCCTAGACAACATTCTAATTGACTATGCTCCTTCCATTTTCTCTCCACTCCAATCAAGTCATGTTTGCTATAATAATCTTCTGTCCGTGTCACTTCCCTCCTATTTGTCCATAGAGCAAATACAGATTTTTTAAGCTGTCATTTATAGACCTTCCTTTTTTCATGTTATTTTCCTTTATTTTGGCTAAACTGACTCTGGAACTCAACATGCCATTTCTCCCCTCTGTACCTTTGCGTGGGTTTTCGTCCACTCCAGCAATGTACTCCCTATTCATTCCTGTTTCACAATCCTAAACTAATCATGGCTTCAGAAGACTGAATATGAAGCATCCCTCCTGCTTCTTGGCAAAGAGATGATGGGATGGAATTGTATCACAAGGAAAATATTATCTTGTATGGTGTTTTGACTGGCTTGATTACACTTATTTGTTATGTAGGAGGTCATCTAGTTAGAAGAGAAGGGCTGAGTTGGTGGAAGCTGTTGGAGATGTAAAAAGAAAAAGAAAGAAATGAGCATCAACAGAACATTAAAATAGAGATAGGAAAACAAACAAAAAAAAAGTTATGTGCACCAATAAATAGGGCAGTTTTCTTCCTGCTGTACTGAATTTATCAATTAAAAAAAAACTATACACAACAAAAGGTTATGGTTTCATATATAATCCCTTTTTTGTTCTTTGTTTACTGGAATATTTGTGTTTGTTCATGATTCTTAATTAAATAATATAAAATAATTTAATCCTTCCATTTTTTTTTTGGTCTTTAAGATTCTGCTTAAGTGCCATTTCTGATATATAGCCTTTCCTGATCCTCTGAATTTTTAATATTTTCTCCCTCATCAATTATTCCTAGGAAACTTTGTCTAGATCTCTCCTTTGTCCCCTTTGCTACCTTTTTATATCATGCTTTTTTTCTGCATGTGTATTTTGTACCTCTTCTCTCCCCTCTCAAAAAACATGTCACTTTCTTCAAGTCAGTGGTTTTATATATAATGTTTATTTTTGTGCTTCTACAGTACAGTGACTTGCACAATGGCAAATGTAGCAACTGTTTGATTTTTTTTTTAATATCTTTCTTTTTTCTTCCATGTTCTAATAGCACACTTACTGAGACCTGGTTCCTTCCTGATGACACTACTTCCACTTGCCACCCTATCCAGTATTGGCAACATACTCTTGACTCATTGATTACGATATGGGAGTCAGAATATTCCTGACTCATTGCCATTTCCAGATTTTTCCTTTACCACCTTCACTGAGCCACCTCTCCTCTTTTGAAATGTTATCACAAAATCCGGATCCTAATGGCCATCATCCATTGATTTTCCCTGCCCAAGAAATTCTCCTTCCCTCTTCAATGGATCCAGTGACTCATTCATTCTTTTTCTATCTCAACTCTTGCTTTCACACTAGGGAGATTTCAACATCCATTCTAATGCTTCTTCAAATACCTTTCAATTACCTCAGTTAATCAATTGATTTAATTCCAATGTTCACTCTCCCTTAGCAATCATACTTTCTTCTTGCCGTCACATACAAGTGTTTTATTTGAATGTTCTTCAATTCAAACACTCCATTAGATTTATCATGTCACTCTCCCCTATATCCTCTGACTCCTAAGCCTGTTCTTTGTTCTCACTGTGTTTCTCCATTCCTTCCCATCCTCAGTCCTTTCCAAGGCCATCATCTTGAAAGACTGTACTTTCATATGGGATTGCCTGTCATCAAGGGGAGGGAGTAGAGGGAGGGAGGGGATAATTTGGAAAAATGAATACAAGGGATAATGTTATAAAAAAATTACTCATGCATATATACTGTCAAAAAATTTTATAAATAACATTTTAAAAAAAATTTAAAAAAAAGAAAGACTAGACTTTCCTCCTTTGCCTATAAGATACCACTTTCTGTGAGGCCTTCCCAGTTGCTAATGCCTACCCTTCTGAGATTACCTTACATCTGTTCTGCATAAGAACTAGTTATTTAGATGCTTCCTCCCCCGTTAGAACATAAGTACCTTGAGAGTGAGTCTTTTTGTTTTCTTTGTAGCCACAGTGATTACTACTACTACTACTACTACTACTACTACTACTACTACTACTACTACTACTACTACTACTACTACTACTACTACTACTGCTTACTAAATGCTTATTTTCCACCTTTGCAGTGTTAGGTGTCCATCATTGTAACACTAATTCGAGAGCCTAGCAGTGACTTCTTTTTAAACTCCATCTCCTCCTCCTTTTTCCTTTTACTGTTATTATTGCTACTTTTTCTTCTATGAAAAGCACCATTACAATTACTAGTATAACAATTATTTCTGTTACTACTACTACTACTACTACTACTACTACTACTACTACTACTACTACTACTACTACTACTACTACAGAGAGAGAGAGAGAGAGAGAGAGAGAGAGAGAGAGAGAGCGCCTTGAGCTAGTGACCTCTAGAAGCACTCTTGTCTAGATGGCATCAATCTGGGCATCCTCCAGCAAGGGCCCTTGGGATCTCTTCTGTGTTAAGTCTCCAAGGAGGGAGTTCTAGATCTGGGTCCTAGCGTAGATCCTTAGGGAGTGATCACATTTTGTGGCCTGAGGCAGATTTATCTGAGCCAATGCATTTAAAGCTTTCTAGACTCTTGAAGAAATATAGAGAATATCTAGGGGGCAGTAAATATCTAGGGGATCCAGAACAGTAGAGTCTGTGATCCTAGGCTCAGATAAAATGAATTTATCCTGGACAGTTTCACTTAAGAGTCACCTTAGAGGTAGTGACTTCATGCACTGGGATAGAGCACCTCATTTGAAACCAGGGTCCGAGTTTGAATCCTACATGAGTCACTTATTAGTTGGGTGATCTAGGCAAGTCTCTCATTCTTACTGTATTTCAGGTTTCTCATCTACAGCCTTTTCAAGTCTGTTATGATGTAATAAGAGAATATTTGTCAAGTTCTCTGTAAACCTTAAGATCTTATCTAAATGCTATTATTATTATTATTATTATTAATATCATTCTGGGGGAGGGGCTTATACAGAACATTAGGACAGCTTGACAACAACAAAAGCCCTTACAAGAGGCATTTTTTCCCTTTGCCAATAAATACTCTCCTTAACATCCAAGAGAGCTAGTTACCTACTGTTTTGTTTCTTAGTTTTTAAAAGTTGATATCATCTCTGTTATTTTTTTCCAGTGACAGAGCCTGTCCACCACTGGACATTTTTTTTTTTTCTTACCGTAAGTAGGAATCGAGCTTACTACTGAAAAATCAGATTTGTGCCTCTGAGGAGAAATGTCATATTTTTATGTCATCTCTTTGACTTTCAAGAAGCACAAGACTTAAATGTGGACTCTAGGGGCGTAGATATACCATATGAGTTCTTGATCAATTGCCCTCTCCGAAGGGTCAGCAACTAGGACCATGTACGGAACTTGAGGCAGGAGGAAAAGAATCCCCAGCCAAGTGTTTTGTTTTTGTTACTCTCAGATGACTTTCCGATTCAATCAGGGTACACCACCATTAAAAACAATGCAAAATTGGCTTAAATACCTAGTCTTCTTCTAAGTATAGGTAGAGCCCCCCGATTCTCATCCAGTTACATTAGAGCGCGTGTATTCTTGTACTTGGGGGCGAACGCTCTGAAATGATCTATTTGATTTGCTGTTAAAGTTTCCAGACTTGTACAGAACGAAATTCTTTATTTTTGAGAATTCTCTTAGGATTGCCAGCACCCCTCTGCTTTTCCTCTTCCTAGGGCTCGGTAGATGCCAGATTCAGTTTAATCCAGTTTTGGAATGCTGGTTACAATGGTGTGGAATTGATGGTGCTGAGAATGGCCACACCGTGTGCTTGCACTTCATGTGAATTCCCAGCCCTTTTTTTTTCCTAATCAGAAGGGAGCAATTTTGCCTTTGAGAAAGTAGACAGCCTCCTGCTTCCATCAAGTATCTATCTCTTAAGTATTTACTGATTAATTTGCACCAAATGATCCCTCAACAACTATCACTCACAAGTGCAAATACCCCTGCTCGCCAATACATGCTGTTTTCCGTTAAAGAGTCTAGAGTTACAAATCCAAGCTACGCCAGGACAAAGCTTGTAAAACACATTTAGGAAGAAGATAAGCTTTTAAATAGAGTAATTACTCTACAGTTGATAAAAGCAAAGTTCCCTGTTTCCAAAATGTATTGCCTACCTGGTGCTGTTCAGAGGCAGGATACCTGCAAAGCTCCCCACTGGCTACAGGATAAAGTCCTAATTCCTTAGCTGTGCTAACCAGAGGATACCAGCCTCGAGAGCTGTGCAGAATAGCTTTATATATCTAGTTTTGTTCTACCACCTGCCAGCCTAGTTTTTCCACCTCCTCTCTAGCTGTTCCTCTGCATAGAGTCTGACCCTTTCCTCAGTCAGACGTCTTCACCCAGTGCCCCGGAAACATGCCACGTGGCTTGGAGGCGGCACTCACCTTTGTTCGGTTTCCCCAAATGACCAATGCCATCTCTGCTTCTCTCGGAGTCTTCTCCATCCTTCAAAGGGGCTCCAAATCAAGCTTTCGTGAAGTTTGCCCAAATCACCGAGCCCAGCCGACTCCCGCCTGGGAATTGCTCTAACACCTAGTATCTGTACCACCTCTTCAGCACTGGATCTAGGATACCATGTATTCCTAACTTCCTTCCCTAGTAGACCATAAGCTCTTGGAGGACAAGAAGAGTGTCTTTTATTTTCGTAGGACCTTTCAATACAGCCTACCATGTGATATACAGCGATGACTGGCAGATATTGCTATGCAGGGGACACAATTTACCTAATCACGCCATAACCACTAGGCCCCTACTTTGCTTCCTTTTTTAGGATGCCACAAAAGGGCTGCTATGAAAAATTTTGGAATATGTGTGATCTTGCTTTCTGTCTCTGATTTTCCTTCAAGTATATGCCAAGTTAGTAGGATTGCTGAATCAAAGGTTGTACTTGGGGAACACTAATTACCCAACACTCAGAAAGGCAGGTTGCATTTCATCCTCTATCTTGAGCATCTAGGCTGGTGTCAATAAATCCAGTTCCTCCTTAAAGTCTAAGTTTTTGTTACTTGTGGTTCAATGATGTCTGACTCTTTGTGACCCCTTGGACCTTACTGTCTATGGGGTTTTCTTGGCAAGGATACTGGGATGGTTTGCCATTTCTTTCTCCAGTAGATTAAGGCAAACAAATTAAGCTACTTTCCCAGGACCATACAGCTGGGAATTGAGACCAGATTTGAATCCAGGTCTTCTCAATTCCAGGCTAAACTGAGCTAATCAATTAGCTGCTTCCCAAAGAACGAGGGTGTCAGTGTCTCTCTGCTCTCTCTGTATCTGTGTGTGTGTGTGTGTGTGTGTGTGTGTGTGTGTGTGTTTGTGTGTGTCTTGTCTCTCTGTGTCTGTGTGCGTGTGTGTCTCTGTGTCTGTGTGTATGTGTGTGTGTGTCTCTCTGTCCCTGTGTGTGTCTTATGTCTCTCTGTGTCTCTGTGTGTATGTCTCTGTCTCTCTCAGTCTCTCTCTGTGTCTCTGTGTGTGTCTGTGTGTCTCTGTGTGTGTCTCTGTCTCTTTCTGTCTCTCTGTCTCTGTCTTTCTAGGTGTGTGTGTGTGTCTCTCTCTGTCTCTGTCTCTCTGTTTCTCTCGGGTGGTGTGTGTGTGTGTCTCTGTCTTCCTATGTATATGTCTCTCTCTGTCTCTCTTGTGTGTCTCTCTGCGTGTTTGTGTGTGTGTGTGTCTCTCTCTGTCTTTGTCTCTCTCTCTCTCTCTCTGTCTGTCTCTCTTGGTCTGTGTATGTGTGTGTGTGTGTGTGTGTGTGTGTGTGTGTGTGTCTGTATATGTCTCTCTGCCTCTGTGTGTGTCTGGTATCTCTCTGTGTCTGTGTGTGTATGTCTTTCTCTCTCTGTCTCTGTCTCTCTTGGTCTCTCTGTCTCTGTGTGTGTCTCTGTCTCTGCCTCTCTGTCTCTGTGTCTCTGTGTGCGTGTGTCTCTCTCTATTTTTCCGATTTTAAGGCACATTTTTAAAAGAGAAAATACTTCAGTCTATATTCCGACACAGTCAGTCCCTTCTCTGGGTATGGGTAAGATGTTTCCTCCTAAGTCCTTCGGAGTAGTAGTCATGGATCACTGTCCTACTGAGAATAGCAGAGTCATTTACAGCTGGTCAGAAGGGTTGGTCTCTTACCAGTTCTGTTTAACTGCTAACACCAGTCCAATGAGTTTTTATAAAGGGCTATTTACTTCAAAGGTATAATAATAAATATTCAATCAGATCAGTCCCTGGGTAAATGGAGGGGATTAGCTTACCCCTTTAGCTCAGTGTGAAGTCTTAAGTTCGGAGTCCAAAACCTCGCTTGGGCTTGAATCCCAGGCACCCTGGATTTCCGGGGCTTCTCAGCTGGCTGGCCGGATTCAACGGCCCAAATGCAATCTCAGCCTCAAGGTTGCTATGGCTTGAACTCCCAGTTCAGTGAAGATTACTGCTTGCATCTGAAATGAAGAAAAACAAATAAAACAGCTGTAAAGCTTAAAAGGAGAGAAGAGGATGAGGTCTCCTTTTCATCAGATCAGTTCATGGCACCTACCTTGTAGATAAACTTTACCCTTTGGGCACAGCAGGAAAAGGAGTGACAATCCTAATCTATCAATCTTATAGACACAATCGCTTCCAGCTGTTCAGCTAATCAATTAAGGCTACTCCATCTTCATTTATTTTGGCTGAGGCAATTGGGGTTAAGTGACTTGCCCAGGAAGTATTAAGTGTCTGAGATCAGATTTGAACTCAGGTCCTCCTGTCAGTCTACATTTCTTAAACCTCTACTAGATGCTAGGTTTGTTGTTGTTATCTGTCCGTCATTCTCAAAAACCAGGTGGTGCAGTGAACAGAGCACCAGATCTGGAGTGGAGAAAAGTTCAAAAGTTCAAATCCAACAAGTGCCAGACATTGGGCTGGGGATACCTAAGTAGATAAAGTGGTGTCCCTGGCCTCAAGTAGTTTACAATCGAATTGATTATAAGTGTAATGCTCCCATGCAAGATATAGGATGCCTCCTCCCAGAAAGAGATTATTTCCAAGTTAGGAGATCTGAGCATGCATCAAGCTCCCATTATACCTGCTTTACAATGACTTTTCTCATACAATTATTGTCTTTCAAAACAATCAGATCATTTTACAGCTCTACTGATGCTACATTAGAATTACAGTTCCGGGGCAGCTAGGTGGCGCAGTGGATAGACCACCAGCCTTGAATTCAGGAGGACCCGAGTTCAAATCTGGGTCTCAGATCCTAGCTGTCACTTAACCCCAGCCTCAGAAAAAAAAAGAAAGAAAAAAAAAATAGAATTAGAGTTCCTGTCTTCTTCCAGCTCCTGCAACATATTGCTCCATTAGTCTTTTATCATCTTTATCATTTGATTGTGTGTGTGGTCAGACCTTGGAGTTGTTTGAATTTGCACATTTCACTTAATAGAGCATTTTATAAGGTTGCTAATTGATTTCATCTTTTAAAAAAATTATTTGTTCCTAACAACAGACAATGGCCAATGAATAAGAATAGTTTAGTCATATATTTAGGACAGTTCCCTTTTGTATCTTAGATATTTCAATGTTAATCAGTGATATTAAATACAAAGATTTTTTTTTCCTTACTAATAACTTCCTTAGTCAATCGACTGTAGCTGCATTGATTTTGTTTATAAAAAAAAGTTTTTTAGTTTTAAATGATCAAAATTGCCTATTTATTCTTTTGAAATCAACCCTAACCTTTATCTAATTTTCAATTCTTCCTGTACCTATAGATCTGAAAAGAAGCCTTCTTTTATTCTCCTCTATGTTTTCAAATGTGTTCTTCTAGACTTAGATTTCTTACTCATTTTTGGAACTTACCATAGTATCTACTGTAAATTAGGGTCTCAACTTACTTTCTGCCACAATGCCTCATAGTTTTCCCATTAGTTCTAGTTGAATAAGAAGTTGTTTCCTCCAGTAGTTTGTATTCTTGGATTTATTTAACGCTGGTTGGCTCTCTTCCTTTGCTTCTAGGTCTTACTTATCTAATACGTTCCACTGATCTACTTTTCTATTTTTCAACCCCCAAATGGTTATAATTACTACTTTATACTATAGTTTGAAATCTGGTAAATTTAAAATCTCCTTCATTCCTATTTTTATTATTTCCTTTGAACTGATTGGCCCATTCCTGCAAATGAATTTTCATAATTTTTTCTATGAAGCAACTTCCTGGTAGCTTAGTTAGCATAGCACTAAATCTAGAAATTGATTTAGGTAATATTATCATTTTTTAAAAGTGTCCTGGTATAGCCTATGAGTAAGGAATTAATTTATTTTGGATTTTTCATTTCTTTATAAGAATGTTTTCTAATTGTATTTGTATAATTCCTTTCAGGGTCCTAGGTGCATAACTCCCAAATGTTTATTCTTTGGAAATATTGATGTCAGGGTATGTTTTCTCTGGACCGATCCTTCACTAGCTCATCTGCCCTTTCTTGGAGCAGGACAATCCAAGTGATTCAGATCCTTCATTTTCCCTAGGAACAGTACCCATTGCAAGGTTTCTATCATCAATTCCTACCCTTTGGAGGAATGTGCCATTTTGACCCCAAAGTATTCTCTCTTTAGAATTACCCACTTCCAAGGATTTATCTCTCACTGTTGCGATGCACAAAAGACAGGATGGGAGATCAAAAAGAAAAAGAAAATACACATTCTCATTTCTAGGCCCTTGTGTCTGCCATCCAAAGTCTTTCTTCTCTAGTCTGTTACCCAAAATATTGATTTACTAATGAGGCACTATGATTCAGAAAACATTAATTCAATTATTTTTCCTGCTTTTGGGTCCCCTTTAATTCCCTTCCACTTTGTCCACACATAACTTCTGTCAGTAGCTCTCAAATAATGTTGAAGTTTTCAGGGAATTTAAAAAAAAATCCTTATTATTAGAAGAATTAAACATTGATTTTAGTGTGTCTCCTTTCCTTTCCTGCCTTTCTTTCTTGAGTCAGAACCAAGTCAACTCCTGCCATAGCTCCTAGATAGAATGTGTCAAGCTGCTCCCCAATAGCTCTCTCAGCACCCTGAAAACTTCACCAGTAGTTGCTGTACACCACACTCTGACTACCACCTCCCTATGTTGTCTTTCTAAATAGAATGTTAGCTCCCTGAATTGCCTTTTCATTCATTCCTTACCTCAACATTTTACCTTTTTTTGTGTTTCTTTAAGTCTGCCTATCAAATGCATGATCTCTTTTGGTTTCTTTAAAAAAAAGAAAACAAACTGAATATGTCCTTTGCTAAATTTATCAGCTTGGTATAATTTGTTGTTTCAGGATGCAAATCCATCTCCATCTCATTTCAGAATACCACATTCTAATTATTCCTTTGATTTCTCACAAACGATTATTATTATTCCTGAGTGACTGATTTTTTTTTTCAATACAGGGAAGAGATTTCTTATGCTTTCCTATATTTGCTCTTTAGTGTGGAGATTCAGATATTTGGTTGTGCCATTTCTTGGTGAGTTATATGTAGGACTTCTCTTTGTCAACATCTATTGCTCTATCTTATCAATTCTTCTGAAGGGTTTTCCTGTATTATTTTCTGAAGAATTTTCTTGAATTGTTTTAAGTTTTTTTTTTTTTTTTTTTTTTTAATGTTCTTCTGGGATCCATAACTCTTAATTTTTTTCTCATCACCTTGAGGAAATTTCAGGTTCTTTTTCCTGGACTATAGAGCTGTCACATGTTTTTCCAATCTTATTGTCTTAAAAAAAAGATTCATATCTTTTGTTTTTTTTACATCACCTACCTTTCTGACCTACTTTCCCTTGGCCTACCTTTCTATTTATAACCAGTACCAAATGGTTTTGATGATTACTGCTTTTTAATAGAGGTCTGGAAGTGCTATTCCCCCTTTATATTTGCCTTTATATTCTAGATATCTTGTTCCTCCAAGTGAATTTGGTTATTATTTTGTCTAACTCTGTAAAATCTCTCTTTGGTAATATGACAATCTTATTTTCTTTTTTTTTTCCTATTGATTTTTCTTCTGCCTCCTCATTTTTGTGAAGTCCATAGATCTCATTTTCAGAGAATCTGTTGTTTAAGAGGGTTTCACTTTCATTTGTTCTATCTTCTTTTGGGGGGTATTTATTATATTGATTTACTTTTTGAGAATCCTGTGTTCTGAATTTCTACCCCTATGTCTTATTTTGATATTTGTATTGGTTTCATGAACCATTCTGTGTGTTCTCCATTATCATTCCTGGAAGCCTTGTAGAATTTATTGTAACAATTCCTTGGATGCTCTTGTGTCTAGTGCCTTCACTCTATAATAGTCATAGTACTGGCTTCTTTTCCATTTTGATCAGCTATGTGGTACAGTGGGTAGAACAGTGGATCTGGACTCAGAATGAACAGAATTATAATCCAGCCTAAGACACCTACTGGCTCTGTGATCCTGGGCAAATTACTTGACAGTTTCCTCATCTGTACAATGGAGATAATGCTTTAAAGTTCTTTGCAAACCTTAAAATTCGTACTATTATTAGTCATGTTTTGGTAATAAGTTTTATTTCCTATGATCCCCTTATGATAGACCTTCTTACCTTCCCTGCTCTAGAAGGTAACACTGATACATCCTGTTCCTGTTCACAGCTATTTATTCTCTCCCATCCAGACCATGGCAAGTTCTACAAATGCCTTGTGGTAAGGGATTTACGTATTAAGCTGTTTCAAAGCAGAATTTTGATTCCAGGAAGGATCCGCACTTGGTCTTATATGCTATCTATTTCTTAATCTGAAATATCTTGTTTTCTAGTAGAGTTTTAATAAGTCCTTCATTTCTTAGAAATCCCCCAAGTGAAATTTAAAAGGAATAAATGTAAAGCTTTACCCTTGGGTTCCAAAAATCAATTTTACATGTACGAGATGAGCAGATAACGATGTAGCAGTTTGTCTGAAAAAAGATTTGGGGATTTAAGTATATTTCATGTTCAATAGAAATCAACAACTAATATGATCTTAGGAGAGGAGTATGCATCTAGGACAAAGAATAGTTTTCCATGGTCAAACCATAACTGGAGTATTTTTCTCCAGTTCTAGAGCCCAACTTTTACAAGAGATATTGATAAACTAGAGCAGAGGCGCTAAGTCCAAACACAATTAAAATGTAATTGGGAACAATTTAGCAAAAGAAAAAGAAAAGAAAATATGGGTTACATATTCCATTTGAAAACTAAGTCAATTTGTGGCCAAAAGGAATACTTATGTGAAGTTTTTGTTATTGTTGAATTATTTCAGTTATGTCTGACTCTTCCTGACCTCATTTGGAGTTTTCTTGGCAGAGATACTGGAGTAGTTTGCTATTTCCATCCCCCAGCTCATTTTACAGATGAGGAAACTGAGGCAACATGCCCAAGGTCACATAGCTAGTAAGAACCTGAGGCCAAATTTGAACTCAGATAGATGTACTCTATCCAATGTGCCACCTAGCCGGCCCTAAATATGGTTTATTGGAGTTTGTCACCACTGAACTAGAGAACCCCCCTCCCAAATGGTGATGGTATTTGAGTTAATGCTATACGAAATTCAGCTGAAAGAGCTAAAGATGTTTCAGTTTGGAGAAGAGAAGGCTTCGGGGAGTCGTGATGTCTGTCTTTCAAGTATCTGAAATGACATATAGAAAGACTGGATTTTTTTCTTGGCTGTAGGAGGCAGAATTTGAAGGATGAAGCAGAAGTATTAGACAACTAAAGCTTGCTGAAAACAAGTAGAGCTAGCCCAAAGTAAGGCAGACTCCCTCACTAGGTGATGATTCCCTCTTATCGGGGGTCTCCGGCGAAAGGCTAGATGTCAGCTATGTGGGAGAGGGGATGCTTGTGCAGGTGCCTGCTGTATCACTGGTTCTCAGAGGTACCTTCTGAGTCTAAGCTGCTGCAATTCAGTGACTCTGAAGCGGAAAGTCTGTCAGACACAAATTCTATCCCTGGCTGAACAAGTCTCTATTTATAGGACATCATTTGGAGCTGCTGGTGGAAGTAGCAGCTAAGATCTTCTCCTGGGGGCTTCCCAACAGCATCGTTTGGCTGATTAGTTTGCAAAGGTGATATCGTCCACCATCTGCTGTCCTAGTTTATCTGCTTTAGGAATTGACAACATGATGTAAAGGGAGTGTTTACATTAGGATTGGCTGCCTGGGAGTCAAGTATATCACTTTCTTTATCAAGGCGGGCACTGTCAGGAGCTAGGCAAGCCATTGCATACATAACCTGGGACCCATACAAACAACAGAGCCTGGGATGGTAGAATATTAGCATTGGAAGGGCCCATCACTGTCACTTTGTCCAAGGCCCTCATCAAAGCATTTCAAGCAAATTTTACAAGGAACAGAGAAAGTGCTGTCTCAGTGGGATCGTTTCCCCTCCTGCCAAGCACAACAGTAGCCTCAGTTGATTTCTGGGAGGAGGGGATGAGAGAGGCTGTGCAGGTCAGTGGGGATAGCTCTGGATTTTGAGTTGGAAGAACTCAGAGTCAGTTTCCTGGAAAATCACCCTTACCATGGGCAAATCCCCTAAGCTCTCTTGACTTCAATTCCATCAACTATGTAAATGGGCATTTTAGACTGGATAATAACAGCCAACACTTAATAGCGCTTTGTATTAGTATGTCCAGGCACTGTTCTAAGTGCTTTACAATTGCATTTCATTTGATCCTCACAATAACTTTGTGAGGAAGGCGTTATTATTATTCCCATTTTTGTTGTTGTTCAGTCATCTCAGTTGTGCCTGACTCTCTGAGACCTCATTTGGTGTTTTCTTGGCAAAGATACTAGAATGGTTGGCATTTCCCTTTCTAGCTCATTTTACAGATGAGGAAATGGAGGCCAACAGGATTAAAGAATTTGCCCAGGCTCACACAGCTAGGAAGTGTCTGAGATAAGATTTGAACACCAATTTGATTCTGAATGAGGAGTGGCTTGGTAGCCCATATTTCGGCAATCCAAGTAGGGAAGCAGTGGGAATGTTCCCCTGGAGTACAGCTTAGAGTGCTGGGGACATGAGTCTCACTCAGATTAACTTCAAGGGCTCTTGCTAGTTACATAAGATTTGTACTGATTTCAGAAGTCTGCCTTTGTCCGACTCCACCCTTTGGTAATTTCCCAATGTCCTATAAGAGAGAATTGTGGGATGAGTGGCAGGGAAGTCTCTATGGCGATGCGGAGTTCTCCGTGTTTTGTTGCATATAGCTGTGGCTATCGTGAATCCACCCAAGGCAGCTAGAAACTAGTGTGACATAGACATGTCTGTATAGCCAGGATCCTGAGAAGAAATCTGGGCAGTGATGACATGTCCTTTACATTTAGTTGCTTAGCAGCAGGTATAACCAAGTAAAATCTGGTAGAAAGTACTTATTAAGCAGCTACTCAGTGCCAGGCACTGTGGCTACAGAGACAGTCAAAGATGGTCCCAAGGAATTCACTGACTATGTAACATGGAAGCTGGAAAGTCAGGGGTGACCAAATTATAAAGGGCTTTGAATGCCAGACAGAGGAATCATGCATAGTTCCTGAACATGGACGGATGTCATGTTTCAGAAATCATTGACAAATGAGCTAAAAGATAGATGGGGAAAAGTGGGGGACATTTTTCCCTCTGTTGTGTAGTGACCTGGACTAAAAATTTGAATCCCACAATGACTGAGACAACACGTAAACACTAGTTGACTCTGCTTTTGCCGAGTGTGTTACAATCTCATTCAGAGGGGATCCATTTGTGTGCATGTGTAAAAAAAAAAGAAAAAGATGATGAACTGAGTGAGGAATTTGAAGTTGGAAGATACTACCTTTGACACTTTTTTTAATCACTTGACTGGCCGGGAGCCAGTCACTCAATTGGTATCTTCCTCAGTTTCCTCATTTATAAAATAGAGGGGGTAGGACTAGATGGCTTCTGAAGTCCTTACCAGCTCTGAGACAGACATAGAGAGGGTGGATTAGTCTGGCTGCACTCAGTGCCAAGTTAATTTAATCAAAATACCACGGCATAAAATCATTGCCTGTTCTGAGCTGATTGTTTGATGATTCATAGTTTTGACTCTACATCTAAACAATCCCATTGAAATTAATCAAGGTGTGAGTTCTTCCTCACTGAAGAAAGCCATGTCCCATGTGTTATCGCAGGCTTTAGCAAATCTTTCTGGCCAGAACACAAGTATCCACATCCATACAGAAGAAAGTTGAATAGAAAAGTGCCCCCCGAAGACCCCTTTTCATAAATGAGCACACATTCCTTATTGTATCTCTGTGCTTGGTTCTGAATAAATCATGAAGTGTAAATATCTCATAATTCCATAAAATGAATGGCTATTTCCCCAGTGGAATGTGTTTTCAAAGGGATTTGAGGAAAATAAGAATCAATCTTCATTTCCTTTCTTTTCCCCTGTGCAGCCAACATATCATATCTCAGGGAATATTTTGCTACTGAACATAAAAACTTTTTGTTATAAAAAAAACAAACAAAAAAACCCACCCATTTCTTTGAGTAAATGATTCATCTTATTATGGCATCACACGCATTTTCTAATTATGAAATGCTCCCAGATCACTCTGAGTTTGTGAAACATTTTGTTGTGAAGAAACAAAGTTTTAAACTCTCATTCTCCATATTACAATTCTCTATCAATCAATCTATTTATTAAGCTCCCATATGAAATTCAAACAGAAATATCCTTTGCCCTCAAGGGGTTTGTATTCTATCAGAGGAGAAGTTATGAATAAAATTGTGCAAAAGAATTCAAGGGAATTGGGGGTTGGGATAGGGACAAGGCACTAAGAGCTAGAGAATTTAGAAGATGAGACCTGCATTGAGTTTTAAAAGAAACTGGAGATTCTGAGAGGCAAAATGGTGTTTGTCCTTCATTTTTAAAGTGACCGGGGCCATCATGGAATATATTGCCTTGACTTTGAAGAGGTCTTAAGTGAGACAGAGTTTATAGTCATTAGACTCACTTTTGCCTTGACTTTGAAGAGGTCTTAAGTGAAACAGAGTTTATATTCATTAGACTCACTTTCTCTTCCAAGGTCATCAAAATCAAGACAAAAGTCAAGATGATTGGAAATGGCCTGGGATACAGAAGATAATCTTGGGGTCTTTGAAACTGGCTCAAGCTCTAAGATTTCCACAATGCTTCCTTCAGCCACCTTCGTGATCGTTGGAACAAATTGTTCTCATCTGCCCATTTCACTAGGGGAAGTCTTTACATGCTTGGGGTAGTAGACATACTCCCTAACTGAAGGCCTGTTGATTACCTCCAACTTGGTTTAGCTGCTCTGCTAAGATGGTTTTACCCAAGTGTGGCTGCTGCACATGCTACAGTTTCTTGGAACCACAAGTGAGAGACAAAGGTAAGAAGAAATTAGATTCCAAGAGTGAGAGACATTCTATAAGCCAAAAGAACACTGCAATAGGAGCTCGAAATCATCTCACCACTACTAGCTTATGTGACATGGAACCAGATTTGAGAAGCCACATCTATGTAGCTTCCTCCACTAACAGAGCAGCCCCCCTTGGTTGGTAAGGACTTCAGAAGCCTTCTAGTCCTACCCTCTCCATTTTATAAATGAGGAAACTGAGGAAGATACCAATTGAGTGATTGGCTTCTGGCCAGTCAAGTGATTAAAAAAAAAAAAAAAAAACTTAGCTTCAACATACTCCCAGCACCCCCATTTCCTAAAACCATAGCTCACAATAAAGTGTTTATCACTAAGAGTCCACCAGAAGATACAACTCAAAGCAAAAACATATTTTTGTACAGATTAAGAAAAGCATCATTTCTCCTATGAATCTTGCATTTGCTCCCAAAGTCATAAAGATGCAACCCCTGACATTGCAAGACTCCTGATGTCTTCCTGTGATGCCATTACACAACTCCCAAGATACCTCTTCCCTTGATCTCCTCGTTTGCTACTTTGTGAGATGGGGCAGTGGATGGAACCCAAAGCTTGTAATCAAGACCTGAATCCTAATATCACTTACTGTGTGACCTTATTCAGGTTACTTAAGCTCTGCCTCAGTTTCCTCAAGTGTGAAATGGTCAAAAGAATACCACCTACCTTCCAGGCTTGCCAGGATCAAAAGAGATAATATATGTAAAGTACATTATCTTATTTGATCCTCTCAACTCAGGGAGTGGGGTGTGGGCCCCACTCAAATCCAAATCACTCCCAAGTGATTACTGTCTTACTTTGTAATCACTCACCTATGAGCCCCACTCACAAGTAATTACTACCCCTCTTTGAGAAGGAAGGAACAGCAATAGAGAAAGCATTTAGCACAATTTCTGACACATAGTAGGTGCTTAATAAATGCTCCTGAATCTGCATGGGATGCTGCTCATAGGAGCTCCACTGGCTGTTTGTTGTTTGCCCAGTCTATCTGGGTCCCTGGAGAAGAGAGGTTTGTTTCCATATTCTTTCAGCTTAAAGTTTTCAGTAGTTTTCTTGTAACAGTTTGTGGGGGGAGAAAAAGGCAGAAACTTTTACCAAAGAATTAAAAAAAAATAATAGAAAATTCCTTGGGTTCTCTTGTCTTGGCTACAAAGCCTCTCATCTCCTAGGCAGGGGGTTCTCAGCCTGGGGCTCTAATCTCTTTAAAACAAAGAGAAAGCTAGCTTGTGCCTCGGGCTTAAACTTTCCTTTGGATTAGCCTTCCAGGTCCCAGGCTTTGGGATCTCCATGGGCAATCTTGTTTTAGCTCAAGGTAAAAATTCTATGAGCAACCTTCCTCCTCCCCCCAATTTTAATCTCTGGAGACCAATTGGTAAACCAGGGAAAGGTTATTTGTCCAACCACTAACAAACCAATCTAGCATTCACTTTCTCCTTTAAAAAAAAAATCCTTTGTCTCTGGTTCTCTCAAGTAGTTGAGTGGGTGGGGAATAGTTGGTGGAGACAATGCCCAGCCCTGGGAGTAAGGTCTTTGTCTCCTCCATCTGCTCAGCCTTTTCCCGGTCCTTTCATATGCAAATGAAGCCATCTAAGGCCTGAAAAGAGTCTTGTAACACATCCTTACATCTGTAAAATGGATGCAGCAGACTCTTCTCTCTTCTCCCCAAAGTCAAACGAAGACCCCCCCCCCTGGCTTCCTCCATCTCATATGCCCCCAGAAAGTGTTCACTGCTGCAAAACTTTACTAACATTAGGAAAAAGACCTGCTTAGGCTCAAGTTCCAACTCTCCCACTTCTTAGTTTGTGCCACCATGGGCAAGCCATTTAATGGCTATTTGCCTCAGTTTCTCCAACTGTAAAATAAAAATAATAAGATTCTCCTAGGGTTCTTGTGAGGATGAGATAAGATAATATTTCTAAAGGGATTTAGCATACTGTTGTTCAGTCAGGTCGAATTCTTTGTGTCCCCATTTGGGGTTTTCTTGACAAAGATTCTAGAGTGGTTTGCCATTTCCTCATTTTACAAGTGAGGGAACTGAGGCAAACAAGGTCAAGTGAAATTTGAACTCGGGTCTTCTTGAGTCCAGACCTGGTACTCTATTAGTAAATAGAGACTTAGCTGTCCTTAGGGTACTAAATAGGGACTTTCTCCCCTCCTTTCCTTCATTCCCTAGGCCTTCACTTCAACTCTCTTTACCTTAGTTTTCTCATGCATAAAATGGGAATGGACTTTCTCCCCTCCTTTCCTTCATTCTCTAGGCCTTCACTTCAACTCTCTTTACCTTAGTTTTCTCATGCATAAAATGGGAATGGACTTTCTCCCCTCCTTTCCTTCATTCTCTAGGCTTTCACTCAACTCTCTTTACCTTAGTTTTCTCATACATAAAATGGGAATGGACTTTCTCCCCTCCTTTCCTTCATTCCCTAGGCCTTCACTCAACTCTCTTTACCTTAGTTTTCTCATGCATAAAATGGGAATGGACTTTCTCCCCTCCTTTCCTTCATTCTCTAGGCTTTCACTCAACTCTCTTTACCTTAGTTTTCTCATACATAAAATGGGAATGGACTTTCTCCCCTCCTTTCCTTCATTCCCTAGGCCTTCACTCAACTCTCTTTACCTTGGTTTTCTCATGCATAAAATGGGAATGGACTTTCTCCCCTCCTTTCCTTCATTCTCTAGGCCTTCATTTCAACTCTCTTTACCTTGGCTTTCTCATGCATAAAATGGGACTAGACTTTCTCCCCTCCTTTCCTTCATTCCCTAGGCCTTCACTTCAACTCTCTTTACCTTGGTTTTCTCATACATAAAATGGGAATGGACTTTCTCCCCTCCTTTCCTTCATTCTCTAGGCCTTCATTTCAACTCTCTTTACCTTGGCTTTCTCATGCATAAAATGGGACTAGACTTTCTCCCCTCCTTTCCTTCATTCCCTAGGCCTTCACTTCAACTCTCTTTACCTTGGTTTTCTCATACATAAAATGGGAATGGACTTTCTCCCCTCCTTTCCTTCATTCTCTAGGCCTTCACTCAACTCTCTTTACCTTGGTTTTCTCATGCATAAAATGGGAATGCTAATAACTCCTGCTTTTCTAGGGTTGTTGTGAGGATCAAATGCAGTAATCTTTGTAAAATGTTTTTCAAACCTTTAAACTAAATGTTAGCTATCCACACAAACATATATATGTGTAAAATCAAATTCCATACCTATTATTACTATCTAGGATCTCTGTCATCCCAATAAATGCAAAGGTACTGCTCCCAAGATATGCAGAATGCCCACAATAAATCCGGAACTCCACGGCCTTTATCTATAATGTTATCACTGAATTAATCCTCAAACTTTTCAGTTGGAGTCCTGGGACTGCAATGGCTGTGTTCTGGTTATCTGCAGTATCTAAACCTTGGACTCACTCTGGAAAATGGGTATGAAAAAAGTTCTGGCCACAGACAGAATTCAGTAAACACCCAACTGAAATGAAAAGACCCTTTCTTCTCCACCACAATCTTGAGATTACATCCATCTAGGTCTAATAATAATAATAATAATAATAATAATAATAATAATAATAATAGCAAAAAATAACGATGGTATTAGGAATGGCTACTGCAAATAGTCATCAATCCTTATCTTTAGGAGCTGAAAGTCCTGGGTGTTCCAGCCACTCTAGAATCCCATCTCCTTGCACCTTGTCAGGCCCCGCTGGAGGCCATTAAATAGCTCTGGCACTCATGAGTGACGTGAGCATGGATCTCAGCTGCCCAGTTTTGTTCTTCCTTTCGAATCCTCAGCAACCAAACAAAATCTTCAGCTTCAAAGCATGAGATTTCTGGTAAGCTCTGAGTCGTCTGCAAAATTGATTTTCCTACATGCCGCACTGCTACTGCCTCCCGCTGATGAATGACCCTGCTAGTGGAACACAATTTCCACTAAATCAACAAATAGTTGTTATAAAGGCTCCAAGACTTCCTGCATTCCTCCAACAAAAGCTTCCCTCTCCTGCTCATTAATCCTTGTAAGTGAGATTCAAAGGATGGGGAAAGTTCCAGTTAGCTCAGTTCTTTGCTGAACTGTTTCCTGGCCATGTCCTATAACACTAGAGCTGAGGAAAAGCAGGGAGAACTCAATTGGGTCAAGCGATCTGCAGCAGTGAAGAGTGGATTGGGTTGGGGTGCAACTCCACGGGCTGTTGGATTACAGCCCTTGGGATCCTGGTCTAGAGAGGGTCCCATGCAAGCAGGTTCGTGTTCGAGTGCTACTATTGAAGAAGGATACCACAGAGTAATGAACAGATCCTTCTCAGAATTTGGAGGGGCCTTCCCCTGGACTATGTGACATCTGAAAGGGAAATTAGAACACAGAATGGGAGAACTGGAAGGGGTCAGAAAGAGAAGACAAGCCAACCCCTTCACCTTATAGATGATGAGACCAAGCCCATAGGGGTAAGGATTTGCTTTAAGGCCAGCCAGCTTTGAATCTTCCTCTAGAGTTATCATGGATTCAGTTGGGGAACAGGTCTGATATATTCTTCCAAGTCAGGTGCCTTCCAAGGAACCAGATTTTCTTTGGACCATTCTCCTTTTGCATGGAATTATTCTAAGTGTTGGCTATGTTTCTTTAAAAAAAAAAAAAAAATTGTTAGTGAGAGCTCTTCTTTTTCAATCACTTTCATTTTCATATATGTCCCACCCCTCACCTTCCCCAGAGAGCCATTCTCTGTACCAAAGAATCAGAAAGAAGACACTGTTCCACAAAACAAAACAAACCATCAATTGGATCTGACAGCATATACACTGTTCTGTACTCATATTCCCCTATCTCTTCTTTGGGACCAAACTGTGGTCATTTTAATTCCATAATTACAGAGCTCTGAGTGTTTTTGTCATTGTTCTTTGTGCTTAAGTTGTTATAGGCATTTTATATATATATATATATATATATATATATATATATATATATATATATATATATATATATATATATATAAATAAAAGCATTTATATATTTGATATATATATTTACACATAAACAAAAATATATAAATATGTACATATTTATATATAAATAATCTATACAAACATATATATAAGCATTTATATATTTGATATATATATTTATACATAAACAAAAATATATAAATATGTACATATTTATATATAAATAATCTATACAAACATATATATAAGCATTTATATATTTGATATATATATTTACACATAAACAAAAATATATATAAATATGTACATATTTATATATAAATAATCTATACAAACATATATATAAGCATTTATATATTTGATATATATATTTATACATAAACAAAAATATATAAATATGTACATATTTATATATAAATAATCTATGTGAACATATATATAAGCATTTGTATATTTGATATATATATTTATATATAAACAAAATATATATCAATGTGTACATATTTATATATAAATAATCTATACAAACATATATATAAGCATTTATATATTTGATATATATTTATATATAAACAAAAATAGATATATAAATATGTATATATTTATACATAAATAATATATATGAACATATATATAGTCTTCCTCATTCTGCTTACCTTACTCTTTACAGATTACTTTGTCTTTCCCCTGGTTCTCTGTATTCATCATATTCATTTTTTTCCCTACAACACAGTACCCTAACTTCCTTAGCTATCCTCCAATCAATGGGTTTACTTTATTTCTGATTCGTTGCTATGACAAAAAAAAAGCACACCTACAAATATTTTAGAGTATCTATAGGGCCTCCCTCACTATCATTGCTCTCCTTGGGGGATTTGGCTCTCAGCAGAATTTCTGGGTGGAAGAATATGAGTGTTTTAGTCACTAATGACATCATTCCAAACTGCTTTCCAGGATCAATTCACAGCTTCACCAAGAGTATCCTAGTGGGTGTTTACAGATGAGGAAGCTGGGGTTCAGAAAATGTTGGCCAAGGTCACACAGCTAGGAAATGGCAGAACTAGATCCCAAACCCAGGTTCTCCAACTCCATGTTCAATGGCCATTTGCACACCATAGGACATTGGCTAGCACAATGCCATATTTGTGTTTTTGTTCCTTGTGTGAATCCACAAATTCTGAGCTCCCTTGCTGGGGGAAGGAGCATCACTCTTCCCCTTCCTCTCAGGATGGAGCTCTCTGTAAAGTGACACAGGGTAAGATGGATGCTATAAGGAGCAGAAGGGTTTGGTAGGCAGCAAAATTGGGGAATTTATTAGTATGGATCACACATCTGTAGGATGGATCAGAATTTCCAATTTTTATCAAGACTTTTAGACATCTGCCTCTAAGGAACCAGATACCTTTCCTTTCTTCTCTCTCCTCTGTTCTCCTCTTCTCCCTTTTCTCCCTCCCTCTGCACCATAGCTAGAATCTGGTGCCACAGCTGACTCTTGGGTCTACTTCCTGTCCCCTTGGTAACTGAGTTGGCCCTGGCCAGAGCACTGCATATTCCACATGACTGAGTCTGTTCCCTCAGGGTACCAGGCTGCAGCTTGTTTCTGGCCATTCCTCCAGCCCGTGCATCTTGCAGCATATCTGGGCTGCAGGGCCTCCCTCCTCTGAGCCCATAACCCAGGAGGAAGAAGCACAAAATGGCTTGTAACTGTGCTCAGAGGCAGAGAGATGGAACTTAGATTTCATTTTCAATTCACCACATCTTGGTAAAGTTAAACTGAGAGAAAAACAAGATAAAAGGAAGCAGAAGAGAGGGGGAAGGGAGAAAGGAACTTTTAGCTTCAGGGAGTTCTACATTTGATCAAATGAGATAATGGCACTAAAGCACTTTGCAAACCTTAGGGCTTTATAGAAATAGCAGCTCTTATTATTAATAGTAGTATACTCATCTGTCACTATACACAGTGCCCCTTTACATGGTTTTGCCTTAATAGACAATAGTGATTTATCCCTGATTTTAACTGTAGAGACAGTTAAGCAAACTGGGAAGTGAGGAAAATGCTATATATACAGTTTACCTACAGATGAGCAAAGCATTCAATAAGATGTCTTACTATTCTTGTGGAGAAATGTAAATTTGCCCATCATATAATTAGATGAATTCAGAACTGGTTGAATGGCTGGAATCAGAAGAGGGACTAGGGGTTCTGTGGTAACCCAGAAGAGAGGGCCCAGTGAAGTGAGTGCTATTTCTCATTTTTGCCAATAACTTGGATAAAGGCATAGAGGGCAAGCTCAATAGTGATGCAAAGCTAGCACACTGGACCAAAATCAGAACCCCAGTAGATCTCGATATACTGGGAAAAGGCTTAACCACTATAGGGTGGAATGGAATAAGATAAGATTCAGTTGGAACAAATGTAAAATTTAACACTTGGATTAAAAAAAAATCAACTTCAGAAGTATTAGAGGGAGACATTTGTTTGAAAAAAATATATAATAATAAAAACTAGTGCCTGTGGTAGCCTATGAATTCAGCTAGGTGCTAGGTGGTACTGCGGTAGGTAGAGCACTGTGTCTAGAGTCAGGAAGACTCATCTTCCTGAGTTCAAATCTAGCCTCAGATACTTACTAGCTTTGTGACCCTGGACAAGTCACTTCACCCTGTTTGCTTTAGTTTCCTCATTTGGAAAATGAACTGGAGAAGGAAATGGCAACCTACTTCAGTATCTTTGCCAAGAAAGCCCCTAAAGGGTCAGTGAAGAGTCAGACAACTGAACAACAAAACAAAGTGGGATATGCATTAAAAAAAAAAAAAAAACAAAAAAAAACAAAAAAAAAAAACTAATGATGCCTTGGAGCTACATTAAGAAAGAAGAGGCTTCCAGGAACAAAGGTTATCCAAATACTGTCCTCTGCTCAGACCATAGATAACCTGTCCAGTGTCCAGAGATCAGCAAGTAGGATGATGGAGGAGATGAGCTTGTTTAACTTAGAGAAGGATCAGAGGGATAATAATTGTGGCCAAGTATTTAAAGAGTTGTCATAGCCATAAGTGAGATAAACTGCCCTAGGATATAATCAGATGCCCCCTTGTTGGAGGACCACTTGTTGGGGCATATTGGAATGGAGATTCCTATTCAGATTCAGGTTGGACTAGAGGAAGCCCTTTCAACTCACATCCTGTCATTGCATGACTGACTACTTTCTGCTGCTGGGGATGCCTTTGCACAATAGTCATAGAACAAGCACAAACACTAAGGAATATACTACAGAACTTAAGTGGAAGACATATTTACCAAGTGCCCCTTCTGCCTAGTCACTGGTCTGTCTCCTTTAGGCCTTCTGATTTTTATTTGTTTGGTTTTTACTTCCATGATTTTATGAAAGTTCACCAGCTGGGTAGTTTTCCACAGTCTTCTCTGTCTTTATATCTTCCTTAACCAAGATATATTCACTTCACCACCCACATGCCATCTTTTTTCTCTTTTTAGTTAGTGCTATTAACTACTCAGTTATTTAGGTGTTTGTTGTGTGGGGGAAAAGGTTGACTTGAAAGGAATAATTAATAATGGTTAATAATTTTCCCTATTTGAATGAATAGAAATAGACTTCATCATCAGTTCATCTGATGACTGGTTTTCTCAGAATGGCTTTTTTTTTTTTTTTACTTATGGAAAGGGATGGGTATATTAGGGTGGTTGTTCTGTACCGAATCCTCACTTAAGTGGAAAATATCTACATATGGTAGCCACAGAATTCATGCCCTTTACAATTTTCCTGGAAATGGAGCTCAAGATCTATTTTTGTAATATGGCAGAAGTATATAAATGTAGTCTACATAGCCATGCAGCATATTCTGTAGTGATCATCCCTGTTCTGTCCCTTAGGATGAATCTATCTGTGTCTTGATTTACTATGTTTGTGGCCATGTAGGCCACAACTTCTTAACCTGGGGTCTGTAAACATTTAAAAAAGTATTTTGATAACTGTATTTCAATATGACATTTATGTATTTATAAGCATGATTCTGAGAGGGGTCCATCTCCCAAAAGGAACCCAAAGGGGCCCAGGACATTAAAATAGTTCACAATTCCTGCCTGTAGGGCCTTCCAAGAGCTTAGATAGAAAGATGATAGATACATTTATCTATAGATGTACATCTGTATATATATATATATATATATATATATATATATATATATATATATATATATATATATACATATATATACATATTTATATATACACACACACACACATATCTTCTGTTACATTGATAGAACAGCATTACTGTCTACAGCTGAGCTTTTGAGAAGCCCTTCAAGGCATAAAAAAGTAGCGTGACTTGTATGTGACTTGTTTGTCAAAGTGTGTCCCATTGAAACAAGGGCTGAACGTGGCAAACTGGCATCCTCCTAGGGACTTTGAATAGCTCTTGCCATGCTCTGACATTTATAACCCTGGGTTGTGTCTAAAAATTCTAGTTTCCTGACCCTATTTCTTTTGGATCCTATATGTCAACCCAGGGCCCATCTCCAGGCATTCTGACCTATATCTTATCACTGGACTCCACACAGCCTTGCCTCATTTAAATTCAATTCACTTACACGTCAAGCCATCACCCTCCTGATGTCATTGGTCCTCTTGGAGAACAAAGGAAGAACAACAATAAATACAACATATCCCAACACTGGATGCCTTATGTAAGTTCCTGCTTCATCTTTGGCCTGATGACTCTGTTTCCTACTCTCTAGGTTTGACAGAGGCTTAATGCCTTTCCTCTTCCATATGAAGAATTAGCTGCTATCTATGCCAGTCTCTATGAAGCGAACCCCAAGCAGTATCAGAGACCGGGAAGACACGCCCATCACAACGGTTGTGAAGGAGGTAGAATTCGCGTTTGTCGGCCTCCGTCTTTTGCCACATCCTTTCCATCCACCAACGGTAGGATTGTCTTTGGTCACTTAACCTTAGTTTTCTCCTTTGTAAAAATAGGCGGTTGGGGTAGATGGCCTCAGAGTTGCCTATTGGTTCTGATGCTCTAACTTGATCTCAAAGATTCCTTCTAATATGTATGACATTGACCTTGACCTCAGTTTCCTCATCAGTAAAATGAAAATTTTGGCTTACAAAGTGCTTTCTAGATCTCTTCCTGTGATCAAACTTAGGGCTATGACC